>NC_136073.1:371944472-372279472 GCF_964261635.1 Lissotriton helveticus | reverse complement strand
GTCCTGTTAGATAACCAATTTTTGTTAGTTACTACCTCTGGGCTAGATTTTACTAATGCATCCCTCATTGAGGGTCCCCTTCTGAAAGTAATACATGGTTGTGAGGGGAGCATTTGTGCTAATGTAATGTCGGTCTTCAATACGGGCCAATGTTTTTTAATTATTGCCCTCAACTTCCTCTCTTCCATATTGTAGGTAGTTATGAGTCTGATCGGTTCCAAAATTGAAGGATCAGCTCTAACATCCGTGCCCCTTCTTGAACTACTTGAATTAGTGGTTTTAAGAAAGTCCTCTCTAGAGTGGGAGTTTGCCTTGTTTTATGATATATATATACACATACAAACACATATATATATACACACACATATATATATATATATATATATATATACATACAAACACACACACACACTTAAAGAAAAAACAAAGGTTAAACTTTTGTTATAGTTAGGAAAACTATTCTTTCTAGACATAAAAACCTTACACTACAAAAACATTAGAAAAGCTTAAGTTATACCTTAAATTTATAATTTACGCACCACCTTTAAATTATACTTTTACCTGGCTATCAAGTTGAAGAACAATAGTTACTTACCTGTAAACTGTCGTTCTCCAGTATTGGTGTCTTTCATAGATTCACATGCTTGAATAATTCCCCATCGTCGAAGTGGGAGTCCCACGGTGCATAAAATAGTAGTAGAAACATATATACATAAAGTACATACATATATACATAAATCTATATATGCATAAATATATAAAAGATATCAAAATATATCCAAAAGAAATAAAACCTTAATGTACCGTAGAAGAACATTAGCCCATAGAAAGCATTGAGGGAGAGTTCACTATAGCAACATATCAATGTAATTATAATAGTCCAAACTCCAGCCAATCAGGCTGTAACACCCTCTAGAACCTTACCCTCAGAAGCTCAAGCCCTCAGATTTTCGTAGAGTGATCAAGAGTGCATGAGGAGAAGAGCGCCTCTGAGGGGAGGAAGGGTGGGTCGCATGGGAATCTATGAAAGACACCAATACTGGAGAACCACAGTTTACAGGTAAGTAACTATTGTTCTTCTCCAGTATTAGGGGTGTCTTTCATAGATTCACATGCTTGAATAAGACTAGAAAGCAGTACGCCACAATACCATAGTCATAAAAGGCCAAAGTAAAGAGCAAGCATATCAATACACATTTGCAACCTGTACATGAATGCACAATAAAACCTTTTATGACAGGAGGCGGGAAGCAACAGAGGCTCACCTTTATTTGAAAAGATTTCTCAGCACCGCTTGACCCACAGCAGCATCCGCAGCAGGAGCTGTCTCCAGACAATAGTGCCTCGTGAACGTGTGCCTGTTGGGACCACGTTGCCGCCCTGCAGATCTGATGTAGAGGCACTCCAGCAAATAGGGCAGTAGAGGATGCTACTGCTCTCGTTGAATGTGCTCGCACCGGAACAGAAAGAGGCTTGCCAGCCCATTGGTGGCAGTAGGATATGGCAGAAAAAATCCAACGAGCGATGGTCTGTTTAGTGACTGGATGTCCTTTGCGCATCTGTCCATAAGCCACAAAGAGCTGGTCCAACCTTCGAAAGGCAGCAGTACGTTGGATGTAGAATTCGAGGCATCGTTTCAAGTCCCGGGAATGAAGAGTACGTTCAGCAGGAGACTGAGGGTTAGGGAAAAAGGTTTTGAGTATGACAGGCTCGTTAAGGTGGAAGTCCGAAGGGACCTTGGGCATGAACTTAGGGTTCGTACATAGTACAACAGCGTCTTTGGAAAACTGAAGAAACGGAGGCTGGATTGTAAAATCTTGCATGTCGCTCATTCGCCTGGAGGACGTCAGTGCGAGAAGGAGGGAAACCTTCCAAGTAAGGAATTTCAAATCCGCTGAGTGGATTGGTTCAAATGGAGGCTTAAGTAACTGGGCCAAGACGAGATTCAGATGCCAAGAAGGTGGATGACGCCGGACAGGTGGAAACATCCGGAACAGACCTTTGAAGAATTGGCGAATGATCCGTGAGGAATACAGAGAAGTGGAACCATCATGCCGAAAGCGTGAAAGCGCAGCTAGGAAAAGCTTGAGAGTGGAATGCGAAAGTCCCGACTTTGCCTAGTGGAGGAAGAAGGGCAAAATTTGCTCAGGAGTTGCGAGCATAGGATCAATTTTTTCCGAATGGCACCAAACACAAAACTGCTTCCATTTCAATTTATAGGTTTTGGTGGTGGAGAAAGCTTGTGCGTGAGCAAGGACCTCTCTGCAGTCTGGGTCAATATTTAGATGGGCAAACTCGTTGTGCTCAGGTTCCAAACGTGAAGTTGGAGAGATGGCGGCTCTGGATGGCATATCTGCTCGTGGTTCATGCTGAGAAGGTGAGGCAGGGGACGAAGAGGGATCGGATGGCACTGGGAAAGAAGAAGCAGATCCGTGAACCATGGGCAACGCGGCCACCTCGGAGCAATCAACAGGATGTGACATTGTTGTGCTCTCATTCTGTGCAGGAGGCGAGGTATTAGAGGGAACAGCGGAAAAGCGTATGAGAATGTTTTCGACCACTCGATCGAAAATGCATTCCCACTCGACCCTTTGTGGGGATGCCAACTTGCGTAACGTTGGCATTTGCAGTTGAGTTGCGTCGCAAACAGATCCAGCTCCGGCTGGCCCCACAGGCGAAATACATACTCCAGAGTTGGCTGATGGAGTTCCCACTCGTGATTGTCTGTGGCCGATCTGCTGAGAGAGTCTGCAAGGGCGTTCGAAATGCTCGGTACGTGAACTGCAGTTAACTGGACTCGATGCTGTATTGCCCATTACCAGATCTGTTGTGCCTGTCTGGAGAGCAGAAGGGATCTCGTACCCCCTTGCTTGTTGAGGTAGTGCATGCTGGTGGTGTTGTCCGTACGCACCAACAGTGACTCCCCTTCCACAAGCAGAGGAAAGGACTTCAGGGCGAGAAAGATAGCCAAAAGTTCCAGCCGATTGATGTGCTACTTGCGCTGGTAGACCGTCCATTTACCGTTGACCGACAACCCTTCGAGGTGCGCACCCCAACCCTCTTAGGAAGCGTCCGTCATAAGGGTGAGCGCGGCGGCCGGTTCCTGTAACAGACGCCCTGTTGCAATGTTTGGAAGGTGAGCCCACAATTCCAATGCGCCCTCGATGTGAGGTGTCAGGAAGACCTTGTCGTTGAATGTCCCTGAGACTTGCCGCCATTGTTTGTCCAATTCTTCTTGGAGGACACGCATGTGTAACCTGCAATTGGGGATCAGCGGTATGCAGGAAAAGTCATGCCCAGAATGGATTTTTACATCCGGACAGAAACTGACTTTGAGCGCAGAAGAGCCACCAGTTTGGCAATGCGATCTTGGCGCTCCTACGAAACAAACACCTTTGCTAGATGTGTGTCTAATAATGCTCCTGGAAAGACCCTTTGCTGTGCTGGACGGACACGCGATTTCTCGTGGTTGACGGAAAGACCCAAGGCTTGGAAGACAGACAGGCAAGTCTGAGTGTGTTGTTCTGCTGCAAGAAAGGATGGGGTCTTTATCAAGCAGTCGTCTAAATAAGGGTAGAATTGTATGCCCTGTAGGAGTAGAGAAGCTGCAACCGGAGCCATGATCTTTGTGAAGACTCTCGGCACAGAACGAAGGCCGAAAGGCAGCACCTTGAATTGAAAGTGTTTTAATCCTACTTTGAAACAAAGGTACTTCCTGTGCCTTGGATGGATTGGCACATGAAAGTATGCGTCTTGGAGGTCGATTGTGGAGAGGAACTCCCCGGGATTTAGGAACTGTAAGCTTTCCAGCAATGTGAGCATGCGAAATGTTTGGGACTTGATGAACTTGTTGAGGGCTCGGACGTCCAAGATCGGGCGCCACTCTCCTGACTGCTTCCTTATAAGAAAAAAATGGGAATAAAAGCTCGTCCCCTGTTGTAATCGAGGAACCACGTTGACTGCCCCTTTTTGTATCATAACTGCAACCTTTGCAAACAGTTCCTTCAAGTGTGCTGGAGGGGGACCAGAGGGAGGGCGGTTTGACAGGAACTTGAGAAATTCAAGAGCGTGGTCTTTTGAGATGACATCCAAGACCCAACGATCTGAAGTTATTTTCGACGAATTGCAAAAGTGTTGGGAGATTCGACCTCCATTTTTGCAGAGCAGGATGAGACTTGGGCTTTAGAAAGTCATTGTTTTTTAGAGGTAGCACCTCCTCTGTAGGTGGATTTTCTCCTATAAGGCCTGGAGTCAGAGTGCCTATTCTGCTGTTGGTAGGAGTAGCGTTGCTTGTTTTCACCATAGGAGCGGTACTGGGAGGAGCCTTGAAAATTGGAGGATGTGCCCCTACCACATGCTCCACGAAATGGCCGCTTCCGGTACTTGAGAGAACCCAGGGCGCGAGCAGTGTCTGTATCCTTCTTGATGGACTCTAAGGCGTCATCCACGTGCTTGCCGAAGAGGGATTCACCGTCAAAAGGCAAGTCGAGCACCCTTGCTTGTACCTCAGGCCGAAAAGATGTAGCCTTAAGCCAGCCCTGCCGTCTTAAGACTGCAGCACCTGCCAGCTGCCTGAAACCCGTTGAGGAAATATCTATGGCACAGTCAATAATTTCCGATGATAAACTCTCTCCTCTTGCACGATCTTTTGTGCTTCTGCCCTGGAGGATTCAGGAATGAGGTCGACCAAAGCTGCAATCTCCGACCACATCTGACGGTCGTATTGCCCAAGGATGGCCAAGAAATTTGCCGCCCTGACCGTAGTTGCAGCCATTGTTGTGAATTTTTTCCCAATGCTATCCAGGCGATGACCTTCCTGATCCGGCGGGGATGATGAAGGAGAAGCCGGATTACGTGACCTCTTCTGGGCAGCTTATGTAATGACTGAGTCTGGTTTTGGTTGAGACACAAGGCAGGCAGGCGAATCCCCTGGCGCCTTATACTTTTTGTCGAGGCGTGGAAGCACGGCCGGGATTGAGTTTGGTAGTTCCATGAGTTTGAGCCCCTCCTGCCAAATAAAACCAATGATCGGAATAGTATGCACTTGCTTTAAAGGTTGATCTTTGAAGTCATAAAGAAAGCAGTCCTGTTGTTTGACATCCATTGGCAAGTGGAAACGCTTTGCAGCTCTCATCATTAAAAGGTGGAAACCCCCAATGTCCACTGGGGGAGAAGCCAGGGGAGAGGTAGGAGGAGGAGACGGAGTGTGGGCCTGATAGTTGTCCCAATCCGCAAGGACAGCGTCATCGTCCTGGTCTGTATCATTCCGAACATCATCATCAGGAGCCTGAGGAACTGGTGAACGTGCCTGTGCGGATGGAAAGGACTCCCGAGTGTGAGGAGGCGGATTTGGAGAGGGCTGAGAAGAAGGCGGAAATCGACGATTGTAATCGCCAAGCATGTGCTGAAGGTTAGAGGTCAGAGTCACTGGTATCTGTGCCATAGGAACCTCGTGGTCAACATCCAACTGGTCATCTCGAACTGAGATATGCCACCCCCCCTCATCATGATCATCATCATCGTAGTCCTGATACTTTATATGTAGCTCCGATGGGCTACTTGTATGAAAGGTGTCATCAGCGTAAGAGCCATCAGAAGATTCCTCCTCTGCGGACGCAAAGAGTTGAGCAGGGGGACCTGATCCATGTTGGATAGGACTCAAAACTAGAGGAGCCGGACGTTTTACAGTAGTTGCCGTCACCACTGTGAAGGTGGTTGCAGTTGCCAGGGAATACTGCTCCGTCGACGGAACCGTAGACGAGCTCGTCGTCGAAGTAGTCTTCGAGGGATTCGTCGACGAAGATGCGGGTGCCATCGACGGAGCAGAGGCCTTCGTCGTCGATGGCGCTGCAGAAGTTGTGACGGCCGTCAACGAGGTGTTACCGTCGACGAGGTGGATGTCAACGAGCTGGCACTCGTTTTAGATGACGAGGGCACAGAATGGGACTGCGAAGCCAGAGAACCAGGTCCCGTAGGCGTAGAGGCCGGCAGATCCCGTGGGGCGACGGACTTAGGAGCGTCCACAATCATCATCTTTTTAAGAAATGGAGAAGGAAGCTCGGTCTCTGACCCACGCTTCAGAGAGATCTTAGAATGGCAGGAAGACACACTCAATATTAGACACTGGGTTGTCTGAAGTCTTCAACCTCTGTAGCCACAGAAGGAGACGGGCCTCTCTGTCCTTTAGGGTCTTGGAAGAAAAAGTTCTGCAAAACTTGCAACTCCTCACCTCATGATCCGGGTAACAGGCAGTAGATGCATTTTTTATGTGGGTCTTCATGGAAAAGGCGAAGTTTACCACAGGCAGAACAAGGCCTGAATAAAGATTTCCTTGTAGAAGACATGTTTGTAGAAGATTGATGGTTTGAAGAATGAAGAAACTGAGCAGAGCTCAGGGAGACTCCCTTCACATGACGTGCAGTAGAAAATCTGAGGGCTTGAGCTTCTGAGGAGAAGGTTCTAGAGGGTGTTACAGCCTGATTGGCTGGAGTTTGGACTATTATAATAACATTGATATGTTGCTAAAGTGAACTCTCCCTCAATGCTTTCTATGGGCTAATGTTGTTCTATGGTACTTTAAGGTTTTATTTCTTTTGGATATATTTTGATACGTTTCATATATTTATGCATATATATATTTATGTATATATGTATGTACTTTATGTATATATGTTTCTACTACTAATTTATGCACCGTGGAACTACCACTTCGACGACGGGGAATTATTCAAGCATGTGAATCTATGAAAGACACCCCTAATACTGGAGAAGAACAAGTTACTTACCTTCGGTAACTATGTATCCGGTAGAGACATATTCGTTGTAAAGTCCTTACCTTTTGAATTACCCCAGGGTTCTGTCTGGATCCAGAGATTTTACGTTAGCAGTACTCCTGTGCCTTGGTAGGTGGCATTGGTTGGCTTCGCGTGCGCCTTCGGCACCAGGGTGATGTCCCGGGATCTATATAGCCAGGCCCATTGCGCGAGTTATAATAGTTTGAAGGTATTACGTAAATTATTTATTACCAGTATAAGTTTAGACTTACTAATTTTTGTGTAGTTTAAGATTGGCTTGTATCTAAAGAATACATAAAGTTACAGTAAGTTAAAGGTTAAACCTTTGTTTTTTTCATTGAATGTAAATTTGGTTTTCCAATAAAAATGTGTTTCAAAACTTATAGTTTACGGTCATTGAATAGAGTGTAATTAGGTGGGGTAAGGTACAGTAGAGTTGTGGAGATTGTCGTAGTATGTTCTGATGCAGAGTGGAGTGCGGCAGAGTGGAGTGCGGCAGAGTGGAGTGCGGCAGAGTGGAGTGCGGCAGAGTGGAGTGCGGCAGAGGGGAGGGCGGCAGAGGGGAGGGCGGCAGAGGGGAGGGCGGCAGAGGGGAGGGCGGCAGAGGGGAGGGCGGCAGAGGGGAGGGCGGCAGAGGGGAGGGCGGCAGAGGGGAGGGCGGCAGAGGGGACAGGTAGAGCGAAGAGTCAAGTAAACCTACAAACTGAAGTGGCATCATGTACAGTTTAGTGGAGTGGTAATTCAAGTGTTGTAATGTGTTGATGAGTGTGTGGCGTGTAGGGGCATAGAGAGGGGTAGAGGGTTGTACAGTTGTAGTGTAGGGGCACATAGTGTACTTGAGTCTTGTACAATGGAGTTGCATAGAGTGGAGTAGCGGGTGGTAAAATGGAGTGGTGTGGAGTATTGTATTATGCCAAAGTGGGGTAAATTGTGCCGTGGAGTACAACTGAGTGACAAAGCATGCAGTGCAGTAAAGTGTTGGAGATGTAAGTAGAGTGTCGTACAGTGGAGTGGACTGGTGTGCTGTAGAGTGTTAAGCTGTTGTAGAGCACAGTAGAGTGCCACTTAGTGGATTCCAGTGTTGCACAGTGGAGTGGCATAGAGTGGTGTGGTGTGGTACAGCATGGTAGAGTGACCAGGAATAGAGTGCAGTACAGCATGGTAGAGTGGCGTGGAGTAGAGTGCGGTAAAGCATGGTAAAGGACAGTGGTGTACAGGGAAGTAGCATACAGGGGAGTGGCGTAGAATGGAATACCGTACAGTGGTGTGGGGCAGGTTCCTTACCTTAGAATAATTCCCAGTTGCCAGACTGGATCTAGACATTTTTTACGAGTCCGCTATCAGTTTCTTTTTTAGACTTATAGAACCAGGAGCGCAGAGCCATGAAGATCACTGACCAGTAGTGTGTGAAACTAGGCCTGTGAAAAGGGAACCGTCCTGAACCTAAAAATCCAATAACAGAGCAGGGAGGAAGGGTGGGTCAGTAAGGAATTTCTGGCTAGTTAGTCTCTACCAGATAAGACACTACCAAAGGAAACTTGGTCATCTGATAGACTTCAAGCCGTAGATTCCTTACCTTAGAAAAGATCCTCAAGCAATACCTTCCAGGAGGAGGGTCAACAAACTCGATTTAGACTAGAAAGACCTGCTGGACCGAACTGGCAAAGTGCCCATCTTGAAAGACCTTACTGTCAAGGCAGTAGTGCTTGTTGAACATGTGCAATGAAGCACATATAGCAGCCTGAAAGAAGTCTAGGTCCAGCACTCTGCATGCCAACGTAGCTGTCGCAACCTTTGCTCTGATGGAATGAGCGAGCATGCCCTTTAGGCGTCGATTCTTGGCCAATGTGTAGCACATCTCAATGTAGAGCACAATCCCTTGTGAGATTGTTTTCCTCTACACAGTCTACACTTTCTTGGCTCTGACATACCACACAAATAGTAGATTGTCCAGCTGGAACGATTGTTTGCGTTTAAAGTAGAACGACAACGCTCTTTTTGAGTACAAGCCATGGAGTCTCTCCTCTGCCTTAGAGGGATGAGACAGAGTGTAAAAGATAGGCACCTAGAGGGCAGGGCAGGGCATGGCAGTGGGCCTCGGACACTAGCTACGGCCCTGCTGTAAGGCTTACCACAAGGTTTATTAGGAGGCGCTCCAGGGGGTCCCAAGTGAGAGGCAGTGCGGCTGTGGCCCCCCCTACCTGACTATTTACTCCACCCCTTCTTCACGCTTCCCACACAGGCAGCCCTTGGTTCTTTTTGCACCCCTCCTGGCAGAGGATGCCTTGTACACAGGAACCATGGCTACCCCCAAAGTCAGGAAGGACAGGTCTGTAAAAGAGCTCCTGCTCAAGTCAGCCCACAGCCAGAGCGCCAGACGAGCCCGGAGGGCGCTGATGACTCCGAAGGGAGCGAGGGCCCGGAGACTCTGAAGGGAGCGAGGGCCTGGAGACCCCAATCAGCCGCTTATACTTGGGAGTGCATCTTTTTCTCCCTCCAGGAGAATCTGGCTACCATGAAGCATGATCTCCAGGCGGACTTGCGGGACGAGCGACGCAATGTGGACTCCCTGTGAGAGCAAGTTCATTTGGTGGAGGAGCATGAAGCAGGGAGGGATGAGGAAATCTAGTCCCTTCAGCAAAATATACTCCGGTTGCAGGAACAGAACCTGGACTTGCAGGCCCATACCGAGGACCTGGAAAACAGGTCCCGACACAAAAACATCCGCATCCGAGGTATGGTGCACGGCTGTGGAGACGGCGACATCGAAGCCCTCGAGGCAGGCCTCTTTCGCTCCATTTTGAGGGAATCTCAAGAGTTTTCGATTAAGCTGAACCGCACTCACAAAGTGGGCCCACGCAGGTCACCCCTGCGCCACCGGCGGACATCTTGACTTGTGTCCACAACTATCAACTAAAGGAGAGAATTCTTCGCAAGGCTAGTCGAAATCCAGACTTCACATACCAGAGACAGAATGCCACTCTGTTTCAGGACTTCGCAGCATCTACTTTGCTCAAACGCAAGACTTTCTGACCGATCCCTCTCCATCTCCAGGACTCTGGCATAAAATATTCTTGGGGACACCCATTCAGGCTGATTTTCTCTTACAAGGGGGAGTCAAGGCAAATCCGCTCACTCTCGGCGGTCTATAAACACTTGGCCATTGATGAACCTGCACCAGATCAACCTAGCCCTAGTAGACGGAAAAGTGGGCATGGTTGGACTACCATTAAGCCCCCAAGCGCGTCTGGATCCGGACACTATTGCCAAGGAGGTGCTGTCCTCCCTCGCAGGGTCATCTTCATAATGAGGCAGCACCTCCTTTACTTGCATGTGGACACTTTGCAAACGCACCCTCACATCTGGCCAGAGGGGTTGGAAGACTTTAGCGGGCCTTAGTGGTGGGAGCAGGGAGCTACAGGCCACGAGTACCCTTCTCCCTCTCTCTTTTCTACGAGCAGAATGCAGTGGACATTGACTTGGATATCACTCTATGTTTCTGGTCTTTAAGGGGTTTGATTTGTTTCATGTTGGGGTCTCCTCCCCCTGCTGAGCTCCTCTTATGCGTGTATCTGACAGCTACCCATGCATTTTCTCAGCAACTTACCTAGGCCCCTCCGGCTTACAGACGATTGTGGCCCAGCGGGCCTTTGGATACCTGCAGCGTGCCACGCCCCCCCCATTCAGGGTAGGTGAGTGTTAAGATTCTAACATTAAACGTCAAAGGGCTCAACAACCCAGTTAAGCGTAGAGCTATCCGGTCTTATCTGGAAAACTCTGGGGCCCATATTTGTCTGCTTCAGGAGACCAATTTGATGTCCAGTGATACCCATAGAATGTCCTCCAAGGATTTCCCGCACCAGTACTACTCTTCCTTCCCTTCCACGAGGGCAGGGGTAGCTATCCTATTTGCTCATACATTACCTGGGAAGGTGGAGGCCAAGGAGTCCAAAATTAAAGGGCAGCTCTTGGCATTTTGGTGACCATTGGGGGGGCACACCCTAACCCTGGCAACTATATACGCTCCTAATGAGAATCAGGAGACCTTTTTCCGCAAGGCGATAGGCGACTTAACCTCTGCACCCGATCGACAAATGCTTCTGGGCGGCGACTGGGATGAGTGGATCTCCGACGGCACTTCCACCCGCACACTCGACTACACTTTTTACTCGCACACCCAGGGAACATACGGCCGACTGGACTACTTTTTAACAACTCACTCTCAACTTCAGACATCGCAGACCTCAATTATTGAGCCCCAGGCACTTTCCGATCACACTAAAGATAGGCAAGAATGGATTGGCCTATGTGGAACAGGGTGACTACTTTCGGCAAGAAGGCCGCTTGAGTCCGAAGGACCAGTTTGTCTTGGTAAAAAGAAATGTACGGAGCCTGAGATGACAGTACCTGTAGTTCACCCACCCTCCAGGGAGATGTAATTGCCACCTGAAAGGCTGTCTTGATATTGAGGAGCCTAAGAGGGCATTTATGAAGCAGCTCAAACGGAGTGCACATCAGAAAAGTAAGAACCAATGCACGATTTTGGCAAAAACCAATAAAGTAGGTTCTTAAAAAAAGTAAGAACCAAATTGAGGTCCCATTGAGGCAGAACGAAGGGAGCTGGAGCAGACCTTTAAGGAACCTATTTCCAAAGGGGATTTTAAAAGGGAAGGCCGATCTGGCAGGCACAGAAAAGCAGATTAATAACCATTCAGAGTGCAAAATGCAGAGCTCTACTGGGCCAGGGAAAGAACAAACAAAGGAACTTGGGAAAGAGGTGTAGATAAAGGGTCAATCTATTTGTCTGTACATCATGCTCCAAACGTGCTTGAACAGCCAGTGTATACAGACTTAGTGGAGGAATGCTGAGCTTCCAAAATAACATTACACATTTCAGGAGGAAGGTCGAAAACTGCCAACTGTCGCTGCTCAATATCCAAGCATGAAGGCTGAGCATTGACAGGTTTGGGTGGATAACCCTCACATGCTGCTGCAACTGGAGATCCTTCCAAAAGGGCAGACAGATCAGAGGACCAATGGCCATGCTCAACAACCTGCAATAAGCCAACAGGCATGTGTCATAAGCAGGATGCAGGAGGCCATGAGGCCCAGCAGCCTCAGAGTCATTGTTGCCACATACAGGTTAGAGTCAGAACTATCAATATCATAGCATGTATATCCTGGACTCTCTCACTCAGGCAGATAACAAGAAACTGTTCAGAACAGCTCTGATGACAGGGAGCATCTGAAAAGGTAGTGGTTGTGTACTTGCCTCATTGATAGTGAACCTCAGCAACTGCAGGTGGTTTGCCATAGTCTGGAGGTGGGAGACTACCACCTGGGGCGACCCCGCTGTCAACAACCAGTGGTCAAGAAAGGCAAAGACTACAACCCCTGATCTCAGAAAATGAGCTGAAACCATCACCCTAGTGAACACCTGAGGGCCACTTGTAAGGCCAAAAGGGAGCATAGCAAACTGAAAGTGCCCATGGCCCATCGTGTACCGCAGGTAAGGTCTGTGGGCAGGCAGGACGGACATGTAGAAGTATGTGTCCTTCAAGTCCAATGCTACCATCCAGTCTCCCGGGTCCAGGGAAAACAGGACTTGGGCGAGCGTAAGCATTCTGAATTTCTCAGGGAGAAATTGAGAGGGTGCAAGTCTAGGATATGAAGAAAGCCTATGTCCTTTTTGGGCACCAGAAAGTTGCATGAAAAACAACCACAACCTATCTCTGATACCAGTACCCTCTCTGTGGCTCCCTTGGCCAAGAGAGCATGCACTTCCTGGTGGAGTAAAGAGATGCAGTCCTCCCTCCTGCAGAGTGGAGTAGAGCAGAATGGGGTAGAGGGTAACAGCACAGAGTGGAGGGGCATACAGTACAGTGGCTTAGAGTGGAACGGCGTATAGTGGAGTGAAATACAATGGAGTGGCAAATAGTGAGGTAGAGTGGACTGGGTTAGGGTGGAGTGAACTAGAGTAGGTTGGTTTCGGTTAGGGTGGGGTAGAGGGGAGTGAGGTAGTGTAGCGGAGTTGCAAACTGTGGATCACAGTGGTGTATAGTCGAGTGGTGTGGAATGGCATAGATTGGAGGGGCGTGGCATAGAGTGGAGAGTTGTAATAAAAACAGACTTAATGTGAAAGTGGGTGAATGTTTGCAGATGTAATTGTGCAAATGAACATACAGTGATAAACAATTAAGGGCAAAAGCATGTATGTAAAAAAGTTTGGGAATGGCCACAGGGTAAGTCGCAAAACAAACTGAAAAGTTACAGCACAAAATCTATCATGCCTCTGGTCTAAGCCCAGTTGCGACTGCCATTCTGACCCTTTTCCTCCGCTTGAGAATGCAATGTGAGTGCAATGAGGATTTTTGCAGTTTTTAAACCAAACCAAATATTTACTTTCAACAGGAAACTAATAATACTGAAGTTAGCTACACTGATTGTGCCTGTGAACCCTCTGGTGTCAATGCAGTATAAATGCGTGGCTCAGGGGTTAGAGGCAGCAGACCCGGAAGCTGAGATCGGTCCTGGACCAGGGTTCAATTCCCGCCTCAGCAGGTCTTGGGCTAAAAATTCCACGGACTTGATAATTCTCGCCCCGGTGCCTCCTCGACTCACGGGTTCACACTCTGCGACTCTGGGCAATAGCTTGCTTAATCTCCACAACGGCCCCTCGCGGTGGGATGCCTGACTTTCACCTTGTGGATACCCTGCTATCTCACAGGGGAATACCAGGAAGGGTTCCCTAAGCAAGCGCCGGGAAACCCACTGCGGGTAGCTGTGCGCTATATAAGCTCAACTACATTTACATTTACATGCACCATCTATCTGAAAGATTTTTAAAAAAAACGTATTTCTAATAATGGATGCTATCTCTATGCCCCACTCAGGGCACATAGCAGACCACTCATTCTGCAATTGTGACTATCTGCACTGTCCCTAGTTCCCCAGGACCATCTTCCAATCCCCATCTATCTTTTTTGAAATACGGTTCAATTCATATGGTTTCAGCTTGCTGTTCGCTGCATGCTGCATGTGTTGCCAAGCAAATGTGCCCCTTAACTTTGAGCAAGGCGCCAATCCAGGACACTTACCAATATCATATTCTCCTTCACTAAAAGAGTGCGGAAACTTAGATTTCAGAAAGCTCAGGTATAGGGATTGTGATAACTAAGTCTGCTGTGCCTAATGATGCTGCTAGAATCAATGTCCTCCTGTAAAAAGCACAGTACCCAAGACTGTTTTTAGTTTTACTTCTAAAGATCTGAACAACATGTCACTAGGAGCCACAGTTGATGCTTTAATTGCTCCTACTGCCAATCCAAAAGACTTCCACTGCCTGTACCACTTTTAGAGTATTGGTCCTTCAGGCTCCATTTATTCTACCCTTTAGGATACTTATTCCACCTGAGATGCGACCTTCATACAGGAGTATAAGGGTTCATATGATCTTCATTGCTAATTCGCGGCTTAGAAAGGCTGCTGCTAGAAGCCAAATATATATATATATCTCAGGGGAAACCAAATAAACCATAAGGCATCTGGGACATTACAACAAAATAAGTACAATGATGCCTCTGGTATTTCTTTTAAGGAACCTTCTAGTTGGAGGACAGATACTACAAATTGTCTGTCCAGGAGTATTAATTTACACACGGAAAAAATCTAATATTCTTTGTTCATCTACTCGCTATCAAAAAACATACCAACAAAATTATACACAAACACAAGAAATTGGTTTAGGTTACTTGTTTTAGTCAACTCAATTTTTCTTTACACTAGGATTTTTTTTATTTTGTTTCAGTTTATATACATAAATATCCTGACGTCATATGTCTATCCACATAATACACACTGTACAACAAGACAAACAATACGCATGAAAAACACACTTTTATACCCTTATTATCCAGGGTTGAAATGAAGCCCAATCTTTTACATAAGGAAATTCATGGCATAATCTTTTTGAGCCTTAATTCCTTTTTCACAATCACCATTTAGTCATCGAGCCTAGGAAGCTAAAATAACTTTATACTTCTTTTTTTGAAAAGCTCTCGTAGGATTTATCACAATCAATTCCACATTTGTATGGTGTCGAACTATGGTAAATGTCGACGCGTTTCGGCCTATCTGGATCTTTGCGGAACAGCGTTTGAGGGAGGGTCCCTTTCAATGTACAGGTGTAGCAAATCTTGTCAACTGTGAAGCCAGTGGTATGCTGCTGTGCACTACTCTGCCATATAGTACAACTCAGTCAGGAGAATCTAGTCCCCCCCCCCCACGTCGTACAGCAAAAAGTAGTACCTTCAACTTCACCCTGGCTTGTTTGCCAAATAATGTAACTGAGCCTGCAACTCTGCAAACAATGACTTCGGTGGAAGCATTGGGATATGGTGAAACAGGATAAAAATTTGGGGAGTACCACCATTTTGATAAGCGCCATCCGCCCCATTACAGACAGGTAAAGTTTAATCCAGCGCTCAACTTCTTCTCCTAGTTTGTGTATTGCTTTGCCGTAGTTATCTCGGAGGACCTTGTGAGAAGTTGGCCTGGTACCCATGTGGATGTGTATCCCCAAGTACCAGACAGAGTCAGTCGTCCAAAGCAGAGGGAACTCCAGCCGTATCTGTGTAATTGCGGGGGTACGTGGGAAGATTATGGACTTGTCCCATTTGATCTGGAGGCCTGAAAGCCCCCCAATTCTCACCACTTCTCATAGCACGGGTGAGAGGTTGCTCTCGAACATATATTAGTGTATCTTCTGCATATGATATTACAAGGTTATAGCCTGGGAAGCGCAGTCCCCGATGCCCAAGGTATTCTCGGAGAGTGCAGGCCAGCGCATATAGTAAGGGGCAACAGGGGGCATCACTGTCTGGATCCCCAGGTAATTGCTATTTTGGTTGTCACAGTGTTTCCCACTGGTATCCGAGCCATTGGCTCACTGTACAGCACCTCCAACCGCAGGAAGGCCCACTCCACAGAATCAAAACCTTTTTATGCATCTTAAAATATGGCAGCTGCCCTCACAGATTGATCTACACGCTGTATAATGCCAAATAGAGTATGGCTATTATACATCAAGCTTCGACCTGGGACAAATCCAGCCTTCTCCGGTCGCACCATCTCCCGGCAGCACAGGCTCCAAACTGTTGGCCTAAACTTTGGCATGCATTTTAGTGTCAACATTAATAGGCCTGTACAAGGAGCAATACTTGGGGGTCTTACAGGGCTTCAAGAGAGTAACGATTAATGCTTCTCGCAATGAGTGAGGCATCTTACCAGACCCTACCATCTCCTCAAAGTGTAACCAAATGCAGGATGAGGTCTTAATAGGCCTTATGAAAGGCCACCGTTAAGCCGTCAGTGCATGGTGCTTTACCAGATGGCATAATAGCCCCTTCGGCACTGTGCGGGAGAATTAATAAGTGGGCGGGGTTCAGATGGCCCCCAGCCGTCCTCAGCACACGCCCACCGTGACGTCGGACGGCCTGGGCCCTCCTGAGCACCGAATAGGCTAGAGAGGGCAGCGCGTACCTCCGCAGGGTGCAGTGGAGCCATTAGGTGCTCCCTGTACTCCACTGCGAGCAACGACATGGTAATAGGCTCTAGGTAATCCTTAATAACCTCTTCATCAGGTGTGACACACGTGCAATATAGGTCAGTATAGTATCCGATGAACCGGTCCGCCATGTGACCATGTCGCTAAGCAATTGATCCTCTTCATCTTGAATGCCTATGATCACCTCAGTTTTCTTTCTGGGGCACGCTAGCATCAGCAGAGAGGCTCCCGGATGCTCCCCCTCTCCATGCGTTTTTACACCAGCATATTTACCCAGGTGTTGGACCTCGTCATTAGCGGTTTTGTGATATTCTTCCATTACACTCAATTTCTACTTATATGCTGGGGTCACCTTCCCATCGTGCCTAGTTTCCTAGTCGCTATCTCCTTCTCCAAACGTGACAATCTGCCCCTTCATGATCTAAGGACCAAAGCAGGTTTAGTGAGTGCAATGCCTCTTAAATAGACTTCGAAGGTTTCCCAAACTGTGGGGAAGATGTTGACTGGCCCACATTGATGGCAAAGAACTCCTCTGTAGCTTACCCGAGTTCGGACTTAAAAACCAGGTCCAACAGGTAGTAGAGGGGGAAACACCAGGTAAAAGTAGCAATCACTGGGGAGCGATGCTCCAGGTCTAGTATCACTGGCGAGTGGTCAGAGTAGGTGCAGGGAAGGGGCCCACACTCAGACACAGGGACACTAAACTCCTAGTTATCATCCAGTAGTCTATGCAGGTGTGGATATCATGGACTGTAGAGTAATGGGTGTATCTCACACCCTCAGGACAGCAGTGCCTCCAAATGTCAATTAATCCTGTGACTTCTGCTATTTCCATGAGTATCCTTGCAGCCGCGGATGGGCGGCAAGAAGGACCTCTCGAGCGGTCTCGGTATGGTTCAAGTACACAGTTGAAATTCCCCTCCCCACAGATCTATTGGCGATCCCCCCACAACAGCAGGTGAGCACTGAGGGAGCAATAAAACTGAGGGTCCTTGTGATTGGGACCATACACCCCCATCAGTACAAGTCATTCTCTGTCAGGAAGCTATTTCGAATCTGCCCAATGGAACAGCGAAGGCGTCAGTCTTTTCACTGAACCACTATCTGGCCATATAATAACTCTTCGTGCGTGTGTGGAAAACTCAGCAGAATAGTAATGGCCACGTAGTCACCATCTTCTCAATGCATCAATAATGGGTGGCAGGTGAATTTCTTGCAAAATCGCTATGTCTACCTTATGTCGTTTGAGGTAAGCGATCACCTTCTGGATTTAGCAGTGATCATAAAGACCTTGCACATTCCAGGTGATGAATCACAATTTTGGCTTATCAGGTCAGTCCACCCTTGCCTGTACTATGCCTCCCATCAGATCTCCCTGAGAAGGAATGTTTCATCATGTACTGTGTGATCGTGTTTCGTTTCCCCCCCCCCATAGTAACAAACTGAAACCAACTATCCCTCCCACGACATGTCACCCCAAACTGTGCATTGCAAAAACAGTTCCCTCCCCTGCATTATCTCGATGAAAAACAGCAACTAAAAAGTTCTATTTGTATGTGGTAATACACACATAGGGATGGATATAACGGTCTATATAAGTCTCCGACAGACCCAGTCTCCTCAATCTCATGATCGCTAGGGAAGACTCTATAGGTGTCCTCATTGCTTGAGAAGGAAAGAATAAAAACGGGGGGGGGGGACAGGGAACAAGGAGAACCACTAGCCCACCCCAACCCATCTTCATGCCCTACGCTCGCAGAGCAGGTGCCAAACAATAAGCAATACCAGACCAACCGTTTCAGGGAGCGCTGGCGATATGCAGCCATGTCCCTATACATTTCCCAAAATAGCTACAGTCTTTTGCATTGCAATTTGAAGTCTTACCAGTGTCTCAAATGCTGGAACTGTGAGGTGAGACTCCAGCTGTAACTAATAAAGAGAGGAGTAACGGAGGGTTTTAATGGTCTGTGGATCACATCACGGTCGCCGCCGGGTCAAGGACTGATAAATGAAGAGTCCTGCATCTCCGCTACCTTGAGCTTCCTTATAGTTCCAGGGCTCAATGATTGATCCTACTGCTTCTCTGCTTTGTCCGCATACTCGTCCTGCCCAAAGATGTTGCACGAAAATTGCCTTCTATTTCCGGCCCCCTGTCTCTGCTTGAGAAAATAGAACACATGCTGCGGGTCGGTGAAGTAGTGCATCTTTCACTCAGATATAACATGCAATTCTGCCAAGTACAGCATGCTATATTTAACCCCTTCTATGCTGGTGACGGAACCACTCCATCACCAGCCACGGGTGGGCTGTGCTAATGACAGAGTGGTTCCGTCACGGCCCGGCCGCCGCGCCTGTGCGGCGTTGATTTCGCACCTGCGCGGCTCGTTCTATTAGGTGGGCGGCGCCGTGACGGAACCACTCCGTCATTAGCACAGCCCACCCGTGGCTGGTGACGGAGTGGCTCCGTCACCAGCATGTCAGCGCCGCAGGCCCTCCCCTCCCCCCCCCAGCGCCGAGGAGGAATTACAGCCGCGGCCAAGGGGTTAAGCTGAAGTTCGCAAAGTTTCCTTTTGGCAGAGACAAATAGCTGACGTGCTTCTTGTTCTTGTGTGAAGTCGGAATAGAAGGACAAGCCGAAGCCTTCATATTGCAGGGTTTGTAGGTCACAAGCTTTGCATAGTGCGGCATCCCTATCTCTGTAATTTACGAGTCTTGCTATGAATAGATGGGGACTCACCCCAAGTAAAGGTTTGGGCGGGAGAGAACGGTGGGCATGCTCCACCACAAAGATCTCAGAGAAAGTGTCCCGTTCCAGCACAGCAATTAGGAGTCATTCCACAAATTGCTCTATGTTATCTATGTTGGTTGATTCAGCAACTCCCACAATACATATGTTGTTCCTGCATGAGTGTGCCTCCAAATCCTCGGCCTGCAGGGGGTGCAAAATCTTTCCCATCTTTTTGTGTGTCTTTGACTCTGCTGTTAGTACATCTTTGGCATCAGACACTTTTCTCCACTGTGTCGAGTATCTCCGTATGCTTGTCCAGCCGTTCCATCATTCTAGCCATTTGAAATGAGCAGGGCATCTATTTTCCCGTCTATCTTAGTCAAGCTGCGCTGCATGGTCGCAAGGATCGGTTTCAATTCGGAGTACATTGGTCTCCAACTCTGATTCCGCAAAGGTCTTGTCTGCTTCGGGCGACCTGGGGCTCTCTTGGTCTGAGTCTTATCTGTCTTTCCCATCATGGAATTGTCCAGAGGCCAAATCCTTTTGATGACAGGTATGCATTGTAGCAATTAGCCGTGGTTTGGGTAGTTGAGAGACTCCACAGGGCTTGACAATATCTGCGCTGTGGCGTATTGTATATCGATGCTGTTTATACACACACACACACACACCCATCAGCCTCAAAATCAGCATTGTGGTGTATTGTATATCGATGCTATTTACACACAACCCCATCAGCAGTCCTTTCAGGATCAATCACCAAATCGCTCTCGATATAGTGCTGCTCAATGGATCACCTGTTCCTGTTGGTAGTGACCATAAGCAGCGGGGCAGCTCACTAGGTTTCTTTCCCCGTGTCTCGAACACAGAGGCAGCCCCCAGGCGCCTGTACTATTGAAATCAGGAGCAATCAACAAGGGTGTTCCAGGCCTCCGCTCCCCACAAGCCACAATCCCAGCAGACTTAGAGGCAGGGGTGCGGCAGTGAGTAGGTCGACAGAGGGGGCTCTCTGCTGCAATGGCTCCCGAATTCCTCCGACCACCGGGACGTGGACACACTGTCTCTGTGCTTCCAGGGCCCCCTAGGCCCATCCTGCCAGCCAACACAGTGAGGAGTTTGTTGCAGACAGGGAAAGGATGAGCCATTCTCGGTTTGCGATGCACATAGCTGACACTCGCCAGTTCAGGCACCAATCACTATAGGCAGGTCTCCCATGTACTCACAGGCCTTGCCTCTGATAAGGTCGTTTCTCCCAGTTCTTAGATATGGACACAACCACGCCCTGCAGATACCGCCCCCAGGTCCTCCACCTATGTCTCAGAAGGCCACAGCCCGCTCATGTTTTTCATAAACTTGGCCTTGGCAAGCGTCACAAATACAGCCAACTCACTGCAGATCGACTAAAGCCCCAACCACCTCCGGATTGTTCATCCGTGATGACAGGACTCTCTCCCATTAATCCCAGCAGTTCGGTTAACTTCTCAGCTCGTGCCTGTGTAGTACGTTGATTGGGTGCAATGGGACCTCGCCACTAGGCCCAACTTGAGCCATCCACCTCCCTGCAAATCTTCTCTTTGCAGTGGTCACCTCAGAAGTGCAGCAGCAATGGGAACCACGCTTCGGGTAGTTTATAGTGCAGTGGGCTCCAGGATAATGCTGGATGGGTAGCCGAGTCGCTGGAGCTTCACTTGGATGTGGCCACTGTTGGAGCCAGGCAAGCCCCCCCCCCCTCTCTTTTTTCCTTCTTTTTGCTTTTTCTCTTCCCCTACTCCTTTGCTTTAAGCAGGCATTCTTCACAGGCATCAATTGCTATGTACTGATGATGATCCCATTATCTTGTTAAGGGATCAAAATGTCGACTTCAGCACCTTGACACAAACCTATATTCTTTGTCAATAATATGTGCTATGGTGCTACTATGTACTTTCTTTGGCCTAACCACTAAATTGTATCTCTGCAATTATGTGCAATGCCCGTGTATGGTAACACAATTTTTCGTTGTAAACTACCCAACTTTTATTTCTTTGTGTAGTTTTTCCAAATAAATCATAATATCCATTTTGATATATGAAAACAGACATCATTGCATTCCTGTGTTAATTACATTTATAATTCTATGTTGTGAAGGACCACTGTTCCATTATAAATATTCGCACCCAAGGCAACCTCCAGATTGATTGGGTTCCCATGTTTTTGCAAAATATATATCTGCAGAGCAGAGGCACAGATCCAGAGTGTGCCCTGGAGTAATGAGGGGTTAATTATGGGCGCCCACTTTTACCGGAGAGGAGTCAAGCCAAGAAAAATGCTTGAGTGAAGTGTGAGAGGATGTGGCGGGCGGCAGACACTCAGCTCTCTCCTTCCTCCTCCTCTATCAGGTTGGATGGGGGCCTTAATCAATTACGGTTTGAGGTCAGTAGCACCTCAAGGGAGGTGCTGGGAGACCAAAATGATAAGAAGAGAGGAAGATACAGGAAGAAATTTTGGTTTTGAGACAATTGAATTCTTCACTAACCTCACATCAGGTAACAGAACAAGAGGTTCTTCACAACGTTGTCAGAATACTGTAAGGGCGCAGAGGAGCACATGTGTTGCAGCACCCAGTTATTTGCCCGACCCCTCATCTCCACAACTTTTGGGAACACCCTGTGTAGGTTAGCTCTTTAACTCTATGCGGATAGCATTTGATTTAGCTCACTCGAAAGAAGTTACGACAGGGCACGAGAAGACCCAAATAGGATGAGTGCAACTGATTATTTCTTTTACTTTTTTAAAGCACTCCGTTGTTTTTTCGCAAAACTTTAAAGGGGGCTCTGACACACAAAGGGGGGACTGGATGCTTGTACGAATGGAATTTGCTCCTCCTTGAGCCAACAGGTCAGCTAGCATAAGGTCTGGGACCACGTGAAGATGGTGGCTAAATCCAGACAGGAACCAGCTAGTCACCCAGGGGCCTAATGAGGGTTCCAGGAGCAGGATAGATAATGGACACATGCTCAAATGGAACAGGGGAAAGGAATTGGCCAGTTGGAGCAATTTACTCTCATACAAGGAGACCGGAGTTACATCTCCCCAGGAAGTATGGCAGTGTGAGGAACGGGGGCCCCACTCAGTATCAGACCTTATCGGTCACAAGGGGAATAGTTGTCTTAACCTCATGCATTGAGTACAGTGAAGTCAGGGAAACCACCAGCCTGAATTTGGATAATCAAGCTGTGTAGCAATGAGGTTTTAACCCCAGAGATTCGGGGTCCTAACAGAATGTATTGAGAGGATCAGAGGCCTCAGTTAATTGCCCTGTGACTTTAAGATACTTGCATTCATAAAGTTGTGAGGGGTAGACTGAGTGGTGTATGATCACATCATGGTGCCTTACATAATTGGATATAGCAACAAAATTAATTATTTTCTCTTTTCCTTTTTCCACAATGGTGCAGGTGGGTGCACCACCCATGGTTGGACAGGGGTGCTACACAGCGCATCCATGTGGGTAGGGTGGGGACGGCTCATCCTGCAGCAGGGTGGGCTTGCAAATTTGGTGGGGATGGGGGAGAAGGGCGCAGAAGACAAAAATAAATAGTGACTGAAGGATTAGAGCAGAGGGGGCGCAAGGGAACAGAGTATGCGACAAGGTAATGTTTTTGCTTTAGTTCTGGGTCCAGAGCAATCCTTTTTCCCCCAGAGAAGCAGGTGCTGGCAATGGGTTCTATAGAAGGGATACATCTTGGTCCAGGTGATGGCTAAGCTAATGCTGGTTAGTTTAAATACTAACGTTCTGAATAATAAGGGCAAGAGGGCAGCTGTCTTTGCTTGTCTGAAACAATATAAACCCAGTATTGTTATGTTACAGGAGACTCATTGGGTGTCAGGAGGGGAGGAGAGAATTAGGCATCTGAGTGCATGGGATGCATTCTACTCTTTGGCTAACACAACAGAAGGGGTTGCTATCTTTGTTAGGAAAGACCGATAAGCAAAGTATTAGAAGGTACATCAAGGACCATGCGGGGTACTGGGCCATTCTACCCTTAGAGGTAGAGGCACACAGGATTACCATAGGAAACTATTATGGTCCAGTTAGTGATGATCCCAGTCATCTTCAGAATTTGACATGGTCCCTATGCCCACTCACTGGGGTGGTTATACTGGATGGGGATTTTAATATTTCGTCAGACCCTGCTATGGATTCCTCTAACATAGTAAGCAACGAGCACAAAAGATAAACAGAGAGCACCTTTAGAGATTGGTGTACTCGTTCAGGCTTACAGAATGTTTGGTGCTCCAAAAAAGGGTTCAAATCTGTTACCTGCTATTATAAACGTTTTTACTCCCCTTTTGGGATGGATTTGTTTTTTCCATCATGCTCCATGGCCACTATACACCTATCCCATCATGTTAATGGCCTTTCAGATCACTCAGCAGTAGCATTTAGCAGTTCAGTCCATAGCGGGGGGCTAGGCCAAAATGGAGTATGGATAAGAGTATGCTCTTAGAGATGGAGTGCATGAACCAGGTGAATTTGGAGATATGAAATTTCTTCCCATTAAATGATGTCTTGGCAGACCCCTCGGTCGGTAGTCTGGGAGGCATTTAAATGTACGATCTTCATTTTGCTGGCAGCATTCAGAGGCGAAAAGGATAGGGAATTTTTTTCTTCTTTGCAATAAGATGCAAACTAAACTTATCAAGCAGCACTATCCAAAAGATCCAATAGTTTTCTGCGAGACAGATGGCAGGAGGCAAGGGAGAGGTCAGAAATTTCTATCTCCAAAAAGTTGACAATATTTTAGTGTCAGGTGTATGAAGAGGAGTATGTAGGCTGGTTGTTAGCATGGCGGGCTAATCATAAAACAAACGCAACATGATCAATCAGGTGAAAGATCCAAGCACAGGTCAACTTAGGGATAGAGTTCCGGATATCTGGTGAATCTTCCTTCAATATTACTCTACCCATTATTGGGGGAAGGATAGGCGGAGCAGAGGCAGCCACAGAGCAGGAAGGACAAGTTACTTACCTTCGGTAACAATATATCTGTAAGAAACATTAGTTAGTTAGATTCTTTACCTTAGAATAACCCCCAGGCGTCAGACTGGATCCGGAAATGTTTGCGTACCAGTACCCTTGCGCGTCGGTAGGCGTCGTCTGCGGCTCCGCGGAAGAAGGACAGGACGAGCAGAGGCAGCCACAGAGCAGGAATTAGAGGATTTACTGGAAGGTTTGGACCTGCTGTACCTAAAACCGGAGCCCTCCCCAATAGTAATTAATCCAATTATAGAGAGAGAGAGGCCATGGAAGCAACAGGCCAGATGGCAAATGGTAAGGCATTGTGGGAAGATGGTCTAGGCCAGGAGTTTTATAACGTTTTTTCAAGAAGCGTTAGAGGAGCTCTTACTGTTCCATTCAGCTATCTCCAGGGAGGTGGAAGGGTACCTGGCTCCTTTCTTAGAAGGGTTCCGATTAATGTCCACAAAAAAGGCAAACTAGTAACTGACCCAAGGTCGTACTGACCAACTACTTTATTAAACACTGATTATAATATACACACAAAGATCCTAGCTAACCAGATTGGGTTGGTGGCTCCAGCATTGGTCTTTCCAGATCAAACAGGATTATTTGAGGTCTTACCCTGTTACCAAAAACTCAGTACAATGCTGATTTAATCGATCTGTCTAACAGACTCTGCTCCAGCGTTCATTATCCTACTAGACGCAGAGAAGGCATTCAACCTCATGAGTTGGATACGCCTCTTTTACATCTTGGATACATTTAGATTTCCATTCACAAGCTCGATCTGGTCCTTATGCCAGGGTGCGACAGCTCAACTGATTATTAACAAGTGGGCAGGGGAATGGTGCTGGAGCCGGGGACTAGGTAGAGATGCCCTTTCTCGTCATTATTCTATGCCCTGTTTATTGAGCCCCTGTCCCAAACTTTACATCAGAATAGTCTAATTATAACATCTATTTTAGAGGCCCATTGATAAAGCTGTATGCGGACAATGTGGTGCTTTATTTAACTCTCACAGCAGACAATATAAATAGGGCATTGCATATTATCAAGAACTTTACAGGTTCAGGAGGTTGCAAGAAAAACGAGTCTAAGACAGAATGTCTACTCATTAATGCCTCCCCAGAAAGTATCTGGTCCCTTCTGAGAAGGGATTATAAACCAGGCCTCAAGAGATATCTAGGCATATATTTTTCTGAAAAGCAACATGATTTTTTTAATGACAATTGTAACCCAGTTTTATGGAGGGTCGACCATCTGCTGATAACCTGGAGGCAAGTACCTCTCAATATTTGGCAAGATAGCCCTAATTAAAATGCTGATTTTCTCTTTATTTTTCTGGCTGTTTCACAATTATTAGATAACTGTTCCTTTTCCAAGTTGGATCAGTCCATGCGCTCATTTGTGTGGAATCAAAAGCATCACAATGTGAAAATGAGTATTCTGCAAATGCCCAAGAATAAGGGTGGGTTGGGACTCCCATATCTACTGCGCAATTATCTGGCATCCAAAGTAATACAGGTACGCCTTCTGTCAGCTGAGTCCTCTAGCCTGGACAATTCGGTTCTTTTCCAAATGTTGAAAGTTTTAATTTCCCTGACCTCTCCTGGTGTGTAAAATCAGTTAATAAAAATAATAATAATATTTATTGTATGTAGTTAATTAAAACCATTACAATTTTGTGATAAAATCATCGAGTTGTCAAAAACAATGAATGGATAATAAAAGGAGAACATGTCCCTTTTGCACAGTTCAACATTAATCAGCAATAATCAGTGTATAAATTATTTCTCAGTTTTGACCATCTTTTGTCCTATATCTCAAATCATGTGCTGGGATCATGGGAAAAATTGCAATACGACTATAGAATGTGACGCTCATTGTAGGTGGTCATCAGATTTCATTGCAATGATTGTATGCTAAAAGTGCAAATGTGCGCGAATCCTCAAATGCATAGCTAAAATCAACTGCAAGGTACAAATGTAAAACCGGTGTTAAAAAACCTTAAATTCCTGCCCAGTATCATGTTCGGAAAGGACAAATGTGGGTGAATCCTCAACTGCATTGCTAAATTAATGTGCAAGGTACAAATGTGAACTGGGTATTACAAAAATTCCCGTCCAGTATCATGTGCATTAATTTCAAGATATTAACAGTCATCTATTTCATGGTTAAAAGCTATGTGCAAATAGCAGGTGTACTTATCACTGTGCTGCTAAAACGACACTCATGTGAATGCTATATGTTTGATTTTAATAATGATGAACTAACTTTCTGTTGAAATCTGGCTGCCTTGCATGAGGTCTGTAGTAAATAGTTATTCAGTAGTAGAAGACTACAAAAGGGGATGGGAAGAAACAGTAGAAAACAGGGAGGAGGTGGTCCAGGTAGTCAATCTTTCCTCCAAACCACTCACCAGTGACATGATTTCCTTATTGAACAAGGGTTTAAACTTCAATCCCCATGAACTTCAATCCCCATGAATCGGGCGATCTGTGTAGACTTAAAATTGATTTACGCAAATTTATCAGGGGACTGAAATTAAAAAAGCATTTTTTAGGAATCCCAACACCTAGAAACAGCATTATGAACATTCACAGTGACAGTCCCTCTAACCTGCAAAGTATTAAGGATATCAGAGACACACATTTACTTTTGTCACTCACGGACATGGACGATCCACCTATCACCATGGAACATCTTATGCATGAACTCAATATAGATACTGACATGACCATTGCCAGTGGCTTCAAAGTCAAATCCAAATGGACTCCTACACTACCAGGCAGCAACCCTGTAGATACTTTTTACAACTTGGTATTAGAAGACATAGATAGATATGGGAACAAAGCTGTCAAAACCAAACGCACTAACAGGGATAATTTGTCTAGAAATTAGCGACTGGCTATGAAAACCCTTAGTAAGAACCAAGACTATCATTAGAGAGGCGGAAAAAGGAGGAAATGTGATAGTCATGAATAAACTAGACTACCACAACGAAATAATGACACAACTGCAACACACCTCGTGCTAAGAAAAACACTCAAATGTGACCCAACATGCCCTTTGACTCTCCTGATTAATAAACACCTTACAGATTGGCACACTCTAGGTCTCATAGACGAAGATGAGATTCTTTACATGAAAGTTGTGAGACCTACCTTCCCTTGGTTATATACCCTCCCTAAAGTACACAAACAGGCCACTTTTCCACCGGGTAGACCCATTGTGTCTGGTATAGGGGATCCCACAGAGACTTGCTCAGGATATAGACCGGTTTCTAGGCCCTATGGTCAAGAACCTACCTTCCTTCATCCAGGACACTAAACATATTCGAAGTGTCCATGCCTGTGTTCAATGACAACCAGGCATGATTACGGCAACCTTGGATGTGGTATCCCTCTATACCTCCATTAAACCGGACTAAGGACTTGAGGCAGTAACACATTTCTTACACAACAGGCCTGCCAACCTTTGGCAGCATACAAACATGCTAGTATCCATGATGAACATTATCCTTAACAACAATTTTTTCATATACTACAGGCAATGGTACAAACAGATTAAGGGTGTAGCCATGGGCTCTAGATTCTCGCCCTCTTTTGCCAATTTGTACATGGACGCACTAGAATCAGACTGGATTTGGGGCAAGAGAGGTGCCCCTTGGACTGACTGCATCATATATTGGGAGAGAATACTACCAGTTGTTATCAAAAAAAATCTCGACAGGCGCATGATATTCTGGAATGTGGCCGGACTAGCGACCAAACATCTTGAAAGAAGTTTTCTAGAACTGGTTGATTCGAATGATATAATTTGTCTTCAGGAGACATGGCTTAATGACCCAATCCATCTCATGGGTTATAGAACGTACTTCTCCCAAGCAATAAAATCAAATTCAGGGAGAAGCAAAGGAGGCTTAACCATATACATTTCCAACTGCTGGCCGTGTTGCGAAATAACACCTGTACTTCTCCATCAGAATTATCAGATTATCAACATCCAAGGAATCAATCAGGAGGTTTACACCATCATAAACTTCTATAACAACATGACCCCAACGGAGCTGTTCAAGGCTTTAAATGAAATCTCTGATGAGACTAATGTTCTGAGAATAAAATACGCCAAAGTTTCGCATACAATAATCTGGGGTGGAGACTTTAATCTTCATATATCTAACAAAAGTGACACCCCTACTTGTGGAATAACAGACGAACAAGGGAATTCCTTAACTCACTTCACCCATTCCGTTGAAGGCATTAATATGCAGGCCATTATGTCTGAATCAGACATAGGGTTTGCGAATATGATAAAGACGCCCATAACCCAATTTACTCCAACCTTTCATGGAAGAGGCTTTGAAACCTTAATAGTCTATATTCTAGTTTCCATCAACAAAGCCACACGTATAAAGTCATTTGAAGTGGATAACAACGCACTCAGCGATCACTTCCCACTAAGAATGACATATCAAGAACCGGACCACCGAAAGAAAACAGATAAGGCCTATCCTGGCATGCTCCATCAGGAAGCATTAACCCTGGACAGATTAAACGGCTACACCCTTAAATGGGGCAAATTAGATCAAGAAACCACCAGTGCGAGAATAATCAAAATATGCAGAAATGAAATCGACAAATGCCTAGACCCCTCTACAACCTCAAGAGAGATCTTGATCAACTACAATGTAATAGTGAAAACCATAAGTAATGAATTAACCAAGCCTAACAAACAAAATAAAACTCTAAGAAAAGGATGGTTTAGCACGAAGTGTACAAAAGCCTATTCCGATTTAAAGAAAGCCCTAGCAAAAAAAGAAAGAAACAGAGAAGAGGTAGTTAAATTAAGGAAGTTTTATACACAGGCAATTAAACAAAGAAAAAAGGAGATACAAGCAAACCTCTGGACCCAATTGCTAAAAAGCAGCACCCTAAAAGACAGCGCAGCTTTTTGGGAAACAGTTAAAAGCCCTTTTCTAACAGAAAACAATGATGGTCCTTCCTTGGATGTCGCCATAAATGCGGAAGACTGGGTGCAACATTTCTCAGGGTTTTTTGGAGAGGTTAAATCCATAGACTCAATTTCCCTGGATCCTCTCCCACCGGTGAAATATCCAATAGAAATTCATTTTACAATCAATGAAACGATAAAAGCTATAAAGACTGCCAAAACCGGCAAAGCACCAGGACCAGATTCTGTTCCCATGGACCTCTATAAATTTCTACCAGATCTTTGGTCCCCCCTTTTAACCAAAGTATTAAATGCAGCAAAGGACACTGATCTTCCTGACTCTTGGTCAACATCGATACTCGTCCCCATTTTCAAGAAGGGCAACAGAGACAGCCCCTCTTGTTACCGCCCCATCTCCCTCCTGGACTCGGTTGGAAAGATGGCAGGGCGCATACTTCTTGACCGACTCCAGGAGTGGTCAAAAGAACATGGGGTACTTTCAGACCTACAATACGGATTTAGGGCAGGTCTGAGCACAGTGGACCAAGTCCTAAACTTAACACTATTGGCCGGAAAATATGTAACAGCAAAAAAATCATGCCTACACATGGTCTATGTGGACCTCACAGCCGCGTTCGACTGTGTAGAACACTCAAAACTCTGGTCAATAATGCTGCAAATGGGGATTGAACCACCAATAGTTGACTTTCTGCGCGAACTATATACTGGAGCCACGGGAAAGGTTAGATTTGGGACAGCAGGACAATTAACTAACAGTTTTCCAATACAGAAGGGGGTCAGACAGGGGTGCGTGCTGGCCCCTTTCTTATTCACGCTCTATACTAACGGTCTTGAGGCTGCGATGTTAAAGGGCGTTAAAGATCTCCCAGAAGCCGGTCGTCGGCAGATTCCAGCATTATTATACGCCGACGACGCGGTTATTCTCGCTCGTACCCCAGTCCAGCTTCAACAGGCTTTAAACAACTATTGCACCTTCATGACTAGTTTAAACCTAAAAGTCAACATAAGGAAAACTTATGTGATGCATGCCGGTACAAAGAGGAAAAAAGTGAAGAAAATCTACGTGGACAATTTACCCCTTGAAAGAACTAACACGTACCCCTATCTTGGCATCACCATTAACGAGGCGTTCAATTGGAAAGAAGCAATTAATTCCCGAAAGCTATCCTTCATAAGAACAGTTGGCGCTTTGAAAGCTTTTTCTCTTCGTCTGGGCAGAAGACCTCCGACCGAGATGATCAAGATATATAATGCAAAATGCATTAGTACAGCCACTTTTGGAGCAGGAGTCTGGGGAACGACAAACGTCGAACAATTACAGAAAATTGAAAACTCCTTTTTAAAATTTTTATTGGCTGTTCCAAAAAGTACAACTACACTCGGATGTCACCTCGAACTTGGGGTGGATCATATTTCTGACATCATTAAGATCCAGCCTATCATGCTATGGCGCAGAATATGGGCAACGGACGAGTGCCAGCTTACAAGATCAATAATTCAGGACTGCATGAAATTAGAGAACATGACAAAGATAAAATGGCTGATTTATGTAAAATCTTTTTTTACAGATATTGGTTTTCCAAGATTTTTTGACGATCCATTGTCAGTAACAGACATATCAAAAAAAGAACTAAAAACACTTTGTCTGTCGCATTTATATCAACTACGAATGCTGAGTGAAATAGGAAAGCCATCAGTTCAACAATGCCTATTAATACAGCTGGTTCCAACCATCCAACCGTACTTGCAGTACGACTTATCACAATATGAAAAACTTCTTCTTACCCGTTTCAGGTTTAACCTATATCATTATATGATTTTATTTCCCAACCAGAATGTTTGGACGCACAATATCTCAGCGTGTCCCTGTGACCTAATGTCCCCACAGTCTACAATTCACGTCCTTTTCTTTTGCAAGTTTTATACGCCATTACGCAGGAGGTGGATACTACCACTACTAAAAGCTATGAAAATTCGCAGATGTCGCCCTGCCTATCTGGCGTTGCAATTCCTGGAAAATTACTTAATGACAAAATCTGTGGCACAGTATCTAAAACTATGCATTAGGCACCGTACGAACTTATAAAACAAGACTGAGTATCCTGTCTAAAATGGACCCTATAAATCGTTTTTAAAACACTGTTTGATACAGAATGAATACGTTTTAATATTTAATGTGTTTTTATGTACTTTTATGGTTTTTACAAATGGAAACCGAATAAAGATGATTTTTTTTTTTTAATTGGGCGAGGGGGGAGGGAGGGTAACATTGACAATTGTATTTTACTTTGGTCAGGCACCCAGGAGAAATGTGAGGCCTTTTGTGACCACCTCAATTCCAATGACCTGGACATGAGGTTCACTTGCAACTTCAGCAAATCCAAGGTTACATATTTGCATGTGGAAATATATGTTAAAGAAAACACACTACATAGCCGACTATACCGCAAAGAAACGTCATGTAATGCTACCCTACATGCAGAAAGTTCACATTTAGTCCATTCCGTACGGTGAATTTGTCAGAGCCAGGAGAAACTGCAGCGAGGAAACTGAATTCCAGAATTGCATTGCAGACATGAGTAACAGGTTCACAAAAAGAGGCTACAGACCACATACCATACACAAAGCTGCACTGAAAATTGGTAAGATCAGGACGGACACCACACTTCGTGAAAAAAAAACCTGACAGTCTAAAACACAACCTGTCACTCATCGCAGACTACAATGATATGAGCCTAGTAATCAGAAAAAGTCTGAATAAACACTGGGGGATTCTTCTTGCTGACAGATCACTAAGGGAAGTCATCACCAACAGACCCCGGATCAATTACAGATGTGGCAGAACACTGAGAAACAGACACAGTCCCACAGTGCCACATTCCACAACCTCCAACTCATGGCTCACACCACACATGAAAGGGTTCTTTAAATGCAGTTGCTGTAGAGTCTGTAAATGGGCCCGGAATGGAATCAAGAATTTCACTGGCCTTAACAAAAAGAACTACCACATTAATTGCAACATTAATTGCAATACCAAGTATGTTGTGTACATTCTTGAATTCACTTGTAAGAGACAGTATGTTTGAAGCACAATCAGGCCCCTCAAGGAACGAATCAGTGAACATGCCAGAGCAATCCACCACCAAGATGCTAGATACCTGATCAATGGCTATACAGGCAGCATCATGCTCATCACAGGGTCATCACAAACAATTCACATTCTTTGGAATTGATGTGACTCAGCCAAACATCAGAGGTTGAAACCGTGAACTGAGAGGCAACTTGGATCATGCGCCTCCACACCTTGAGACACGGGCTAAACATTGACCACAAACGTCAATATTTCATGGGTGCTTAATGTCAGGAACTACAATATCTTTTGGATATCTGATGCCACGCACTGTGCTGTCCTACGCTCTTGAAACTGTAAATCTCTGTCAGTTAAGATTAAGGCTCCCTGTTTCCGTTTTTACTGATTTTGACAGATAAATACAGACCGAAAACATTTACTTTCTGGTCTGGATTTATTTTTAAATGTGGATAAAAACGGAAATTGTGTTGCTTTTTGAGTAATTCATAATACTGTCTGCCATGACTGCCAGGTCAATAGCTATGGGAATTGATAGGTAGGGAGATTAAAAAAGAAAGGGATTTTTGTAAAGAGGCTTTAACACCAGTAGATATGCACAGGGTGATACTGAAATGTGCATATTTTCAGATAAGTGCATTGTTTTATCTTCAGTGGGTGTTCACAGCATTGAAACCTGGTAGGGATTCAAGCATGAGTTCATATTTATCTGTTAAATAAATGTGAAAATATACAAATTTCAGCTAAATTTTTCCACACAATCGAAAACATATGATAAATAGATATAAAAAAAATATGGAGATATACAGACGGAAAAAGAAAAAATAAAATACTGGGGGCGTGGCCAAGATGGCGGCGGAGTAGGACGTGCTTCATTGTCCCTCCGGCGCCGCCAGATCTTTAGCCTTGTTTATCGCCCCAGCTAGTGCCCATCCGTGCTGGCAACGGCGCGGCCCTGTGTCCCAAGCTGCCCTGATCCCATTGGGGCTCCTGTTTACGAGATCCGAGCAGGCACGGAGCAGAGCTGCGCGTTGAGGCCCTGGCCGACTTCGGGCCTCGTGGCAGGAAGTGGGAAGGAGCCTGCAGTTGCTGGAGCGGCGCTTCGGCTCTGTCCGGGCGGCGTAGGGTGTGGCGCTGTGGCTGAAGCGCCGGAGTAGGCAGGCACTGCGGAGCCAGGAGCGGTGCTCGAGGAGGTGAGGAGCCGCGGCCGGGCTGTGCTGGGGCGCTCGAGCTGTCCGGGCGCGCATTGTAGAGGTGGCGGTTGAGACCCCCGCGGGGCGGTTGTGTGCTCCCGCGCCGAGTGGACCTGATTGAGGCTGCTTCTTCCGTACGCCCGGCCCCCATTGAAAGAGGCGAGGAGTGTGGGGGCGGCTCCCCGGGAACGCTGAAACTCGGTCCGCAGAACGGCAGACCGCGCGGGGCCTACGCTGGGGGAGCTGCGCAGAGTCCCCGGTGTTGATGGGGGTGTGATCGGCCTCGTACTATCACTCTCGATGGCCCCTGCGACCCGGTGACATGGGGCCTTGGTTGCTGGAGGCGGCCTACTGCCCGGGGGGTGCGGAGCTGGCCTAGAGATCGGCGCACGGCCCACGGCTCTCCCCCCCTCCTCTTCCCCAGGCGTCTGTAGACTGTGCCATTGTTCACTCGGCTGGGTGAAGACTAGCCGGGGGGGGGGCTGGACTACTATCGACCCGCGTGTCGGCAGGGGGACCTTTGCTGCGGGTGGCTCTGGGGTTGACTACCCTGGTGCGTAGGCCTGGATGACGACTGGGTGCCTCGTGGCTGTCCTGCCCCCGGGGCCCTGGTACTGCGGAGGAACGCTGAGGTAGGCGGGTGACGGGCATTCGCCCCGTGTCTGGCGGTGAACCGGGGCCTACCCCTGATCGGGCCCTGCGGCGGTGTGCCTCCCGCCCTACTGCTAGACTGCTACCTAGAAGATTGGCACGGTGGGGTACTGGGGGCCTACCCACGGACAGTGCCTTGTGACTTTGGAAGACTCTTGACCTTGCCTGGCCTGTGTGGCCTTTCTCCCCCTAACGAGCAGCTGCAGCGGCCAGGTCGGGCGGGCGGGACACCGGGGCGCTGGCAGAGGCCCTGGGTACGGGGTAGTCCTGCTCTCCTCCACCGCCCGTCTGGGGGTGACGTGTGGGCTCTTAGCTGGGCCCCTGAATGTTGACTGTGCCTCTGCCCCGGATTTGCGTACTGGGGCGCGGGTCACCTCCGGGGACAGGATGGCGATGGCAAGAAACCGTAAGGATAAAAACCTGAAAGATGTGCCTCAAACAGGAGTGAGACGGTCGGCCTCGCCGCCCGCTGCGGCATCCCCACGCTCTGGCAATGGTGAGGCTCCGGCGACCAAGGCCTTCACGCTGGAGCTGTTCTCTGCCATCAAGGAGGACATTTCAGAGCTCCGCTCACAACTTCCATCAGACCTGCGTGAGATGAGAAGCGACGTTGACGCTGTGGGGGAGCGGGTGGCGACCCTTGAGGAGCATGATCTAGGAACGGCGGAGGACATTCATCAGCTCCAACAGGACGTGCTTTGCCTCACAGAGCAGAATCTGGATCTTCAGGCACATGCGGAGGATTGGGGGAATAGATACTGGCGGAACAATATTCGGATCAGGGCGGTGCCGTGGAAAGGAGAGGGGGATGACCTGCACGAATACGTGGGAGCACTTTTCCATCAGATTCTTGGCGAGGAGGAAGTACAGGACATTCAATTGGATCGTGTCCACCGTGTTGGTCTGCCGCGTGATCTTAATCCCCTCCACTTTCGTGACCACCATCCTGCGCTTTTCCAGCACCTGGCGACCTCCACTCTTGTCAAGCGCAGGGAATTTAAGCCCATCACCAACCACTTGAGGGAGCAGAGCATTCCCTATTCGTGGGGAGACCCGTCCCGACTCATCTTTAAAATCAAGGGCAAGCTGGCCCAGGTTCGCTCCTTGGAATCGGCCTTTGACATCCTGGGACTAGAGCGGCCTGCTTCCACACCTAGAAAAGGCGAGTCGCCTAACAGGCAGCACAGACGTTCTGTGGAGTGGCAGAGGCAAAACCTAATTTATCAACTAGTCTGTTGGAGAGAGGGGCTGCCGTTGCCTCGGTGGCCTTGGTCACCGACACATCTGGGGTCGCCTGAGGCTCAGCGGCACGGCACTGGCTGGGCCTGTAGCTGGCGCCAGAGGAGGACGGTCCTCCGATGCAGTGTGGTAAATCTCCTATGTCCTTGGACGGAGGTGTGTCCTGTATCAGGAGCTGGGAGAGTGAGATGATGGTGCCATGTTCCCCTGCTATTGGGGCCTGTTTAACAGACTGTTATTTTTTCTTCTCTATTGCGAACTTTGAGCCTTTTACTTGTTTGGGTTTCCAAGTGACTAGGGTGGGGGTGGGGGGTTTGGGCCTGGGTTTGGGGTCCGGAGTTGTTTTGGGTGCTCCGCACCAGATTTTGGGGGCATTAGGCGAGGATCCAGGGATTCGTTGGGACAATGGGGTACATTAGGGGTTTTGGTGATGGGGTGTGCATCAGCTACTCATTCCCTTCATTGATATGGTGGGTAAGGACCTGAAGGTAGTGAGCCTCAATGTTAGGGGTCTAAATAGCCCAGTGAAGCGTGCTGCTTTTCTCTCCCTCCTGGAGAATGCGGAAGGTGGTGTGTGCCTATTACAGGAGACACACCTCCTCTCTAAAGATGTCAGGCGCATGCCCGACAAGCGCTTCCCGCTCCAGCTTTGGTCCTCGGGTCCGAACAAGAAGCATGAGGTGGCCATTCTGTTTAACGCGCGCGCGCATTGCAAAGTTATCTCTCAGGTGGTGGACATTAGAGGCAGATTTTTGGCTGTTCGCGTACAATGGTGGGAGATGCAATTCACGATAGGGTCCATTTACGCCCCCAATGTTCAGCAGGAGCCTTTATTGCAGCCATCCCTCTCGCAGGTGTTGGCGTCGCAGGACGCCCTGATTCTTGTGGGTGGAGACCTGAATATTGTGATGGAGGGTGGAGTGGACAGGTCGGAGCAGAGGTCACATCAGGCGGGAGCACTGTCACAAGGGGGGGAACAGTGGCTTCTAGAGGGTGGGTTGCATGATGTATGGCGTGTTCAGCATCCCCAGGAGCACGACTACAACTACTATTCGGCAGCCCACAAGACATACGCGCGTTTAGACCACTTCCTGGCCATGTCCTCCTTTTTGCCCCATCTCTCAGCAGCGGACATTGTGCCGCGCTCCCTATCAGATAATGCTCTTATCTCTGTGGTAATTACTTCCAGCGGCACTCGGCCGCCACCGGCTGGTTGGCGCCTTCGCGACTCAATGCTTCACTCTGAATCAGTGGTTGCGAAGATACGTGACACTATTACCCACTATCTTGCCGAAAATGAAGTGGGGGATACTCCCCTAGTGTTGATCTGGGAAGCCTTGAAACTGGTGGTGCGGGGAGAATTTATGGCGCTTGCAGCAACATATTCTCGCCTGCGCAAAGAGAAGTGCGCTGAGCAGGAGAAGGAGGTTAGTGGCTTGGAGGCGATCCATAAGAGGACGGGGTCACCGAGGGTATGGGGGGGGGGCTGGAGACAAAAAGGCGCATGCTCAAACACCTTGACCTCGACAGGGCGGCACATGCCTTATTGTGCTTGCGGCACAAGTTTTACCTCTGCGGGGACAAAGGGGGTAGGATGCTTGCACACAGGTTGCGGGCACGCATTCAATTAACCACTATCCAATCCCTCAGGGACCCTCAGGCAATGGAGCAAACCACTGATGCTGCCATTGTGGGCGCTTTTCGCCAGTTCTATCAAACCTTATATAGGAGGGAGGAAGCGGCTTCGGGGGGAATAGCGGAGTATCTTGCGTTGTGTGGCATTACGCCCCTCTATCGGGAGTCAGCGGAAGCTTTCGACTCAGCAATCCGCGTCGAGGAGGTTATATCTGCTATCGCGCGGTTGAAAATAGCTAAATCACCTGGGCCAGATGGCTTCTCGGCCATATTTTATAAAACTTATTGCATGGAGCTGGCTCCTCTTTTAACCCGCCTTTTTAACTCCTTTCTTGATACGGGGGCAGTGACTCCGTCCATGGCAGAGGCAGCAATCACGGTCATTCTCAAGCCTGGGAAGGACCCTGCAGAGTGTGGCACGTACAGGCCGATCTTGCTACTCAACATTGACGCCAAATTATTCGCGGGAGTGTTAGCTGTGAGGCTTAGCCTCTTAATGCATGGAGTGATTGAGCCCGATCAAACGGGATTGATCCCAACTCGGCAAGGGTGTGACAATACTAAGCGGCTGCTCCACCTCATGTATCTGGTACATCGCTCTGAGACGTAGGCCTTCTTGCTCTCCATCGACGCGGTGAAGGCCTTTGACCACGTAGATTGGGACTACCTGTTTGCGGTGCTGAGAGCTTTCGGGGTGAGGGACAATTTCCTACGATGGGTACAGTGCCTCTATGTGGCTCCTAAAGCAGCGGTGCGGGTGAATGGCTGTAGACCTGCTCTTTTTGCCATCACCAGGGGAATACGACATGGATTTCCCCTCTCCCCGTTGCTTTTTGCGCACTATATGGAGCCTTTTGCCCAGCGCATTCAGTCTAATGTCGGTATCTCCGGGATCAAGTTCGGGTGGATGTTCATAAGATTAGTCTGTATGCAGACGATGTCATCTTAGCGTTGACTAATCCTCACTCCTCTCTGCGGTGTCTATCGACGGAACTCCTCGAATTCCAAAAGGTAGCTGGATATAAAGTTAACTTTTCAAAATCACAAATCCTTAATATCTCCGTCCCTGAAGCAGAGGCACTGGACTTGAGGCAGGACTTCACCTTCCAGTGGGTACAATCGGACATTACGTACCTGGGAGTCTGATTGGCCCCATCTCTTGCTAAAACGTTGTCCCTAAATTATGCCTTGCTTGTTGATCATGTTGCCAAAGCCCTTTCGGACTGGTCCCGTCTCAATTTGGCCTGGTACGGGAGGCTGGCTGCGATAAAAATGACTGTACTCCCCCGTATATTGTATCTCTTTCAAATGCTACCTTTGAGTCCCCCACCAGGTATGCTGCGGAAGCTTCAGGGGCTTCTCAATAGGTTTGTATGGAACAATAAAAAGCCGCGGCTAGCGCTGTCCATAGCTACTGCCCTGAAAGCAGCAAGCGGGTTAGGCTTCCTCCTATTGACGGCGTACTTTCAAGCGTCCTGCCTTAGGTACATAGTCGAGTGGAATAGGCAGCTGTCTAGTAAACATTGGAACTTTATGGACCAAACGGTGGCGGGGTGTAACATATGGCAGGAGTTTTGGTTGCCGCACAAGAGTAGGGCATGGGGTTTGTATTCCTCCCCGGTGACTTCCCCAGACGCTAAAGGCATGGGACCAACTGGCGCAGCGTAGGGGTGAGCTACCTTCCCCTCTCCAATGACCCCTATGGTGGATAACTCCGACTTTCCGCCAGGATGCGCGTCCCCAGTCTTCCATCACTGGCGAGAGGAAGGCTGTAAGAGGGTGGGCTTTCTCTTTGATCTGGATGGTCTGATTCAGTTTACCAGGTTATGTGCAGAATACTTTCAGCTGCCAAGGGCTGACGCTTTTCATCATGCACAGGTGGCGCATTGGGTAACCCACCCAGCCAACGTTGCCCTTATGTCTCGGCCATTGACAGCGTTTGAAAGATGGTTGGTCTGTAAGGACAACCGGAGGCTCATCTTGGTGCTGTATGCGATGATTACACGCCACCCGCGGAAGCAGCGTATGAAAGCGCATGTCCGCTGGGAAACGGAGCTGGGGCACCCCCTGACGGGAAAAGAGTGGGAGCATGTTTTCTATCGTGCACATCACACGGCCTCTAACACTGCGGGGACCGAGTCGGCCTATAAAGTAGCGACCTATTGGTATTATACCCCGACGCGCATCAAGGCTTGGGATGTCACGAAGTCAAGCGTCTGCTGGCAGGGGTGTGGGATTTCAGGGAAAATGGTGCACTTGCTGAGGCGTTGCCTGAAACTGGAGCGTTATTGAAACATGGTCTTAGATGAGTTGGATGCTGCATTTCAGATTACATTCCCACGAATGCCTGAGCATGCGCTGTTGGGGCTTCCCCATCCTAAGTTCTTCCCCTTGCGCTCGCAGAGGGGCAGGCATATTGCCTTGGCTTTGTTGACTGCAAGGCAGGTCCTCTTGTGCAATGGGGCTCCCCGGCAGTGCCTGACCCCCGAGATTGGATCCAGCAGCCATGGAACGGCTCTCGTTAGGCATGGATGGGAAAGGCTCTGAATATGCTAAGCTCTGGGGTCTGTTCCTACAACTCCTGTCTAAGGACCTTCGAGAAGTGACATGCCCGGAATATCTACAAATCTTACAACTCATCCCTCTGGAACCTGTGGGGGCTACGCCTGCTGTTTGAGTGCTTTTGGGTAGAGCTGCTGGATCCTGGAGGGTGGAGGGTGTAGGTAGAAGCTGATGCGGAGCAGGATGAGATTGGCTGAGGGGCTGTTAAGGAAGGGTGGGGGGGGTTCTTATTTTTCATGTTCGTTCCCTCATAAAAGCGGTGGTTATAGCTCAGGTGGGGCGGCAGAGCTTCTTCATTTACGCGGGGTCGCCCTCCGGGGTGTAGGCCCAGACGCTGTGTCATTGCTATGCGAATACACCCTGCCGGCGAGTTGATGTAGGCAGCTGGGCTGTGTATCAAGATTCCTTTCTGCATAATAAAAATGATTGACTATCAAAAAAATAAATACCATAAAACCGGGAGCCGTAATTATGATCGTATAGTTTAAGATGTTCTTGATTTTCAGGTGCCATTTCTACACCCGCTACCATCCCAAATAACTGTTGTGGATACCCTGATGCAATGTACGGAACCCTTTGTCAATCAAGAAACTGTTGTCTATCTCTGTTGCTATGTTCTGCACCCTCCATCATTCTAGTAACTGTCTTTTATCTGTACCATGATGCACTTCACTGAACCTCTTATGCAATTTACTGAACCCTTCACTGTCGCTTATGTCTGGCTAAAACATTCTTTACATTCCTGTGCTACACACACAGCAGATGTGTGTGTCAGTCTACTTTCACACTGTTCCTTTCCCTCTCTTCCTGCCCTTTACTTGCTTCTCTCTTGGTTCATCTGCAGTCCTGTTTTTAATTTATTACTAGGCTAACTTTCTTCAAGCTCACATCCGGCCCAGAAATCCCGGCATATTGTGGCCCACAGTCATTTGTCGGTGTGCGGTCTAGCTATTTTCGATACGAAGGTGACGCTTTCCTTAACTCTTTTCTAGCCGAGCAATCACTGCACCTGTGACCTATGGTCACGTGCTGGTGAGCATTCTAGTCCTTTCTTCCAATGTTACTACATATAGCACTTCCTGTTCATTTCTGCTCGTTCCGCAAAAGGAAAGCGAGACGGATCCTTCACGTACTCCCCTGCCACCACAGACTTGGGTACGCTCTGCTGCTGTGTTCTTGCCTCTTTGCACCCCATCCATCGACTTGGGAGTGATGCCTTTGTATGACCTGAACATCTTTTACATACAGGTTCATCCGTAAGAGGGATGCACCCGCCCGCTTACTCCTGTTGGATCGAGTTCAACACGCACCATTTCCGACATAGGTATGCGGTAACCCAGCATTCCCGTTTTCACTCGAACCATTGAGTTAGGAGTGCAGCAATTTCTCATGATCAGGACACTATTTCTTTTATTCAGGACCACCCACCGAACGGACGTACCCGCCCGCTCACTCTTGTTGGCTTGCGACCTACCTGTCCTCCCCATTTCTATTAATCTTACACCATCCAAGTTACTGTCACCAATATTGTGCTCCTTACACCAGTGCTGACCGGGTTGCAATTATCATCGGTACAGCGGTGAGTTCTCTTTTAGACTTCTTGACTCGTTTTTATTTTTTATTTTTTATTTTTTTCAAAGTCCCTCGTTTGCCCACTGTTACTGTCCATTACCCTGCTTTTTCCTTACCTCGACACTCGCTCCTTTCTCTCCCCAGATATCATTTTTTCGGAAATCTTCCCGTATAGGTAGCTTCCCATACTATTACCATTGCACCGTAGCATTTTGTTTGTGCGGCAGTCATTTCTCTCATTGGGCCTATTGCTCAGTGGACAACAACATAGCCTCATAAGTCCTTTAGTTAGTATATCCATTTTCTCTTGTGATCATGCACCTTTCATTTCCTGTAACTATGGACTCCCCTGTCCTCCTCTCCTTTCTGAAACAGGCCAATTAAGTTTTTGCAGGTCATTACTAAATAACTATGTACTTTATGTAATATACATAATTTAATCAAGCGATTATCGTTTATACTCACTGTTTGTCGCACTCAGCCACATGTCACTCTGCAAACGCTACTTTGTGGTTTAGATAGGATGCATTTACGCTCATGACATCTTTTGCTTCTCATTCATACGATCACTCTATTTCCCCACATAGCTTTTCTCCTGTTTGCTGTGAAGTCACTAATTTTTGCCTCTCCACAAACTCCTGTAGGGTTTCCAAATTATATGGGTGCCTTCTAATTGTTTTGCACATATGCTTAGCTCAAATGTCCTACAGATTATGTGCAATTTTACCTGTATTATATCACACCTCTTATGTCTTTCCCAGCCCTGAAGAGTCATGGGATAATTCCCAGGTGACGAAACACGTGTCGGCTGGTTGTGTTTTCCTTTATTTTTCCAAGGAATATAAAATTCAACATAAAGAACCTACTGGTGTCAACCACAGCTTACTGTACCCACAAATAAGAGAAAACAAATTGTGCATTTATTATTTAAACGTGTGCCCGGGACTTGGTTGCATGTTTCAGTGTTTATCCATATCCACACATTGACAGGGGTTATTTGGGTTTTCCTCTGACCCGGCGGCACCGCAATAATTGCTTTGTTTCCCACACTTATCGCGAATTAGCTTGAGCGCCATTCTTCCTGTTTTACTTTAAACCCCACACAGAACCAGTACAGTAGTAGCATTATGGCCGGTCGACATGATCTAACTTGAAAAAACAAAAACAAGACCCCAGGCACACGTTATTAGGATAAATGTGCTTGGAAGCAAAGTTTTCCAGAAATTGCAAAATATCCTCTTAATAAGTCCATTCAAGTCTTTTTGGAACGTTTTCCAAATCGTTTTACTCGTAGTTATTGAACAGCTCAACCAACCAACACATTTCGTCACACCGGGAAGTATCCTGTGACTTCTTCAGGGCTGAACAGCAAAAGGAGGGCCTTCCGAGCAACCGTCTATCCGGTGATAACTCCAAACCGGACGGGTTGTGTTCGGTATAAAAGGACAGGTATTCAGAGGTACAGGAACAGGTAAATCAAAATAGCGGCGATCCTATGACCAGAAAATCTATAATAAAGGTTGCGCTGCGAGTGTGCCTGTAACGCAAACGTGCCGATAATCATCACAGCCACCTCGCCGGTAAAAAAATCACAGTGACTGTTTTAATTCAACGGAGTGGTAATCAAAATGAAGGTAGGGAAACTAGGAAAACCGAAATGACGGAGATCCAATACGAAGAGTGTCTGTGCAGTAAAAATAAATATAGCGGTGGTGCCGTGAAGTACCGGAGCACCAGTGGTCAAAGAGTTGCAGCTGCCTCAAAAAGGGCGGTTAAAGGCGGGTACGCCTTTGACCATGACCTGGAGCGGGTGCGCTGGAGCAAGGCACTGGGTCACCTCTGTACTGGAAGTATTACAAAACCTCAAATTCCTGTCCAGTATCATGTGCATTAATTTCAAGATGTTAACAGTCATCTATTTCATGGATAAAAGCCATGTGCAAATAGCAGGTGTACTTCTCACTGTGCTGCTAAAACGACACTCATGTGAACGCTATGGGTTTCATTCTAATAATAATGAACAAACTTTCTGCCGAAATCTGGCTGCCTTGCATGAGGTCTGCAGTGAATAGCTATTCAGTAGTAGCAATATGGCTGGTCGACATGATCTAACTTGAAAAGAGCGGAATACTTGAAGTAAATAATGCTGCCTCAAATTGTTTACAGCTGGGCAAATACACACTAGGTGCATGAGAGTCTCTTTAGCCTGCCTACAAAGTCTGCAAAGCATGGTTGGCCATGCTTGTTTCCATGCTGGGACCTGGTCTTTTGAGGCAAAGGCTCCCAACCTGATCAAAAGTAGCTGATGCTGGACTGATGGAGTTCTTGCTGGTCGAGATACAGCTGGAGCGATTGAATCGCGTATGAAAATAAAACCATCCAGCCATGTTTTTTCTTCGATAGAGCGGCTTTAACCGTTATCCAAGCCTTTTGTTTTACTGCATTGTTGGCTGTTTTTTTTAATGCAGTAAAACTATAGTCGGTGTCCCAGGCGTCATGCATGTCAAGCACTGTTAATGCTTGTTCGACTACGGTGCCAGCCTTTTCTTTCTTTGGGTTAGTTCTTCATTTCCGTCCAACAATACCCCAACGAGGAATCCTCTTGTGCTGTTTTTAATTTGCAGCACATTTTTATTATTGCCGCTTGTGTGACCGGATGTTTGTTTGATAACCCGAATTCCAAGCCAACTTGAGCTTGAGACGTAAACTGCGGAATACAGAAGATTTATTTAAATAGGCCTGATTGCTGGAGATTCAGGAAGTTGGCGTCTTGGCCTTTAAATAGTTCGGAGCCATAAGTAGGAGTTGGGAGAAACTTAGGAACAATGACTTTTAATAGATAGGAATTTGATGCTCACTTTAAATTCAGTTTTAACAAATTTAAATTTTGTGAAGAATTCGGATATAAAACGGTATCTCAATTGAGGTTATGAAAAAGATTTTTTCAATGCAAGGAAAACCAATATTATTGTTGAGACGCTGTTAGGCTTTTGTAGGTCTTTGTTGCCTGAATTAACCACAGAAACCATCTGTAAATGGGCTGACCTTGGCATAACTAAGGCAGGGGACCTCTTTGAGGGTCCTAGGTTCAAATCCCCAGAGTTGCTGTTTCTAGGTAGAACCTTGTACATCCAGCAGTAATTTATTTTCATGTATGCCCAAACAAGATCAATACTAGCCAGTATTACCGAGGTAGACCTCGAATTTTCCATGGGAATACAAAACATTTGTTTAGGGAGGATGGAATTAATCTGTTAGTTGGTAACATGCTCTAGCCACAGGCGCAGTGTGGTTAATAGAAGAAGCAAAAAGCAATTGGATGCAGCAGGAAAGGACTGATGTTAACGATCAACAATGGGAGCAGTACTTCAGTTTGAGTTTCACCTGTCTCGGGCAAAAATTTCCACCGTATGACTTTTTTCAATGGGCAGATGCTTTATTTAAAGCCACGTGCTCTGTACAAGATGTTTCCATCAATTGCTGAGAGATGAGGTGCACAAGATGCAATTGCGAGGGAGCTTGGCGCCGAATGTTTTGGTTCCGCAGTTTCTTTGCACTTTTTTGTGTAAAGGAATTTAATGCAGTGAGCTGGACGATTCAAGAAAATATCCATCCCTCACCAAGAGTGGCCCATCTGCGTCTGGCAAATCGCTTTTCTCTGAAAACCCAGAAAGTCCAGAATTGTATTTTTATAGGAACATGGATTGCATAGTTATTAATTACTACCCACTGGAAGTACTCAGCAGGGCCCAGTTTCGAGCAGAGGGAGACAAAAATTAGAAAAATTAGCCAATAGGAAACCTGGTACTATGCTATAATGAATAGGTACAGCATGTATAAAGGAAACTGGAGAGACGGGGCCAGCAAAGTATAGGAGAAATAGGGGCGGATAGGGATACATGAGAGAAAAAGGCAGGCTTCACAGTTATGATCAGAGAAGTACCAGCTGGACCGAGGGCTTCTCTCAGAAGGCACAATACTAAGTAAGCACAGTCACTTTTGGGAGGAAGGGTAGATCAGGGAGGGGGATGTAATAGGCTGGATCAAAAAGCGTTGGCTATGGTCGTTTAAGAAGATTTTTTCAATAAAGAAACCAAGAAATAAGAACCTGCTGAACTCATGTGCCTCTTCTTATGTTACTTATATTTGTTAATCACATTAATCTCTTGACTTATTGGAGTGCTAAGTCGCCGTTTTTGTTGCTAATTCATAGGATTTAAGTTCTAGGAGGTTTAAGGGGTATTGAGCCTTTAATTCTGTGCACCCGCAAATATTATAAAAATATTAACCTTTGACATCAAGATGCATTGGCAATTACTCCATACCCCTTGCTTGTTGTTTTGTAGCTCCCAACACTATACAGAGAAGGCAAGGATTAGGCAAATGTGCAGATAACTCAAAGCAGTCTTCCTCATTAGTGGAGCATATTGGTTCAAGGTCTTATTCAGCACTTGGTTAAAAAGTATGAAGCAGCACAGTGGTCCTTACTCCCAACACCAGTCTTTGTTGCCATATGCAGGCTATGTCCCTGTAGTGAATGAGCCACTTTAGTGGTCTGATGATCTGTGATGACCCTCGATCACCACCATTGTGTACTGACTTTAGTGTGCTATGTTACTTTAGCCTTAATGTAGGATGGTCTTGCATTACAATAATCTTGCCAAAGAATAGAAGGTATGGGATATCAAGGTGCAGTGTTGTTGGTGATGGTGCACACATGTGCTCCATAGTGGATACAAGTGCATAGTGTTATTTGAGTTAGGTGAATTATGACTTTAGCCTATTGGCTTTGTCGTGGTCTAATATCATTCTGCTTTCCAAGTAGTAGAGGCCAATACTTGAGCAACTCCCTATTCTAAACTGCAGCCATCTTCTGAGCCTCTGTAGGTGAGAGGTGATATTTGAGATTACATGTGTTGTTCACCGGCAGTGAACCAGAGCAGACCAGTTCTTATCAGGAGGAATATGCCTTCTTCGCATTGGCGCCAAAACAAAACGCTTGGCAAGCTGCTGTTGGGTGCCTGGTGTGGAAGGGTACAGGAATCTTGTGAGAAAGGTAGGCAGGTCCTTCCAGGAAACTTCGATGGAGAGCTGCATTCTATATTAGAGAAAGGGGGTCCGAGAGAGAGAGAGAGAGGCTGAGAGGAGATGCTGAGAGATGCTGAGATGCTGGTTTGGCGGTCTGATACATCACGGTGCAGACGTGCAGTCGTGTTTGTGCAACAGAGAGTCCTAACCCAACCAGAGAGGGAAAGAGAGAGGGACCCTTCTTCAGATGACAAGACGCCTAAGATTATGGTGAGGTGTTCCAGGTGTACTTATTGTATCTAACTATGCTTTTATTTTCAGGTTCTATGTATGTGTTGATGATTGCTACTAATGTTTACTGTGATGTTTAGTTATTTCTTTCTTTTGTCATCCTATTATCATGTAATAAAGAACCCTTGGAGAATATAATTTGTCTTTATTCCTTGTGAGGGAAGGTCGGGACCCTTTTTTACCAAGTACTTACAGAGGGATGGGCGATTCCCCTCTAATGGGTAATTGTTGATACGGGAGGGAAATCGGCTCCCATCAGGGATGTCTAAATTACATTGCTAGGAGGAGCATGCATTGCGTACCCTCTCGGATGGGGAGGTGTTGTGATTTGCTGTGTACCCTCTCGGATGGGGAGGTGTTGTGACTTGTTATTTGCGAGCTCCTCAGCAATGGTCTTATATGTTGTCAGTGTTTATTCCTTTCTTGGGTAAGTATTGTGAAATGTGGTGTCTTTCTGGAACATGAGAAAGGATGTGGTAAGTAATGACCTGGTGACTGACAGAAGCACCAAAACATACAGAGAAGTAGGTAATTACAGTCCCATGTTTACCAGTGCGATGATGTAGTTCAGGCTGTACGGCCAGCACAGGATTCACTGAGACACCAATGATGTACATCAATTCTTTGCAGGGGCCACTGTGGCGGGGTAGTTTGGGTCAGGGTATGCAAAGCAGGTTCACTGGGCAGGTCTGCGTGGTCACACCAATCTGCGATAGAAGCAACCCTCAAGGCTTCCTACAGACCGGTGATTGGAAACAGTTGAGGACTCCAGGCCTAGTTTATTTAAAATGATGTCTTTGTGGCAGATATGACCTACAGGACAATCCAGGCTTCCTGCTTCAGCAGTGGTGCAACTTCTTGGATCAGCCATGATCAGTGGTATCAATATTTCAAGCCGGCAGCAGACTACCAGGCTAGACAGGAATATTTGCTCTGATGCAGTCATGATACATTTCACTCAGTACCTGTATAAGGAGACCAGGATGACCCATTTGCCGCATGGGTCACCCCTGGCTCGGTCTCTTCATTCAACAGCCTTCTTTGAGTGCTCCACATGCCGGAAACACACCGGTGCGCTCTCCTCCTAAACATTTTTCTCCTGAAACGCCAGGCACATTCCTTTCCTTTTTCATCACGCAGGCTTCCAGTACTCTGCAAAGTACTTTCATCCTTGGTCAAGAACTACTACTTGGGGTGTGGTGTGAAAGCCATTTTACACACATTTTCTAAACGGGAGATGTGGATAAACTCTCTCAGGCTTCAAAACTGGTCTGGGGTGGTTCTCTTCAAAATGTAATTTCCAACCCGCTCTCCATGAACAGCCTTTGTGCAAATAGATGGCTTTTAAAGCAGGCAGCAATGGGGCTGGCTCCAAGCAAGTGTATTCTAAAGAGGGACACACCCAGGTGTGAGATCCCTGTACCAGCCTATCAACCATCCTGACAGAGAAATCCAATAAACAAAAGGACAGGTCCTGCGGAGAAATGTCCTCCCCTTGAACAGAAACTACAGTTATACCGGTCACCCCTATTAAAGTCCAAATGGCAGTGCTAGGTAAAAACTAATCATCAATCCTGTGCTAACAATCACTTTGTGGAATTCCTAATGGGAGCCACGTCTCTGTCTCCAGCCTTAGGAATGCAGGCAATACACTTCTACTGTCTGAGAAAGCTAACATCATCCGCCATCTTGTGCCACGATAAACCCGAAGCATCCAAAATGGATTACCCTGAACCATCAGTCGGAAAAATTAATGGCTGGCCATAGTCTGGTGCCTTGAAAAGAGGTGTATTAAATAGTGTTGTCTTCAGAACCTCAAAGGCTTTCTAACACTGCGGGGCAAAATACTTTCTCAAGCTACTTTTTGGATGGCAGGCTGTGAAGAGCTTAACTATGGAGTTCTAGCTGGTCACAAAGATCCTGTAAAAGCCAGTGAGCCCTACAAAGGCTTACACTAACCTCTGGGTAGTGGGAACCTCCCACTCCAGTAGAGACTGGATATTGGCAGTCAACAGACAGATCTACATAATATCCACCTTATACACACGGCAGACTAAAGAGCATTGCCCAACCTAATGGTCAGCTTCACCCTCTATATTCTAAACAACACCTGTACTCAGCAAACGTAATATTAACTGTACTGTGTATACTTCCATCCCTCTTGTACTCAGCAATAACCTATGGTATACTCTTATGATCCCATGCCTCTTGTACAACTCTATGACTCTGCAAAGCGCTCCGATACCATAACGGGTCCAGTTCGCGCTCTGTAAAACACAAAAATAAATACATAATTAAATAAAATTATTTAGGTGGTCCTCCCCCCACCTGTTAAAGATTGCACTGTCATCCAAGTAGGCCGTGCAGAACTCTTCCAGCCCAGAGAGAACATGGTTCATGTTCTGAAAAGTGGCAGAAGCATTCTTAATCCTGAACAGCATGACTTTAAACTAGTAGAATACCTCTGGCATACAGAATGCAGTCCCCGCCTTGCCACCAGGTGCTCTACCAATTGCCACTGGTTAGATCAAAAGCACGAAAGGAGAGGGCAGCCCCCAGAATGTCATTCCACTAGCTGATCTGCTCTGGGAATCAGGTTTGTATTAGTCTTGATGACATAAATGAGGGTCCAGTAGTCCACACAAAACTAGGTCTGTGGAAGCTTGCATAGACACCAATATTATTTGACTGGCTCAGCGACTAAAGTAAATGCTCAATCACACCTTTTTATACCATTTTGGCAATATCTCCTGTACTGAATGAATGACATTTTTTATCTGTTTCAATTAATAAAAATTGTTACAAATGGCCAACAGAATATATCCTTTAATCATAAAACATTTTTTGATATCAAAAACTACATAAAACGGGGGCATACCATTTCAATTGGTTTGTTTCGAATCATTAAAATTACAAAACATAAGTCAATTTAGAACCATGAATATATGTTCCTCATTAAAATAATCATTTGGATCTCATCAATATTGCATTAAGCCCAAGGAATACTTCCGCTTAAAAGCCTCTGAAGGTGACTTGCAAATGTTGCTAGCCTTGCCAGTTCCATTGGGATTTCTAAATTTAAAAAAAATATTGTTTCTGCACAAGTTTGTGTGCCATACCTCATAAAGAGCGGTTTTATTGAAGTGCAACTTGCATGCAGCAAATTTGGGCGAATACAAACAAGGTGGACAGAGATTCCTCATATTGGTGACACAGTCTACCAGGGGTAACCAAAGCCAGTAATTTCCAGTGGACATTTATCTCCTGTTTATTGGCAAAGCCATAAGCCTAACTAACAGGATCTGTTTTAAAATTGATTTTTTCAGGGCATAAATAAAGTAAGGCTGGCTTAATTTGTGCCTGTATGAACGGCTAGCGACCCGAATGTTACTAGCAGAGGTTTCAACAGAGCCAAGATTGTCTTGCCCAGATAAAAGTCTTTTTCTTAGCACTGTTTTTAGTGTCACTGGTTGATGGATAAAATTACTCCAATTCGCCATAATAAGGTTTAGAGCAGGCAGTCAACAAAAGTCAGACCAAGGATTTTTGCCCTTTGTGGAAAGTTCCTTCAAAATTTCTTTCATCGTTTTGGGTGGTGCGTGCAAATTTTATGGTAGTATTGAATTAAAGGTCTAGTTTTGAAAGGATTGTTTTTTTTAAATCAAACTCCAGCTGTACCAAAGCATTTCAGGCATGGGCAGACATTTGAAAAATCAGTTTATAGATGCGACAGTGAGCAGCCTCCATAATATTCACCAGTGCTCCAAGGAAGACTAATTGCCCATAAGAATTCGAAGGCAGTAGCTTAGTTCTTAGTGCCTTTCTAATTGTCTCAGAAGATGGACTGTACAGTTTAGCACTAAGTTTACACATTGCCTAAATCACAGCATTGGAATTTGCTTCTATAGAAGAGATGGGTTCCTTGGGCTTACCGTTGCTCATGAACCAAACCCCCAAATAACTATATTTGGAGGCAGTAATGATTTTCAAATTGGCCAATCTCCAATGGTGTTTAAGTTTCTTGGCATTAATCCCAGAAATAACATTTTTTGTTTTGTTGGCATTGGCCACTAGTTCGTTGGCATTATTGTAAATGCTGAACGCATCCAGAGATTTTTGAAGTTCCATCCTTGTGTGGTCTATTCGGACCATATCATCAGAATACTGCATCAAAAACTATCTGGTCTGCCCGATTTGGCAGATGATAGCGAATTGCCCGGATCCGTAGCGGTGTACAAATGAAAATGTAGGGGCGTCAGTACACAGCCTTAAGTCCTTGATCCGTGTACACTTTTGTTGTTGCTGTATTTTGCGTAAGCTTGACACATACCCAGGTTTGGGAGTAGAGTTGTATAATAGTGTTCAGCAGCGTGTTTGGAATCCCCCATATTTTCAGTTTCAAGCAAAGTATGTTCCTATTGACACAATTGAAAGCTGCAGAATAGTCCACATAACAGGCAAAGAGAAGCGCTGTCTTACGTGGGTGGCCTGCTCAACTGAATTCGCCAGATCTAGGATGTTGTACAGGATTGAGTCTCCGGCCCTGAAACACGGTTGGTACACCGGGAATATAGCTTAATCGATAACCCAATTCCGTAACTCCTGTAAGAGGAGACTGGCGTATGACTTGGCTCAACATATAGCAGAGCTATCTTCCTATAGTTAGTGGGTTCTGATGTATTCCCTTTGTTATGTTTTGGTTGTAATGAGGAACCTCTCCAGTCTTTGGGAATTATTGCATTAATGAACGAGTAAACTTACCTTCGGTAATGATATATCTGGTAGAGACACAGTCTAGCCGCAGATTCCTTAACCTTAACTTAGATTTTCCCCAGGCATTAGACTGGATCCAGAAACCTTTTTTCCCAGCAGTACCTCTGCGAGCCGGGGGACGGCATCGCCTGGTTCCGTCCTGACGTCGTCCATGGAAGTGACGTCAATGGAGCCATATAAGGTACCACACTGATGTCAATTTTCCACTATGAAACTTTTCCTCGCTGAGCCACTACAAAAACTGTGAGAGTATGGGAACAGTGAGCCAAAAAAGATAGAAAAAACCTGGGAACAACAACAACAAGAAAACATAGAAGTATGAGAAACATCACCATGCTGATGAAATGAACAGCATGACACACAAAGGACAGTGTGCAACCACAGGATGGAACTGTATGACAAACAGTCTAACCACAGGATGGAACTGTAAAGGACAAGACTGGAACAGCATGACTTACGGCAAGAACCACAAGTGTGCAACAACAGAGAATGTGCACCACACCCTCCATAATGACCTAAGGGCTGTAGCATAGTCAAACAGATCCCCAATCACCTGCAGCACAGACAAGGAGACCCCAAAGTAAGGGGGAGAAACAGATGAGGGCGGAGGGAGGATAGAATCCCCACGCAGGAAGAACCAGGGTGGAGGAGCAAGGAAGAGCACATAACCTTACCACCCAAGAACAAGAATGGGTGGAGAGTCAACCTTTCGAAAACAGCATGATAAATCCTGCCCCGGAGGGAGGTGAACTAAAGTACCCCTAAGGAAGACCAAGGCCACCTGTAAGGAGGCAAGTGGGTAGAACCCAACCTGGAAGGGTCCATTCAGAACGTGGAGGATGGGTGGGCGTTAAGGAATCTTCAACTAGACTGTGTCTCTGCCAGCTACATCGTTATCGATCGAGACATCTATCGGCAGATTCCTTAACTTAAAATAGATACCAACGCTATACCCCATTGGAGGAAGGTCTGTGACTAAAAGCCAACAAGCTCTCAGTCAATAGCATTGACTAGAACAAGGTTGGTATAGCAATGCCATTGTGGCTGGCACCAAACCCATGAGGCTCAGCAATGCCAGCGTGGCTGACGCCAGACCCATGAACTTAGGGTGGAAGCATGAACAATGGAAGCAAGGTGCCACAAACCGTCAGATAACGGTACGAGCCCACTTCCATCCAGACAGGAACGAAACGAAACCACAGAACCAGAATGGTCAGGGCATAATGGTAGAATGCCACAAACTTCCGCAAAAGGAAATGAAACTGAGTACAGGATCCCAGGATCCGCAACAAAGTCCCAGAGAAGGGACTAAACAGTATGATAGAGTCAGAACATACAAAGTGAGAGTGTACAACAGCGGATGCCCAAAAATGACATGTCGGGGGCAGATGTCATCATGCCGAGACATACAAACTACGACTACCAGGAGATGCATAGATTTGGATTATAAGAATATACATAGGCAGACATTGTGTTCCTTGAGAACCACACCACACAAATGCACAAGCTCAATGAGACGTAACAGCAACAGCATGTGTGAGTCAGCGGGGAAAAACAGGCAAATCACCAGGTAGTCAACCAGCCAACCGTACCCACAAGTTCAATGACCAAAGGTCACCTGCAAGCCGGACACACACAAAGCTATCTCCCATGAGGGATAGAGAGACAGAGGGAGGGAATCTGAAACAATCCCCAGAAACCACAGCAGGGAAAACCCTGTATGCTTGCCCTCTCGTGTGTGTAAACGTCATCACATATATAGTGCATATAGAAATATATGAAAAGTCATTAAAGTGACAACCAAGGGTAAACTCGAAGAGCAGCCCTAGAGAATAGATGGTCCCCAATGGGTACCAACAGCACCGATGTGAAACATAGTAGGACAATCAATGTCCATCCACTAAAAGGGGTGACACCAACCCCCCGATTGGGGAAGGGAAGACTGAGCTTCCGCGATAGAGGCGGGGACACTGATCACCACACATTAATAAAGAAGAACAAGTCAGCAATACCCAGACATAGATTGTCAGAAAAAGTATAGATACAGAGACTGGATGGCCAAAAATCATCTGGAGACAGAATATGTCCACTGAAAAGCGCAGCCGAGACTAGAAAGAGAAACACCTGAGCTGTGTGCGACAACAAACAGAAGAACTTGAGCAACGTCCGGAAACGGCAGAGGGAAGCAAAGGGCACAAGTCAACATGCAGTAGTGACCTGTCTGCCGAAGACTCCACTGCCCATAGGCAAACCCCAGACAAGGTGTGAGCCATGTGAAAAGCCCAAGCCCTTCCTAACACCAGGGAAGAAGACAATACCACAGGAAGAGAACGTAGCCAAGACAGTGGCGCAAGAAATAAAACTACGGGCCCCCCATGACAGCGCACACACCCAGTGTGGATCCACATGTGGTGCCTGCCTGGAACGCAAAAAGAAACCGTTCCGGAGCAGAATGGAACAAGGCTCCCACATGGATGCGTACTCACGCCGAAGACAGCCAACGTTGCCAGGGGCATAACAAGGCTGAAAGAGTAGCCAAGGCAAGACAGGAGTACGTGAAACCCCCTGGAGCGAACTGGATATGGCAGAACTCCAACAATACACAGGAGCAGGCTGCATCCAGAGATGCTACGTAATAACCGTAGGCTGCAACACAGAAGCTCCAGGAGAGGGCCACGCCAATCCATGGGTCTCCTCAGAGGAGGCGTGCTACCACAGCAGGAAAACGGAATGAAGTGAGAAGCGTACAGTATAACCCAAAGGTCTGGAAAAATAACATCTGGAACCCAGGAACGGAACCCAGAAAAGCAGTGACAATACTGCATACAAAATCAAAAGTCCGCCATGAGGACTAAAAAACCATGGGAGTCATGGGAACCCAGAAATGAGGCACTGGACCTGCGAGTCAGCATGTCAGTCAAACAGGTTGACCCCATCAAAGGGCATATCCCCGAGACGCTTTCGAACATTCTCTGGGAAACTACCAACATGTAGCCACACAGGACGACGCACAGCAACTGACCTGGTCATAGCTCGACCCACGGAGTCAGTGGTGTCCACTGACTACCGGATGAAAAACTGTGCCATGTCGCGACCTTCACAAATAAGCCAGTCCAGGTCAGCAGGAGGGCCCTCCGACAAAGAGGGAAGGAGTTGCTTGACTGAGTCCCAAAGGGTAAAAGTAGTACAAGCAAACATGCAGGACGTGTTCAGGGACCGAAGACCTGAGCTGGTGAATGCAAAGACATTGCGGCCACACCACTCCAACCACCTAGACTCCATAGTGGGAGGAAGCAACGGAGGAGGAGAGGAAGAGAAGGCGCGCTGCCTGACCCACAAGTCCTTGAGCCCTAGGATGGAAAGACAAACAGGCACGGTCATTTGGAGCCGGGCGATGGCGCTATGTAATAGCACGACCCATGGGTTCCGCCGATGAGGGCCTGGCCCAAGTTCCCAGAAGGACATCATGTAATGACCCGCCAAAAGACAACAAGGGCTCCATGTCCACTGTACCCTGGTGGAGAAGATGCAACAAAGACTCCAAAGGCAGGGAGACAGAGGGCGGTTACATCTGCAAGATACCCGCAGACCTGCCAACGGCCCTCGCTAACGCTGCGCTAGACTTGGTGGCCATCCGAGGTGGTGACAGTAAGTCATCTGTAGGGGACGACTGCAGGCTATTCCGTCCGCCAAACAACAGAGGCTCCACAGAATGACGAGTCGGCCAGTGCACCATGGGCATCTGCACTGTGGAGCAGTGAAACAACCCTGGGGGTGGAGAATTCTCTGGGGTCACGTCCTCTACCAACAGAGGAACAGCCGGGGACCGAACCGGAATCAAAACAGCATCGTATCAATATTGATGACCCCCGAAGAGGACTCGCCCGCCCAGCATTGGACCAGCATCAACACTACCTCCACCGAGGTGTAAATCTGCAGGGAGGAACGTCGTTAACTCAGACTCGAGCTCCGCGCTGCAGCCGCATCCAGTGACGACGCAGGGAGTCCCATGGGACTGTGCGAAGACGCTGCAGGAGGGGCAGATGTCAAAGTGGGATGCCCCTCCGAGCTGTGTCCCGACGTTGCAAGGACTCCGGAACCGTAGTCAAGGCACTCGGTCGGCGCCAAGGTAAACCCACCAGCAAACCGCCAACCTGAGTCCCTACCCCCACTGTGGGGCCCGGAGGCGCGCCAGGGAGAGGGGGTGACCCACAAATGGCCTGCAGGGCGCCCTGTAATAGGCCTCCATCTGTGTCCGAGTGGCCCCATCACCAGGAAAAGGTAGGTAGGCAGGGTTTGACTCCTGAGGGCCTGTGTCCTTTTAAGACCGGGAGCAGGGTGCCGCCGACATCACGCTTCCGCGAGGTCGACGACCTCCATGACTCCTTCCAGTGCTTACCAGAGGCAGGCAAGCGGCGTCCGCGGGAACGACTCCAGGACCTGTCCTGAACAGGAACCTCAGCGTGGGATGAAGAACTGGGCCGCTTGGACGCCTCCACTGGAGACGGAGGCCAGCCCGGCAAGGATTCGGACCAAGACAACCGGGCGGAGATCGACTTCATCCATCGTTCCCACAGGGACTTTGGCTTCAGGTGCCAGCAGGTGTCGCACTCCGTGGAGTCGTGGTGCTCACCCAAGCACCAAATACAGATCTTGTGTGGATCCGTTGCTGACATCATCTGCGCACAGGTCTCACACGACTTGAAGCCCGCATGCTTCGGCACACTGTCCTGGAAGCGAAAAGGCATTGAGAAGGCCTGTAAAACACAACAGGCCAGCGGAACCTCTTCTCCCGGATCTGCGTTGGGACACGAAAGAGAAGATAATGGACGTCAGCACCAGGGGGGACTTATGTGGCTCCATTGACGTCACATCCGTGGACGCGGTCCCCTTGTGCGCAGAGGTACTGCTGGGGATATTGTTTTCCAGGTCCAGTCTGACACCTAAGGATATTCTAAGATGCGGCTAGATGTTTCTTTCAGATGGTGCAAAACAGATATAATGGAGTAAGTAAGGCGACTCGGAAATCTGTGTCCTATTTAATTGACCTGGGAGACCTTTGGACCTGGTGGTCCGTTGCTTCTGATGTTCTTTAATATTGTTAACATACAGCTGTGCACACCTGTAAGTTTGCGTGGATCTTCTTTGTTGGTTGTGTTGCCCCTCTTTTGGATCCCAAGGCATTCTGTTGGCTGCTAATTCCTAAGGACAGTTGGTTATTGACAAAGGTTCAGGTGCTTGACTTGCAGGACAACATTTTCACTTGGTAAATCCATGTGTCTGCTGAGACTCTGTTTCATCTGTCGTGGCTGTGTCCTTCGAGTGTGTTAACATACAGCCACAATTGGAAATGTCTGCTTTGCTTAAAAATACGGAAGACATGTAGCCACAATGATAGTTATTGTTTTTTCAAACCACCACATACTTCTCTTATGTGTTTGCTAGCTGAGATCCACATACAGCGTAGCTCTTCTCACCCAGATCGTGTGCAATGGAGGGTAGCCTGCTTCAAAATTCTTTTATTTTGCATAAAGTTTGTACAATGCCATAGCCGTCAGCAGCACACCCTTTCTTTGCGAACAAACTGGAAGTTGGGTGGCCTGCTATACAGCAAATAGTACAAATCTACCGCGATAGATAACCATTAAAAAAATGTAGTCTCCCCTGTATAGTTAACAAACAGTCATTTACTTTTCCTAAAGTCAGATGTGCTGCATCTATTTTATTACACTTCAATCTTTGTAGTAACTTGTGGATTTCTTCACCGGTAGGCGAACCCAGGGTTTTTACAAACTGAGGACTGCATGCTTGAAGAGAGATTGCAGTATTAAGGGGAAGAGGGTCCCTGGTCTGCGGATGCAATAGTGTGGGCTCCACACTGGGTTAGTCTTCCTATACACCCTGCTCTTCACCTTGTATCTTTGTCAATTACAAAGACAGGTCTCTAAAGTCAGCGAAGAGAGAGAGGACATTGTTGCAGTACCTCTCTAGCGCCATAAATCTTATAGTATTTGTATGAATATGCGTTTGAGCATGTGGATTCCTCTTCCAAATGTCCATTGCTACTAGGTTGAATGCAACAGGATCCTCAAGAGTTCACCCAATCATAAGTGAGACTTGCTATGATGGTGACAGGGCCTTTCGCTCGACAGTTCCTTCTGAAGGGCCTCCCCTTGTGGCACCTACAGCAATTAACACTTTAGGTTTGGAAGAACGCTGCAATACTCCCTTTTCCTTCTGTTCCTGACTTGGAACTCAATTACCTTTTTGCCCCTGTTGTCCCTTGTACACTTGGAAATAGCTTTGTTATAGGGTTAGTAGTGTGCTTTGAGAAAACTGTTTGAAGCATTATCCAAGTTACCAATGGTAGATCAAGTTAATAGGAGTTGGCTGCGAGGATAAAAGTGAGTCCATAAAAAAGGAAACGTGTAGGTAGGATGGAGGAAGTTAGATCTTCTGAGACTGCAAGGAGAGGTTACACAATAGGATCATTTGTTATTTATGAGAGTTCGATGAGTAGATAGGCTGGAAAAAGGTTACTATATTGCAGGAATGGTTACTTAGGAAAGTTGATTATTTGTAGGGAGATGTATGATCAGTTTACTGAAGTAAAGTAGTGAGTAAGGCAGGCATGTGATAGTGGAGTATACTCAGGAAATTAAGACAGGTAGAGAATGGAGTACAATACAAATAAAAGTTAACATCAAATACTCATGAAAAAGGCTGAGAGTGGATTACTTGTGGAAGAGTGACATATGTTGTGTTTTTGGTTGTACCTTTTGGCAGTTGATGGTGATGATAGAGCGTGTGGTTTTATATAGATATTTAACATTAAGATTGTTTTTAATTTCAACAGTTCAACATTAGGTATCCAGTTATGTAACATGTCTGGACAGAGGTAGAATTTTAAAGAGGCTGCAATCCCTGGGATTTACATTGATCGTTCAGTTAGTTATTTGTTTGAGACAGATGCATGGGTTGCATGTTTCCAGTGGGATTTGGTTTACCCTAATATTAGTTAGAAGGTGTTTGTAAAGGGATTCTGCTGATTCAGCTCTTTCTTCATCTTAGAGGGCGTATTGCAGAGTTTCTGTCTGTAGCAAAAACAACAATTGATGGACAGAATGCAGAACAATGTCATACATTCACCCACATTGTATATGGCCATGTCTGAACTGGGGTGGCGAGCAAAATAACAATGGATTAAACCCAGATCTGTGACTGGGGGTGAATGTTTTGCCAATGTGCAATTTTACGTCCATCATCTTGTGTGTTTTACATTCACCCCAATTCAGAGATCTGGGCCTAAATCCATAGTTTTTTTGCTCACCATGCCATTTCAGTTTGAACCCAGCCATATACAAATCAGTCTTGACCCTGTGTCCAATGGGAACAGTCCAGCCCGAACTGCCAGGCCAGGTCCTCCCTGGACTGGAAACAAGCATCCTAGGACCGGTTTCGGGGTTTCACTCCTCATCAGCCAGGATAGCTTGACTCCAGTGGCATGGAGAGTGTTGCCAGAAATGGATCTCGTGGTTTATTTGTTTAATTACATTGAGAATAGCTAGGTCTTAATCATTCTTCTGAAGACTAGGCAATTCTCAGTGGCTATGGTCTTTGTATTTTAAAAAGGAGGAAATAGGAATGGAATGCATGTTCCTTGGTTGGGAGCATTTTGTGATATTTCCTTGAATTCATTTTGGTCCTTTGCCATCAATAGTTCTGTATGCGATCCACAGAAGTTTGAAAGAGGATCTACTTGCAACTGGGAACCAGTGATGTCTTTAGAACCTGAAAGAGGTTAGTTCGTACATTTACATTTAGAAATAGTCTTGCTACAGAGTTTTGAGTTCTTTGTAGCCTTCTGATAGTTGAGTGCAGCCACAGATTTCTCACCTTGGGAATACCCTCAGGCAATAGTGGATCTAAAGTTACCAGGCAATTCCACTGTACACCCAGTAGGTAGTCTCATGGGCTCCGAGTCAGTTTCATTCTGTCCGAGGACCACATACAACTGACACCTCTAAGCCTTGACATTAATTTGTTTCTGATATCGGTCTGCATTGTCATATGTGGAGCCATTATTTATCAGATTTAACAGTGTGCAGATCTATAAATGGAATATTTTTAAGATGGAGGAAGAAGTCTATTCCTCAGAACGGGGAAGAGGGAGGATTGATTAGGAAGAAAACAAGTTACGTAACTGTAACTTTAGTTCTCCAATATTGGAATCTTTCTTAGATTCACAAATGCTTTAATCAATCCCCGTCGTCGAGCTGTTAGTCCCTGGTAAATAAAAATAGCAATCCAAAGCTATTTCAAGCTAGAAACCAGGCCTAGGCCTATTCCAGTTTTGTAACATATCCACCTCTTTTTGTAAAAGAGACCAAATAAAATCAATAATTAATCAGATCAGCTTCACCCTCTGGAACCCTCCTGAGAGAACTTCAGACCTTGAAATGTTCGTAGCTGTAGTGTCATAGGATAACAATAAAGATGCATAAGCTTCTATCGCACATTCCAGGCTCAGCTTCGGCCTCACCTCCTGAGACTAACTCCTTTACGGATGATATAGGACCGTGCCCAGGCATGGGCATGGCGGAAATTGCACTGATTCCGAAACCCGGAAAAGACCCCACGCTCTGTGCGTCCTATCGCCCTATCGCCCTCTTAAATACCGACCTTAAAATAAATACCAAATTACTGGCTAAGCGTCTGGATCCGCACATGCCGGGGTTGGTAGACCCTGATCAAACCGGGTTCATACGAGACAGACAGGGGGCAGATAATGTCCGTAAGCTGGCCCACCTCGTGGGGAAGGTGCGACACTGGAAAATTCCGGCCTGCCTCCTTTCCTTGGACGCCAAGAAGGCGTTTGACCGGGTGGACTGGGCCTTTCTTCGGGCGGTCCTCCACAAATCTGGTCTTGGCCCGAAAATGATCGCGTGGATTATGGCTCCGTATATAGGACCGCAGGCCAGAATACGGGTCAATGGCGTCCTGTAGTCGCCGCTTACAATACACAGAGGAACTAGGCAGGGATGCCCGTTAACACCCCTGTTGTTTGCCCTAGCGGTGTAACCCCTGGTGAAGTTGATACGCCGCACTCCTGACATACATGGCATAGCTCATGGGGGACGGGACAACAAAGTGGCGCTGTTTGCAGACGACCTGCTGCTCACTGTCACACACCCGCGGGAGTCCTTGCCGGCCATTCATAGAGTGCTCTGCCTAGATGAGAAAGCCTCTGGTCTTAAGATCAACCACGATAAGTTGTGGGTCCTCAATCTCACCATCCCGGCTGAAGAAATCCCCCCTCTGGTGACGACCGTGCCTTATAAGTGGGCAGAGCGTCACATTCGATATTTGGGCCTCACCCTGACTCCCTCCCTGGACGATTGGTCTTCCGTGAACTGGCGGGAATGTCGCAAAGCGGTACTAGAGGATCTGCGAAGGTGGAAACCCCTGATGTTATCATGGTTAGGCCGTCTCAATGCCGTTAAAATGTCGATACTGCCCAATATTCTATACACGTTTCAATGCCTTCCAACCCCCATTCCGCTTCATTGCATCCGAGGCCTGCAGTGCGAGCTTACGTCGGTCTCGTTTTTCACAGAAGGTCCTCATGGCACCGCGGGACAGAGGGGGCCTAGCTTGCCCTAACCTAGTGCACTACTACTGGGCTGCGCACCTCCGTTTTGTGGTAGAGTGGGGGGTGAGGGAAAGTGAAAAAGGATGACTACACATGGATCGGGTAGTAACGGGACACACTATTTGGGATCTCCTGTGGCTCCATCGGGCGGCTCGCTCTAGGAGCGCGTATGTAGCGGTGCCCAAGAAGACGGTACTTGACATCTGGGACCGCGTCGCGGTGTCTAGAGGGCTCACTACGTTCCCGTCCCCTCACACTCCTATAGCTGCGAATCCGCATTTTCCACCGACGCATCGCTCTCGAGCATTTGAGAGATGGACGACAGGTGATTGCAGGGTGGTATGCGACCTCTTCGAGGGTGGAATGCTCAAAACATTTGACCAATGCCGGGAGGAATTCCGCCTGCAGTTGGAAACGTGGCTGCAATATTCTCAGTTGCGCCATTGGGTTTCTACCGAAGAAATGATCAGGGCAGCCACACTTGCGTTTACGCCCTTCGAAAAGATGGCGCGCTCCCTGGGAGGACAGAAAAGGCTGGTTGCCCAGATCTATCACATACTGCAACATCCACCGCTTGTACCCGTCCACCCATATCAGCGTCAATGGCAGGCGACGCTTGATACTGACGTCGAACCTTCACAGTGGGCCGGAGTGTGGCGCGACATACCTAGGATCTTTCGGAGCATCCCGCAGAGGGAAAATGCCTACAAGCTTTTAACACAATGGTACTACACTCCCCTGAGGTAGGATGTTCCCCTCAACCTCCACACTATGCTGGAGATGCCAAACTAGGACAGGGGACTTTGTGCATAGATGGTGGGCATGCCCGCTCTTAACTGTTTTTTGGAAGGAGGTCCTCAGTCACATTAAAGGGGTGCTGGGGTTTACTCTGCCTGAGGCGATCAGCACAATACTTTTGGGTATACGGCCTTCTGATCTCAAAGCTCTTACCCGCAGGGACTGGATTCTGACGCTCCAAATGTTGGGAGCGGCCAAGCAGCTTATAGCCCTGTACTGGAAAAGGAGGGATGCGCCCCCCATAACATCCTGGTTTGTGCGGCGTCTCTGGCACACTGTAGCACTGGAACTCCTCACAGCGTGAATACAAGGCCGAGACACACGATATGAGAAGGTCTGGCAGCCCCTAGTGCGATACCTTTGCTCCATAGACCCTGCGCGACACATGCCCCCTAGACTCCGGACCCTCCATCTTTTTGAGGACGCTGTCACACCCACAGATCCCAGCAGTTTGCTATCATAAACGGCCCACAGGCTGCACAGGCGGCCGAGACTCCCTCCCACCTGACTGCCACCCTCCTCCCCCGGTTCAATGCCAGCTACACTCTAGTCCCGCGAAGCTCTCTGTCTCTCTCTCTTTTCTCTCTTCTCATGCTTCGCTTGTCTTTTTTCCTATCTCTGGACCTTTCCTGTCCTTGTTGGCCCCGGTTGGGCCGAACCATAGTAATGGGATGGGTGCCTGGTCACCCCCTTCTTTTGGCCTGAGGCTTAGGCCTTGAACACCTTGGTTAGGCAGGAGTGCCATTGTTTAGTCACGCGGCCGGCCCTTTGAGGGTTGTAGGCAGAGCGCTGTGTTAACCTATTCACATACTTGTGGCTTCCACCTCTATTGCTATTTCTTACGCGGCCGGCCTCGGCGAGAGGTTGTAGGCTTACCGCTGTGTTTAAGCGCACTGCTATGGGTATTGTGTTAAAATAAAACAGACTTGAAACAAAGATGCAGAAGGTCGAGCTTTCCCAGGGGAGGCGGCATGTAAATCTATGAAAGATTACAATACTGGAGAACTAAAGTTACAGGTAAGTAACTTGTTTTCTTACTCCGGGGGCGCTAGAAGGCGCACAGCAAGATGGCCGCACTGCTGTGAGGCTCTGCCTGATCGAGCTACCATCCGCCCATTATCTTCTGGATCAGAAGCCCCTGACGACTGCTGGAACCTGGTGTGGGCGTCTGGTGATTTGCTGACCTGCAAGAGACGATTTTTGCAGTTCGCAGAGTCCTGGCTGTGGCTGAATTGCGTGGGGCCTTGCCTGTGTCGTTGTTGGGGGACTGTCCTGCTTGAGCCCCGGTGAGACCTTGCGCCACTACTGCACACCTTCTGGGTCTCTGTGGGGTGCTGTGTGAACCCCGCCTAAATTGTGGTGTGGGGCGCTGCCCTGAGTGCTGTTCTTACTGTTTCATTGCTGCCTCCCGCTCTAGTTCTGGCAGTGAGGTCCACAGCCATGGGGCGGACGGACAAAAACCTACCTCGACTCACTTTTGAGTAACGAAGTGCCCCGAAGACTCCGCAGAAGGCTGCGTCGGACTCTGAGACGGACGCCCAATCGGACGGGCCTCACACATTGGAGTCTACTTTAGTGGCCATGCAGCGAACCCTACAATCTATCGAAGGTGCAATGGCCGCTGTTAATCACATGCTTGACCATATGTTGTCCCAATTAGAGAAACAGAGAGCGCACAAGTGGGGGAGGTGGAACAGAGTCTCTGCTGCCGAGGATGGCCTCTCCACGGTCTCTGAAAGACCCTGAACATTGAAAAAGTCCTCTCTCTCATACAAGCAAAGAACGAGGACTTAGAGGCGTGGTCCCGGCGAAATAATATACGCATCACGGGGCGGACCGAGTCGACAAATGTGGGCAGGATGGAGACCTATATTGAACGCCTTCTCATAGACATATTTGGCACTGAACATCTATCCAACATGTTTATTGGGGAGCGGGCCCACCGGTCCCTGGCGGCCCGACCTGTCCCGGGGGCTCCCCCCCCCGCCCTGTAATAGCCAGGGTCTTGAACTACAGGGACCGGGACACAATCCTGCGCCTGGCCAGGGAGAAGGTGACTGTTGTGCATCAGGGAAATACGCTAGCTTTTTGCCCAGATTTCACTGTGGCCATTCAAGCTGCGAGAAGGGAGTTTGGCGCAGTGAAGCAGTTCCTGCGGTGGAAGGGGTCCCGTACGCCATGTTGTATCCTGCCCGACTCTGCATTGGTGCTGCGGCTGATACTAAGATCTTTTCCTCCCCAAAGGCCGCGATGAAGCATGCCAAAAAACTGAAACGCAGGAAGCGGGACTCTACTAAGGCACAGGACGAGGAGGCGTAGTAGTATACTGAGGATGCCTATGGCTCCATTCGGGGCTGTATTGGAGTTAATCTTTGTGTCTCTCTTGTTCATGATGAGGTCTTTATGTGGTTCTATGTGGCAATTCTTATTTGCTGTATGTTCTAACGCTGCCTTTCCTATGAGGGCCCCTTATTCTGCATACGCTTAGGGGGAGGTCAGCTTCTCTGTGGCCCTGGAATGGGATGAGGGGGTTGGGCGGGCCCAGCCTCCTGAGTTACATGTGATGATTTGGCTCTTGCGTGGTCCTCACAGCCCTTTGGTTAAATTATATGTGTTATCCTAGCTGTACTTAGGGCCAGTGACTTTTCATGGTTTAAGTGACCCACTTTTATTCTTTCGAATCTTCAATGTCAGTGAATTTGGGCTGAGATATGCTAATATTGAATGCTCTGTCAACTCCTGCATTGTGGGAGGATTGCGCATCTGTACCCTCCACACATGGGAGTAGCCCGTATCTTGTTCTCTATTGTTGGGGGGGGAGGATGGGATGGGTATTGGGATGGGTTTGGCATAGTTGGGGTGCTGAAGTGGGTGGGGGGTTGGAGAGGATGAGTCTGGGGTTTGGGGGATGTTTTGTTATTTCCTAGGAGCCAAGGAGTGGTATATTGCATTGACTGCAGCCAACTGCTCATCTGCTCTGAATTCACCATGCAAGGTCTAAATTTCTTGCGACCGTGTAATGGGTAGTAGTCTCAAGTTTATTACATGGAACGTACGTGGCCTCAATACGCCACGGAAAATCAGGATGGTGTTTGCGGGTCTAGACTGTTTGGGTGTGAGTGTGGCTTTCCTTCAGGAGACTCATCTCACTGCTACTTCTGCAACACGCATAGGGGTGCGTTGGGCCAGCGTGAGAGCATCTTCCTCATATTCATCATATGTGAGGGGCGTACCGACCTTAGTGAAGAAGGGTGTCCCTTTTTGCGTAATTTAGAACGGAGATGGATGACAATGGTCGACTTGTGATTGTGCATGGCAGGCTGGGTGAAAAAAGTGTGCGGTTAGTGAATATTTATGGGCCTAATGTGAATGACCATGCGTTTTTCTCGGATGTGTGGCGGAGGTTACTATCGTTTTCCCCTGCTATATTAATCTGGGGAGGGGATTTCAATTTATATCTGGATGCCGTCAAAGACCGATATGGAACTGGCGAAGCTAGACTAAAAAGAGCATTGGATGTGTTGTGGGGGCATATAGAAGCGGGGCATGTGCACGACATCTGGCGATTGCATCATCCTGAAGCTCGCAAGAGTACTTTCGCGCCTTCAGTACATGGCTCGTGGTCCCGCATTGATTTCTGGTTGCTTTCAGTAGAGCCCTGTCATTGGGTCAAGAGTGTTTCCCATGCGGCTCGATCTCTCTCTGACCACTCCCCGGTGGTCCTGGAGATGATACTACAGGATTGTCAAGCGACACAATTTGCATGGAAGCTCCAGCCGTCGTAGCTTAAAGACCCGGTGTTTAAGCAAACTATCGCGGAGGCGATTGAGAATTATTTTAAAGATAATGAGGGTTTTGTGGATAGTGCAGGGGTTCTTTGGGATGCCTCTGAGGTCACCATCCGAGGGGCCTGCATAGGAGTGCAATCTGGTGTCCTCCGTGATATCCGCCATCGGGTACGGAAGTTAGCGGCTGACATTTCCCTCCTGGAGCGTGCCTTTGATGCTGACCCTACTGCAGATAAACTTGCACGGATCAGGGTACTGGTCACGGAGCATAATGAAACTTTAGACCAGGAGATACGGCACTGCTCACGACATCGAGTAGCTCGGTATTATGGGGAAGGTGAGCGGCTTAGTCGCTCTCTAGCCCAAAAATTGGCGGAGCCCCCGTATTCAGGAGCCCATTAATGAGCTTATGGATGACACTGGTACGCCTTGCCATTCGACAGAGGCGCTTTGTGACGTCATACTGCAATTATATAAAGATCTTTATGCTGCTAGGGAGTCCCCTTCATCTGGGGAGACGCATGACTATCTGGATGATGTGGCGCTGGGGTGGCTGTCCAATGTTCATCGTGAGTATTTGGTGCAGCCCTTTGATGAGGAGGATGTGAAGGAGGCTATAATGGCCTTAGAGACCTGCAAGGCAGCCGGGCCTGATGGTCTGCCAAGTAAATTTTATAAGGCATACGCGGCGGTCTTGGCTCCGCAGTTACTGGAGGTCTATGCTGAGGCCTATGATAACGGAATATTGCCGCCTTCGCTCCGGGAGGCCTTGTTAGTTACTCTGTTGAAGCCGGGAAAGCCCCCTAATCAGTGTGGATCTTTTAGACCACTGTCAATTATTAACATTGACAAGAAGATATTGGCAAAAATGACAGCCACTAGACTCCAGCCCTTGATTCTCTTATTAGTATTACCAGATCAGTCCGGCTTCATTATGGAGCGCTCCGCTATGTATAATCTGCGCACATTATTTTCCATGCTGCACTATTTCGAACCAATTTCCAGGCGGTTGCTGTGCTGCTTGACGCAGCAAAAGAATTCGATTCTGTACACTGGTCGTATATGTTCACGGTTCTGAGCAGAATGGGGTTTCCCCCTTCTTCGTGCAGTGGCTTAGAGTTCTTTACAATGGACCGGTGGCTAGGGTGCAGGTTAATGGCAGGATCTCGTCTTTGTTTCCGATAGTGAGAGTCACGAGGCACGGCTGTCCCCTGTCGCCCATGCTTTTATCAATGGTACTAGAGCCTCTGGCTTGTAAGCTATGTCAGAATCATTCTGCTGCTGCATTACGGTTCCGACAGTGCTCGCTGATTGTTTCCCTTTATGCTGCTCTATGTCCGGGAGCCTGCTACATACCTATCGCCACTGCTAAGGGAGTATGTCCAATTCAAAAGATTTTCGGGACTTGGCATCAATTGGTCCAAGTCGGTGGTCGTCCCATTAACTGTGTACACGAGGGAAATTGATCTCGACTTCCCCTTGGTTTGGACCTCAGAGCCTGTGAAGTACCTGGGGGTGTGGATCCACAGGGATCCTGAGGTAGTGATAACAGAGAACTATGGATGTTCTATCACTCGCATCACGGAGCAGGCAGAGCAACGATTGCGTCTCCCATTATCGTTAGCAGAGAGAATCCCGGTGGTAAAAATGGTATTCCTTGCTGTACTTCTTTATAAACATACCCATTAAACTGAATATAGTACTATTCCGCACGCTGCAGTCGGCGCTGCTGTCCTTTGTTTGGGGAGGGAAACAACCCCGATGTCGATGGGATCTATTGGTGCAGCCTTTTGTTAGGGGGGGCTTTGAGGCTCCTGACCTTCGCCTTTATTACCTCTGAGCGCAGGCACATTTTGCCCATTATTGGCACTTCCCAAAAAGTTTTCAACCACATGTGGCCATTGAGTCTGACGCTGTCCTTCCCATTCCGGTGCAGGGGATGGTCCTTTCGGGAGGCTCGGGTGGGCCCAGGACAGAGATCAATCCTCCGTTGTGCACGTCTTGGGCTTGGCGGGTGCTCGCCACTAGGGCACAGCTATCACATTTGTATGCTCCTCCTCTGCCCATTGCATCCCACCCGGGAGTTTTGGCGGCACGTGAGCCCTCAGCTTTGAGGGAGCTTGTGACGGCGGGCATTGTCAAAGTAGGGGATCTGTACAAGGATGGTCGATTTAAAACCTTTGGCGAAGCTCAAAATGGAGTGGAGCATGGTTTCATGTTCAGCTTCACGTATGTTCGGGTCCGTCAGGCCATTCAGGATGTGTACCCAGACTTTCCTGCGGAGCCTGCAACTTTACGGGCACTGCAGGCAGTGCTTACGGAGGGAGGGTCGTAAAGGGCTTATCACTAAGCTTTATAACGCTTCCCAGCGGGAACGTGAGTTAGTAGACCAGCCATCATGCCAGCACTGGCAGGCCGCGATAGGTAAGCGGATCACGATAGAAGTCTGGACGGCCTGTCAGCTTACGGTCCGGCTTACGGCCAACCTCAGAATCATTCATTTTACATACCTGTACCAGGTATATTAATTGCCATTGAGGCTCCACAAGTAGGGCCCGAGAGAGACGGTGAACTGTGCGCGCTGTGGTGCAGCGAATGCGGATTTTTACCATGCTGCATGGCTGTGTGGGCCTGTGCTGGCCTTATGGACTGATGTGACTCGCATTCTATCGGAGGTGGTGTTTGAACATGTGGAATGTATGCTTGAGATGTGCCTTCTGGGTTATATGAAACGCTTAAAGCCAGCTAGTAGATGCATTGTTGCAATCTCCACTTTGTTTGCCGAGAGAGCGGTGGCACAGAGGTGGGGAATGAGGTCCACCCCCACCATCAAGCAGTGGCTCAGGGACCTGGTTTACTGTAGGGACCAGTTGCAAGCATTTGAGGAGGAGTTGCCAGAGTCTTCCCGACTCAAAGATTTTTCGAGCCCCCTTACGGCATATTTGAAGACTTATCCGGATTTATTTTGAACGGTACTGTTGTATGTGCTGAACTTGCTGTATTGACCTTGCTATACCCCTAATGGACAAGAGTTAGACTACCACCAAACTTGTCTCTTATGTCACCATATATGTGGAATGGAATCACTGGTTGTCATTTGTCTAATGTGTAGAGATTGCAGTCATGTCACCGCAGAATGGTACACATATCTATATGTTTGGTTTCCTGGGATGGGGCTAGGGGTAGGGTGGGAGGGAGTTCTTGCGTTCTATGCACTTCATTTGCTTTGTTATGATTGCTATTCTTGTCTGTGTCCTTTTTTTGGGTATGTACTTGATAAAATTGATAAATAAAATGTATAAACAAAAAAAACTTATTTTCTTACTCCAGTATTGGAATTTTCATAGATCCACATGCTTGAATCAGAGTAGCTAGCAAACATGAGCACATTTTTTGTTCTTATGGTCTTGAACAACCGTACATAATGCACAGAAAAGATTAGAGAAAAGAAAAACATTATCTCAATTTAGACTTCTTAAAATATCAAGACTATATTAAGCATAACCCAACAGAAAATTCAAAGAAGTAGAAAGAAAAACAAAAGGCACCATCAAAGCTTATATGTAGACAAAATATAAACAGCAACAATAAATTTATCAAAAAAAGCGAGGATCTTAGGAAAGAATAGGAAGGAGGGATGGATGAAAGGGAAAGTTCACAGCAACTGAAACCGGTCCCTCAGGACTGCTTGGACCACCGCAGTATCACTGCGCGCCAAAGAATCCAAGCAGTAATGTCTGGTAAAAGTATATATGCTCTTCCAGGTAGCCGCTCTGCAGATATCCTGCATAGGTACCCCCGCAAAAAGGGTCGTAGACGGAGACTGTCCTGGTAGAGTGAGCACGCACGTTTCCTTGGAGGGGTTTCCCAGCCAACTGATGACAGGATTGGATAGAACTGGAAATCTAACGTGCAATGCCTTGCTTAGATAGGGGAAAACATTTACGAGGAGCACTAAAAGCCACAAAGAGCTGAGAAGACTTCCTAAAGTGTTTAGTTCTTTGGATGTAGAATTTTAAACAATGTTGAATGTCCAAAGAATGAAGTGATTTCTCAGCCGGTGGAGGGAAAAAAGTCTTAAGAACCAGAGGTTCATTCAGATAAAAGCCCGAAAGCACCTTGGGGATGAATTTGGGGTTAGTATGAAGAACCTCTGTATCATTTTTTAAGTAAAGAAAAGGCTCCTGAATAGTGCCCGCCTGCAATTCGCTTATCAGTCTTGCAGATGTGAGTGCTAAAAGAGGAGCCACCTTCCATGAAAGGAATTTTAACTCCGCTTTATGGATAGGCCTGAAATGATGGTCACCAGCTGAGCCAAAACCACATTAAGGTGCCAGAGTGGAGGAGGAGGTTTGATCAGAGGAAAAAACAAAAAGAGACCGTTCCTGAATTGTTTTATTATCCTTGCTGACCATAGAGAAGGGCCTGAAGACATTATTCTGAAACGAGAAATGGCTGCCAGGTGAACTTTGATGGATGCATGAGCTAAACCAGCCTTGGCGAAGGAAAGAATATAAGGAAGAATCTCCTGAGCCGAGAAAGGGTGAACTCCTGACTTTTGGGACGATAGACAGAACCTATTCAAATTTATTAGGTATGTTTTGTTTGTACTTTGAGCAGGAGTCTGGGAAAGGATGTCTTTAACTCCGTGGACAGATTCAGGTGGAGAAACTCTCTGTGCTCAGGAGCCATGCCGATAATTGAAGGGATTTGGGATCCGGGTGCAGAACTTGGACCTGGGTCGTCAGCAATGATAGGATAGGATCCAACAGAGAACAGAACAAGATTGTAGAGTAGTCTGGGAAATATAAAGTTGAAGAATTCTCTCAAAGTAGTAGTATAAAGAATAACTGAGCAGAGCTCAGTGGAAACTCCCTAGCACAACGTGCGGTAGAAAAACTGAAGGTCTGAGGTTCTCTCAGGAGGCTTCTAGAGGGTGAGGCTGATCTGGTTGTTGATTTTATTTGGTCTCTTTCACAAAAAGAGATGGATATGTTACAAAACAGGAATGGGCCAAGGCCTGGTTTCTAGATTGTAATAGCTTTGCCTTGCTATTTTTATATACAGAGTGTTAGACCTGGCACCATTGGCGTGGGTCTCCCTTCCATTTTTCGATGTTGTCTACTCTGTTTTTGCTGGTATTAGATGCTCTGGGCGCTGTGCCACTGCCATTCAGTGCCACACCGCAAATGCTCCCTGTGTAAATAAGACTGTGAATTGGTATATCCCTGATTGGCTTATATGGTTTACCTGTAAGTCCATAGTAGTGTGGCCTGTGTGTGCCCAGGGCTGGTAAACCAAATGCTGCTGGTGGGCCTGCAGCGCTGGCTTGCGCCACCCACAGAAGCAGCTTGTGTAAAGTGTTCCTCAGACCTGCCACTGCAGTGTCTGTGTGCAGTCCAGAACTGCCATCTTGGCTGTGAAGTGCCCACACTTCCCAGCCCCTGAACCTTTCCATAGCATAATGTCAGTCACACCTATGGTAGGTGCATTGTGTGTGTAAGGTAGGACATGGCTTGATTTGTGTAGCATGTCCTGGTAGTGAATCACCCTCCATTTTGTTTTTCACTGTTGCAAGGCTACCTGTTCTCAATAGGCTGGAATGGGCAGACTGGCTATTACATCTTATAGTCCTAACTGTCCGAAGGAACATGTTAGAAATTCGAGTTTAGTATGCCCGAGCACAGAATAATAAAATACATCTTTTAGCAACGTTGGTTTTAATATTCTGTGTTTGAAAATACCACTTTTAGAAAGTAGGTATTTTCTTGCTTAAGCCTTCCAGTGTGATCTGCTGTTATGCGTTTTGACTGTCTGGGTTTAGAGGGGCAAGGCAGGCTGAGTCAGACCTGGGTTCAATAGAGAGATCTGCATTGAGTACTGGGGAGGGGTAGCTCCTGGACCTGAATAGGGCTGTGCCTGGCAAGGTGACTGCTGACTCCACCTCCTACTGTGCGTCTGATGGCAGACCCCCTCTTTCTGAAAGAAGGGATGCAGTCTGGTAAAAAAAAGTGCTCCAGCCCTGAGCAGAACTGGTTCTGGCTGAGTTCAGTGACTAGACACTTTTGAGAACAAAGACGTTTGGGGTATAAAAATCTGTGCCCAAACCCCTGATTTTCGTATTGCTCCTGGATGTCAAGAGGAACCTCTGTCCATGTTACTGAAGGAATCTGCAGGAGAGGACTGTCCTTGTGCACTATTTCTTGGACTGGCCTGCAGTAATTCCCCTTGGAATTGGAAGACGAGGGAAAAGGACTTTTGAGAGACTTATTTTGCTAAGAAATCACCCAAGGGCTAGAAGAGAGCTAGCCTCCTGCTGGAGTCACAGGCACATCTGACTCCCCCACCAGCCTCCTGATTCCTCCCAGCGAGGATTTCTATCTGCAGGTGAGGCCCCTGTGAGTTCCAGGGCCTCTAGTTCTACTATAGAGAAGAGAGTGCTGAAATCGCCGCTAACGCCCGTTTGCGAGCTGCCACAGCTGAAGAGCGTAAGAAAAATCATTGCACTGCTGCCGCAGAGCGCTCGCAAACCCTAGATCATCGCATCGCAAGCTTGCGGGCCATAAAGTGCTCGCTAACCCCCGAGATCATCGCATCGCACATTTGTGGGCTTGTCGAAGGCTCGCTAACCCCGGATCATCGCATCGAGATCATCGCATCACGACATAGCAGAGCGGGAGCCGTGCGTCTGCCATTTTCCTCACATCGCACACGGATCGTGGCTCCCTCGCGGGGTGCCATTTTCTTTCGTCGCAGCAAGATCGCACACACAACAGGATCAGCGCATCATCCTCCCTCGCGGCAAGGATTCTACGCATCGCTGGCCTAGCGTGAAGAAGTCTGTCGTTTTGTCCCGCACACACCCGCAGACCGGCGCATCATCCTCCCTCGCGGCAAGGATTCAACTCATCGCCGGCCCAGCGTGGGGAAAATCATCGCTACAGCTCGTTTGCAACATTTTGCTTGTTTTGCTAAGAAATCCAGGTACTTTGTAAGTAAAAGGGTTGCAGAGACCCCTGCTTTGAACTGAATCCCAATTTGAACACTTTGAACTCTTTTACCAGCTTTTCAAGAGTACCCCCCTTTTTCAGTATTGTGGCTTTTTACTGTTATTGGTCTTGTTTTAAGTTTATATATAAAGATACTTATTTTTTTATAACTACTTGGGTGGTGTCCCTTTGTAGTGTCCTTCACGGTGTTACTGTGTATGATCATAAATGCTTTACACACTGCCTCTGAGATAAGCCTAGCTGCTCTTGCTACGTTACCACAGGGTGAGCAGGGGTTATCAAAGGGTGTAGCCCCCTTACTCTGACTTAGGAAGAAGGGCCAGCCACTGCCAACTAGAGACCCCCATTTCTAATACCGAGGACTCCCATCTCGACGACATGGAATGATTCAAGCATGTGAATCTATATGAAAGTTCCAATATGGAGTAATCTATGGCTAGAAAGAATATACACCAGAAAGAGTAACTAAAGGCAAGTAATTTGTTCTTGTGATGGATACTTCTGAAAACAGAGTCCTCACCTTGTGAAGAGATACCAAAAAAGTGCCTTCCCATGTGGTGGGTCTTTCGAATGGTTTACACCATGACATCCCAAGGAACTGAATGGGCACAATGCCCCTCCCGTCGGACCTGGCTATCCACATAGGAATGCTTTGTGAATGTGTGAACTGGCGCACATGTAGTTTCCTGGCTGATGTCCAAGACAAGCACTCTATAGCAGCCTGGGCCCAAGTGGAGTGTGCCCACAGGCCATCTGGAGGCTTCTGATTGGCTACATTTATAACCTCAAAATATGTGAAGCGTCATGCCAATGGAAACAAATGAATTTTTGATAAATGATTGAGTCTCTGTAATATTTTATAATTCAGCTGGGCGACTTGTATTGGAGCGGCATGACCCTCCACATATTTTGGAATTATGCATCCTTGCTTTGGATTAGGGCACAATACAAGTCTGCACGCAACACTTGAGCCTAGTGAGTCCTTTACACTGAAAATAGAAAGATTGGAGTACACTGAGTGTATTCTTTCATTTGTTTTGAATTTGTACATATTTAACCTACCATTTATAACCCTACTCTATTTAAATTACCTAACCTATACAGTACTTACATTTTGCATTTATCCAGAGGAGGAGGATTTGTGAAGACAGGATAAGATACACTTCAGGACTGTAGCATGCGCTAAATGTACAGCAGCCTCAAGTTATTACCCAAATGAAAGCACCTTTCATTGGGAAAGTACCAAATCCAGTGTTTGAATGGCATAAAAACGTGAATGCATGTACTTTAAAAATAACAAGACCTATGGGCTTTGCAAATACCCATTTCCTATAGCATACAATCGGGACTGTAATCACCAACCACAATAAAAATATGCAGTCAAATCAAACATATAAAGAAAGTAAGTGGAGTTATAGGAAGATGAAATTCGGCTACACTGTAGATGCATATGGTTAGCCACTGATTTTAATCAGTTTACAGATAGGATACATCTTAACGTACGAATTACTTACCTTCGGTAACAATGTATCTGGTAGAGATGTTGTCTAGACGCAGATTCCTTAACTTAGAATTATCCCCAGGCATCAGACTGGATCAGGAATATTTTTTGCAGCAGCACCCCACTCTGACGTCGTCCACGGACGCGACGTCAGCATGGTCATATAAGTCCCTCTGGGCGCGTTGACATTAGTCTTCTTCTGAGAAACTTTTCCGGTACACAATGCGGAGCCACCAACAAAACTGTGAAAGTATGGGAACAGTGTGCTAAAAAGGGAAACTCCGTAAAACAAAGAAATCAGATGATGCATATTATCATTATGAAGGACATTGTATACCAACAAACCAAGAAGTAAAGACAGAGCATTGCTTCAAGAAACAACCCCGCAAATATTAGCATAGACCTCCCCAGAGTCTGAGCAACAAGAGAAGAATGTCCCGACAGACAACAGGAAGACTGTTAGTACAACGCAGAACTGTGCCGGCCAACAAGGGTGGAGGACAGGAAGAACAACAATCTACTGCGAGATGACATTACAAGGAATGGTGCTTTCTTTCCCCTGTAGAGATCGAAGGGCCAGGGAACAGCCTAATAGACTCCAAGAAGACGACCGCACAGGAGACAAGAAACCTTGAATCGATGGAGAAGGTGGGAGGGAGGTCAAGAACAGGAGAAGACCCCACACTGCACGACCCAGAGTGGAGGAATACAGAAAAAGGGAAAAAATAAATCCCCTTTGAAGACGGAATGAGAGGCACCGTTCCACAAGAAGAGAAGCCACCCAGAGGAAGGCGGCTGCAGAAGGTAAAGTCTGAGAGGGTCGCAACAACTGGAGCACCCTGGATGAAGACCAGTGCCAACAGAAAGGAGGCAAGGTGGAAAACCCCACCTGGAAAGGTCCTCGCAGAACGGGGCGGGCGTTAAAGAATCTGCAACTAGACAAAGTCTCTAAAAAGATACATCGTTACCGAAGGTAAGTAACTCGTACATCTGATAGAGACATCTAGCCACAACTTCCTTAACTTAGAATAGATACCACAGCCATACCCCAAGGGAGAGGTGGGTCTGCGACAGAACAGAAAGTGCCCAAGAGCACTGAGCCGGCAACAGGGTGACGGACTATAGGAGAAGCTGTGGCGGTGCAGCCAGTCAGCAACCAAAGCAGCTCGGTGGAGCAAAAGACAATGGGAGAAAAAGCATCACAAGACGAGCAAAAGGGCGCAAGCCCACACCCGTGTGAATACGAAATATAACAGCACCAAGCCATATCCCATACCGGAAGAGAGAGTTCATAACGAAGAACTACTCCCAGAGCTCAATGGTGCGCTAAGTTGCCACCAACGAAGATCTAGAGAACATGGAGACACATAACCAGAGCCTACCAGGCAAGCACACGCAAGGGAGGCCGGATAGACAGCATCCAGGAAGCGAAGGGTAAGAGGCAGGAACTGAGCAACGTCCCAAAGTACAGGCGTGAAACATAAGACACGCCAAGTGCAATACTTAGTCACAAGAAAGCGACAGGGGTGGACAGCAGCACACTGAAGCACACCGAGGCAGACCACAACGCGAACATGCATATAGCAAGACAGCTACGGAGACAACAAAGTGGTGTAGCTGAGAGGAGTACGGGGCTGCACAACAAGACAATTTGAAGCCCAACGGGAGAAAGTACCCAAGGGAAACAAAGATGCAAGGCGCAGCACCTGGGACGACCTTCAGCAGAGGAGCCGTCCCGCTGTCAAACCTGACACAGATTAGGGTGACACCCAAAGGAAAAAAGACACATCCAAAGGGTGTGCATCCAAGGCCTATAGGAACCGTGAAGAAGAACACGCATAGCTGTGGAGAACAACATCAGATCGCCAGAACCACTACCTCCGACCGGAGGAGAATGCACCCCCGCAAAAGAGAAGAACTGTTCAGTAAATGAACAGGACTGAAAAGACCCTAAAAGAACATCCAGAAGTGGAGGCCCACCCCAGGAAGCAAAAACCTAGGAACCCTCGCTGCCGAAGCAGCAGGAAAAAGCACCGAAGTGCACTATAAATGTGCTTAAGAAAAAACACCTCCGTGCAGAGCGATGGCAAGCTTGAGTACAAGGTACCCAAGAGGCAGTCTCGGAAGAAGTGTGTTGAAACACACTGAAAAGAGTTAGGACAAGGAAAAACCTCTAGAAAAGGAGAATGAGGCACACACGCAAGCCTCAAAGCAGGGCGAGATCTGTGGCGTGTAGGAGGCAGTGCCAGAAGGCACAACACTGAAAACTGTTCAAAAGGTAAGATAATGACGTCAGTAGACGGTGAGAACCCCAAGGGACCTCCCTGCCTACCTCACGCAGAACAGAGCTACACAATAGCATACTGGTACCCCACCTGCCCCATCAAAGTGCAGGTCAACAAGGCGTTCTTGAATATTCTCCGGGAAGACGCCATCCCGCAACCAAATATGGCGTTGTAGTGCAACCGAACTGGCTGTACCTCAACCTAAGAAATCCGAGGTATCCAGGGCTGAGTGGATAGTAAATTCCGCCAGATCAGGGATAAGATGGAGGAGGTCAACACGAGCGCCCTCAGAGGTGGAAGATAGAAGAGACTAGGCCGAGTCCCAAACGGCAGAAGTAGCCCGAGCCAATACACACACTGTATTGTGTGAGCGCCCGGTAGGGAAGAAGCAGCAGCTGAGACAAGGAAGGAAAGGCAGCTTGCAGAACAAACCCCTGAACGTCTGGATGAACAAATGAGCAAATTGGATCATTTGGAGCAGAGCGGTGGCGGTGCATGATAGAACGAGCCACCGGATCACCCAATGCTGGCCGGCCAAGCCAATGTGCCCGGAAGGACATCATAAAGAGAGGCTTTGAAGGGCAAAAGCGGCTCTACAATCCCCGAACCGTGGTGGAGCACATCCAACAGGGGGTCAACAGGCATGGGGACTGAAGGGGGCTGCATACTCAAAATGCGAGTGGCCAAGGAAACAACCCTTATAAATGCCATACCAGCCTCAGCAGCCCTCCGAGGAGGGGACAGCAACTCATCAGTGGGTCAGGGCTGTAAGCAGAGCCTCCCACCCCAAAGGGGTTGTCCGATGAACGGAGGACTAGCCCAATGTCCAAAAGAAGGAAGCCCCATGGAAGAATGAGGGTCCTGACGGAGCTCTTGAGGAGGTGAGAGTCCACCAGAGCCACAAATTCCAAGGGAGGAAGAGGCAAGGAGGGTTCCGGCATCAACGGACGTCAGGGCGATGCGTAACTCCCACCGGAAGCCTCCGGAGAGGAATCAATGATATTGTGTCAAGGCGGAGCAAGGGCGTCCTCGTCCGGCCCGACTCCGCCTTGTCTTAACCTCAACCACGACAGGCTCTGGTTCTGAAGAAAGCAACTGTGCTGGAGCCGGGGAGGCAAGCCTACGGCGCCAAACCGGCACTGCTTCAGCCTCAACCACAACAGGCTCTGACCCCGAAGTAAGAAATAGAGCTGGAGCCAAGCCTACAGTGCTGGATCGGCCTCCGAAAAGGCAACCGCAGGTCCGGAAGGCCGAGGTGGAGGGAGCCCCACTGGACTATGTGGTGCAGTAGGGGTACTGTGGGCGGAATAGGGGGACCCAGCCGAGCCCTGACGACACACCTCTATGATCCCTAGGGGCAAGGGGCTCAGTCAGCGGCAGGGGCGAACCCACCGGAGAGTCCACCGGAGACCCCGCACGCAGCAGAGGATCCGAGGACGCCCCAGGGAGAGGAGGGGACCCAAGGGAGGCCTGCAGGGCCGCGGCAGAGGCCGCCATCTGGGTCTGAGTCGCCCCCGCACCAGGAAAAGGTAGATAGGGGAGGGACGACTCACAGTGGCTTACATCCAGAGCAATCCAGGAACTAGCGCCCCAACAACAGAAGGAAGGGAGGTCGAGAACCTCAGAGACAGGCACCAAGACTTACCAGGAAGGGGCGAGCGGTGCGCACAGTAACCTGACGGCGACAAATGCCGCAAACGGAACCCACTGCCATGGGACCTGCCGCCGAAGAGAAGGCCGGGGGGCGTGATGACTAACTGGGACAGGCGAGCCGAAAGTAGCTTCATCCGGCGCTCCCGCCGGGACTTCGGCTTGAGTGGTTGGCAGGTGTCTCAATTCGTCAAGTAGTGGTGTTCTCCCACATACCACATGCAGATAAGGTGTGGATCTGTTGTAGACATTTGCTGCGAACAGGAGGCTCACGTTTTAAAGCCCGATGGCATTGCACACTGTTCCAGTTGCGAAAACAGGCCAGAGGAACAGCTACTCCGGATCCACGTTGCATGGGGAAAAGAAGGAAACTGATGTCGGTGCACCTAGAGGGACTTATATGACCTCGCTGACGTCACGTCCGTGGACGTCGTCAGGGTGGAGTTGTGAGGTGCTGCTGTAAAAAAAATTCCGGATCCAGTCTGGCCCCTGGGAATAATTCTAAGTAACGGAATCTGCGGCTAGATGTCTCTATCAGATACGTTACGTACACAAAGAAGCTTCAGATAAGGCTAAGCAATCTGTGAAATAAATAAATGTGTTCTAAATGAGAAGTCTGAGTAGATGGCTACACCAACACAGTTTGCCTCCTTGACACACTTCAAACATCAAATCCACTTGCATATCTGATGGGGAAAAAGTTACCCTTTTCAACTCTGCAGACAGTGGTGCAACCTCAAGTGTTGAGCATGGCTGAATAAGTTTACGTAGAACAATGGGCTGTGATGGTGGCTTCTGCAGCTGCTGGAAGAAAAGAAAAAAATGTTAAAGTTAAGTCACATTCTTTGAAAATATTTTGTAAGGAGGAAATTCCCGATTGGACGTAAACCCCGTTAATAAAAAAGAAAAAAGGTCTTAGCACAAAAGAATATAATATTTACCTTTAGAATACAGGCAATAGCTCCTGAAGATTCCTAGCTGAATGATTTCTCCCACAGCACTAGACTGGATCTGAATTTTTTTCCATTAATATTGACTTTCCTGCGCTAGATGGTGACATCTGGCACCCTGACCCACATAGTGCCATTGTACAGGAAGTAATGCAATAGAGTACATAGAGAGAAAAGGTGAGGATAGTTCCAAAAGAGTTTTGCCACATCCCCAGAAAGGGTGCATAGGATAGAGACAAATACAAATAAAACTGGTATTAAATAAATGTCACCCTAAAAGGAAACGGTTGGTGCATAGGGGCGCAGAGGACATAGACAATCTGTGGAAGCTTTAGTACTTATTACAAAAAATTTACTCAATGCATGATCTAATGGATACTCACTCCTGCAGATTACTTACAAGAACTTCTCTTTGAAGGAGGACATAACAAATTACAGCAATACGGACAAGAGCACCACATTCTTGAAAATTACAACTAGCCCAGCTTCTCCAGAGAAAGGAATCATATTGTGCAAAACAGTGCAGTTAGAACCCCTTGGGAGCGTTATTAAAAGTAAGAAAATAAATGGTTCTCAAACAAGCAGATGACATGGTCACTCTCTGGGGTAGAATAAACCTGAAAGCTCTCATGGGTGGATTTGTCTTCCTATTTATAAAACTGTTCTACAACCATGGACATCTACTTTGGGATGGTTTGTATTATCACCGTTCTCCCAAGCCGAGAACTCTCAAAAGCTAACAGGTTATCCTCAAGTCTGACATCTTGAGTTTTGTGAATGTAGTAACTAAAGCACAAGTTACTACTTCTGTAAGAGACATTAGTTAGTGATAGATTCCTTACCTTAGAATATCCCCAGGCATCAGACTGGATCTGGAAAGATTTGCTTAGCAGTACCCCTGCACGTCAGTAGGTGGCGTCCTGCGGCTCCGCGTCCGTCGCTGGCATTGTATGCGCCAAGATGGCGTCACGGAGACCAATTAGGCGCCACCCATGCGTGCTGGCGTCAGTTCTGTACACAACTTTCCGAGCCAGGAACGCAGAGCCATGCAAGAAACTGACCACTGGTGCCATGAAACTAGGGCCCTAAAAGGGATGACCTTAACCCTAGTAATCAGTTCGCAGAACGGGGAGGATGGGTGGGGCGGGAAGGAATGTATCACTAATAACTTGTGCATCTGAAAGACACTTTAGTGATAGATTCCTTACCTTAAAATAGATACCCCAGCAATTCCAACCACGGTGGTGGGTCTGCGAACAAGATTACACCAAAAAGTCACGGAGAACAGAATGGCCAAAGAAGCATTCTCTCCGGACTTGACTGTCAAGGCAGTAATGCTTGGTAAACGTGTCCAGCGAGGCCCACGTAGCTGCCTGACAAATGTCCTGCAAGGGAGCACCGCGTCCCAAAGCAGTACTGGCTGCCGTTGAGCACGCGGCCCCACAAGAGACTCCTTCTCAGCCAACCAGTAACAGGCCTTGATGCAGAGAACTACCCACGAGAGATGGTCAGTTTGCGCACGGCCCAACCTTTTTTGGCGCCCACGTAGCCAACAAAAAGATGGTCATCCACCCGGAACTGTTGGGTGCACTTCAGATAGAACGAGCGCGCACGTTTTGGGTCCAGACAGTGAAGCGTCTCTTCCTCTTTTGAAGGATGCGGAGGCGGAAAGAAAGTGAGCAAAGTGATGGTCTGCCCGATTTGAAAGGGCGTAACAACCTTTGGCAAGAAAGGACGACGGGTCCCTTAAAACCACCTTGTCCGGATGAACAGAAAGGAAAGGAGGTTTAGAAGAAAGAGCCTGGAGCTCACTCACTCTTCTGGCAGAGGTGATAGCTACCAGGAAAGCCGTCTTGAGAGTGAGAAGACGTAAAGGACAGTTATGAAGGGGCTCAAAAGGAGCGCACATCATATAAGACAAGATTTAAGGCCTATTGAGGCATTATGAATGGCACAAGAGGAAACGTGTGTAATGCCTTCCAGAAAATGGTTAACAACCGGGGTCTTAAAAAGAGAAGGTTGATCAGGAAGCCTTAGAAAGGCGGAGATAGCAGATAGATGACCTTTAACAGTGCCCAGAGCAGAGCCCTGCTGGGCCAAGGAAAGGAGGAACAGAAGGACCTCGGAAAGAGAGGCAGAAAGGGGATCCACAGCTTTAGTTGCGCACCATGACACACACTTGTTCCACCTGCAGGCATAAACCATTTTAGTGGAGGGACGCCTGGCTGCCAGAATGACATCACAGACTTTAGGGGGAAGATCGAAAGCTGTCAACTGTCACCGCTCAATCTGTACGCATGGAGGTGGAGGCTGGACAGGTTCGGGTGGAGGACCGTCCCCTGCTGCTGCGACAGAAGATCCTCCCGAAGAGGCAGTCAGATCAGGGAATCGATCGCCATGCTGAGTAGCTCGGGATACCAGTATCTTCGTGCCCAATACGGAGCCACAAGGATGACTTGGGCCCTGTCGCGACAAATCTTCTTCAGTACTCTGGGCAGAAGTGGTATAGGCGGAAAGGCGTACAACAGACTGCAACTCCACTCGTGACGAAAAGCATCACCGAGCAAGTGCCGCCTTGGAAATTCCAACGCGCTGAACTGATGACATTGCGGGTTCTCTTCGGTGGCGAATAGATCTAACCAAGGCTCTCCCCTCTGCAGAAAGAGAACCTTGCGCCACGTCAGAGTTCAGATGCCATTCGTGATCCATCATGCACCGGCGTCTGAGTTCGTCCGCCCTGGCGTTCAGAGAACCTGCCAGGTCTTGAACCACCAAGGTAATGCCTTAATGTTCCAGCCATGTCCAAAGGCGCAGAGCCTCCTGACATAGGGTCCACGAACCCACCCTGCCCTGTTTGTTGCAGTACCATATGGCGGTGGTGTTGTCAGTAAACACCTGCACTACGCTTCCCCAGACAGAGGGAAGGAATGCTTTCAGTGCAAGTACGATCGCGCGAAGCTCCAAAAGATTGATATGGAGCCGGGACTCTGCTGGAGACCAGAGGCCTCTGATCTCCGCCTCTCCCAAGTGGCCACCCCATCCCAGGAGGGACGCATCAGTCACCACTGTGTGCTGCAGTTGGGGAAGGGAGAGGGATCTACCATTAACCCAATCGCGATTCGTGAGCCACCACTGCAAGTGCCGTGCAGTGCCCTCCGAGATCTGGACATGATCGGACAGGTTGCCCTGATGATGTGCCCACTGGAACTTCAGGCCTCACTGCAGAGCCTGCATGTGCCTTCGGGCATGTTTCACTAACAGGATGCAAGAGGCCACCAGGCTCAGGAGACGGAGGGTCATCCTGACAAACCCGGGATAGAGGCTGAAGGATCGGAATTATAGCTGAATATCCCGGACTCGCTGCTCGGTGGGATGAACCTGAAACCGCGTCGAATCCAGAATCGCTCCAATGAAGGGGAGCTTCTGAAAGGGACTCAGGTGCGACTTCGATACATTGATGGAGAACCCCAGAAAGTGCAGGAGGTGGGGCGTAGTCTGAAGGTGGGTGACGCCTTCAACAACCAGTCGTTGAGGTAGGGGAAGACTGACACCCCAGACCTGCGCAGGTGAGCTGCGACCACCGCCATCACTTTCATGAACACCCGAGGGGCGCTAGTAAGGCCGAAGGGGAGCTCGGCAAACTGAAAATGCTCCTGGCCTACCGTGAACCGAAGGTAACGCCGGTGGGCTGGCAGGACGGGGATGTGAAAAAATGCGTCCTGCAAGTCCGACGCTACCATCCAGTCTCCAGGGTCGAGGGCAGCCAAGACCTGAGCCAGAGTCAATATCTTGAACTTTTCCTTCCAGAGGAAGCGATTGACGTTCCTGAGGTCCAAAATGGGGCGCAAGCCCCCTTTGTCCTTCTTGGGGACCAGAAGGTAGTGGAAATAAAAACCACACGTTCAATGGCCCCCTTAGCCAAGAGGGCCATGACTTCCTGTTGGAGTAGTGCGAAGTGATCCCCTGACATGTGGTGGAACTTAGGTGGCAAGGACGGGGGCGGGGGGCAGACTCGAAGGGGAGGGAGTAGCCCCTCCGGATGAGATGCAACACCCACTTGTCGCAAGTGACATAATGCCAATGGGGAAGGTGATGGCGAATCCTGCCACCCACTGGGATGCGACCCGAAGCTCAGACTAGGAAGGCTTCGAGGTAGAGGTCGCGGGGGCGGAGGTGTACTAAACCTCACGCCGGTCCCCCCGAGCCACCACACGGCCGCCTCGCCCACGGGCCCGCTGAGTCCGGTGCTGTGCAGGCTTTTGGCTGAACAAATGACCACTGGTGCCTCTGCCATGGTCACGAAAGGTATGAAACGTGGACGAGCCCGTGGTGGAAAGGCCCAAGGACTAGGCCGTAGCTCCAGAGTCCTTAAAACGCTCCAGTGCCGTGTCGGCCTTATCACCAAACAGGCGAGTGCCGTCAAAAGGCATGTCCATGAGCGAGCTCTGGACGTCCAGGGAGAACTCAGTGGACCGTAGCCAGGCATGGCGCCGAAGCGCCAGGGTCGTGGAAATTGCCCTAACAAGGGAGCCTGTGGTGTCCAAGCCACAACGAATGGTGAACCTAGCCGCGTCCTTGCCCTCAGCCACAGTCGGAGACTGCACAGTCTGGACCTCTTCCGGGCACCGGGGCAACTCCTCAGACACGGAATCCCACACCGCGTGGGAATAGCGGCCCAGAAGGTATGCGGTGTTCACTGACCGCAGTCCTAAGCTGGCTGAAAAGAACAACCGCTTGCCAAACTGCTCCAGTCTCTTAGAGTCCTTATCCGGCGGAGCCGTGAGAAAGGCACTCTGGGACGTAGAAGCTTGAATGACCAGAATTTTGGGTGTAGGATGAGTGGTCAGAAAGGCAGGGTCACCCAGCGTCGGGCGATGACGCCTGGCGACATTCTTATCCACGGGGGCCCACGTGGCGGGCCGTGACCAAGTGCCCAACAAGACTTCGGTGAGGGCATCATTAAAGGGCAGCAGCGGCTCCGAAGAAGTGGACGCCGGCTGGAGCACCTCAGTGAGGAGATTTGTCTTTAGGGTCACGTGGGGAGATCGAGGTTAAGGACCTCAGCAGCCCGACAGAGCACCACTGTATACGAGGCGCCTTCCTCCATAGTGGGCGGGGGAGAGGCAAGCCCCGGATCAGAAGAGACGTTGAGGCCACCGGCCTCCTCCAAGTCATTCACCTAGTCCTGCTCGGAATCACACTGACGAACAAGCGGGTCCTCAAACCCTTCCCAGTCATCCTCCTCTGCCAGCCCCGAAGGCACAGGCCTGGGGGCAAGGACCGGTCAAGGACTAAATGGCGGGAACCGGGGCAGAGGCAGAACCAGCGGGATCCACTGCCGGATCCGCCGCTGGAGTCTACGGACCAGCAGGATCCGGACACGGGACCGCTGGGCCAGAAGGCGCACCGACGGGAGCCTGAGGCCTAAACAGGCGGTCCATAGCAGCAAGGAATTCTTGCATTTGTGCAGGAGTTGCCGACGGACCTGGGTAGGCCGCAGGACTCCCAGGCTCCAAAGGAGGCGCAGGGGCGGAGCCCTCGTCCACATCCGAGGACCGACAAGGGACGTCGGAGAGCGAAAACACTTCTTCGACTTCTTTTTGTGCCGCGTCTTACCCAAATCCAAAGGGGAAGAGGAGTGGTGGTAATACCTCCGCGAGCGGTCATGGGAACGACCCCTGGATCTGGAACAGCGCGGGGATTAGTGCCAAACTTCAAACAACTTCCGGTGCCACTCCCTCAGGGCCTTCGGGGCCATAGCCCTACAGTCCAGACAAGACCGGGAGTCACGGTCGTGATCCAGGCAGTAGAGAGACGTCATGAGGGCCCGCCACCGACATATTTCGACGGGAGGACCCTCAAGACTTAAAACCAGGCATCCCTACTAGCACCAGAGAACCAACACGAGACAAAAGTCTTAAAAAGATAGTCAAACAAGCATTTGCAATGCAATAGGTCTCGCATTAGGAAAGTTTGAGCAATTGGTATTGTAAATGACACATTTTTTATTTATGAGTTGGTTTTGAAAATAGCTAAATTAATAGCTTTGTCATTTCCAATGCCAATAGTTTTAACTTTCGCAAATGTGACACCTATAGCATTTGTAATGCAATATGTGTTGTATTCACGTGACTTAGATGTATTGATATTACAAATAACAATGGCTTTTAATTTTTTTTTATAATTGATACTTAAATAAAAGTTATTGTAATTTATAATGGCAATAGCTTAAACTTTTGTAAATTACTTTTGTGAAGATTATGCTCAGTGTATTTTATTGTGACGAAAATCCAAGAACAGAAGTGAAATATTAACCTCTTTTCGTGACATTTGTAATAAAGCTTGAAACATTGAGAAAACATATTTGAACCAGTTGTTGTTGAATGGTTGCACAGATTGGTGATGTGAGGGCGCCAGATAGAGGGAGGGCGACAGAGGGAGGGCGACAGAGGGAGGGCGACAGAGGGAGGGCGACAGAGGGAGGGCGACAGAGGGAGGGCGACAGAGGGAGGGCGACAGAGGGAGGGCGACAGAGGGAGGGCGACAGAGGGAGGGCGACAGAGGGAGGGCGACAGAGGGAGGGCGACAGAGGGAGGGCGACAGAGGGAGGGCGACAGAGGGAGGGCGACAGAGGGAGGGCGACAGCGGGAGGGCGACAGCGGGAGGGCGACAGAGGGAGGGCGACAGAGGGAGGGCGACAGAGGGAGGGCGACAGAGGGAGGGCGACAGAGGGAGGGCGACAGAGGGAGGGCGACAGAGGGAGGGCGACAGAGGGAGGGCGACAGAGGGAGGGCGACAGAGGGAGGGCGACAGAGGGAGGGCGACAGAGGGAGGGCGACAGAGGGAGGGCGACAGAGGGAGGGCGACAGAGGGAGGGCGACAGAGGGAGGGCGACAGAGGGAGGGCGACAGAGGGAGGGCGACAGAGGGAGGGCGACAGAGGGAGGGCGACAGAGGGAGGGCGACAGAGGGAGGGCGACAGATAGAGGGAGGGCGACAGATAGAGGGAGGGCGACAGATAGAGGGAGGGCGACAGATAGAGGGAGGGCGACAGATAGAGGGAGGGCGACAGATAGAGGGAGGGCGACAGATAGAGGGAGGGCGACAGATAGATAGAGGGAGGGCGACAGATAGATAGAGGGAGGGCGACAGATAGATAGAGGGAGGGCGACAGATAGATAGAGGGAGGGCGACAGATAGATAGAGGGAGGGCGACAGATAGATAGAGGGAGGGCGACAGATAGATAGAGGGAGGGCGACAGATAGATAGAGGGAGGGCGACAGATAGATAGAGGGAGGGCGACAGATAGATAGAGGGAGGGCGACAGATAGATAGAGGGAGGGCGACAGATAGATAGAGGGAGGGCGACAGATAGATAGAGGGAGGGCGACAGATAGATAGAGGGAGGGCGACAGATAGATAGAGGGAGGGTGACAGATAGAGTGAGGGCGATAGATAGAGTGAGGGCGATAGATAGAGTGAGGGCGATAGATATGAGGGCGATAGATAGATAGAGTGAGGGCGATAGATAGATAGAGTGAGGGCGATAGATAGATAGAGTGAGGGCGATGGATAGATAGGGAGGGAAATAGATAGATAGACAGATAGTTAGAGTGAGGGTCTCCCAGTTCACGGTTTCCATGAAGTAAAGGCGTCTGCATTGTACTAGTTTTGAAATTACCTTCTCTCTCCCTGCATTTTTACGGGTTGTAAATATTGCTGCTGGTTTTTGTGTGTCAGTACTGGTGCAATGATTATTAGTAGTAGTAGTATAGTCATAGCAGCAATGGTAGTAATGCCAGTATTGTATTGATTATCAAGTTTGTCTGGTGTTTGTCTGTAGTGACTGTTTATATCTTTTCCCCTGTGCAGTAGTCTAGCAAGGCTGCCATATACCTGGTGGAAGCGAGGACAATGTCCGATGTGACTGCTTTTGGGGGGGGGGGGGGGAATACTGCAACTATCAATCAGTTCAATAAGCCCTTCGGGCATCGTCTAAAGTGAATTATGTGACTAATGGTACCATCAAGGAGGATGCCTCTGTCTGCCTTGTGCCCCAGTGGCGCCTGTTGTTTCCAGCTAACACTTGCTAATTGAGCATTGTAGCCTTGGAAAGCAAGGAGGAACACAGAGATGTGCCTTAAGAAAATGTAGAACAGTATTTTCTGGTAAAAAAAAATATAATCACACTTGTCCTGACCTTACCTAAACAGTTAATCTAATATTAACTGGAACAGAGTGAAATTACATAACAATCTACAAAGAAACAAATGGTATTACAGTTGGAGACAAAGCTGCCTTTCATGAAAAAGTATGTCATGCCACAGAATTCACTTTAGCGATGCAATAAAAATTAAATGAAAAAAGCACACGCTCTATATATTTTGAAACAACAACTCGGTAATGTTTAAGTGGTTTTGTTCCTAAACAAATATTACCGGGTTGTTTAAAAATATCTAGAGCGCGTGCATTTTTCAATTTATATTGCATTGTCTAAAGTGAATTCTGTGGCATGACGTACTTTTTCATGAAAGGCAGCTTTGTCTTCAGCTAACACATGGTGAAAAAACAACCCGGTAATATTTGTTTAAGAACAAAACCATGTGTAAGATGGAGACAAGGCTGACTTTCGGGAAAAATTACGTCATGCCACAGAATTCTGTTCAGGAGATGCAATAGAAGAAATTGTGTGACTTGTGGCCAAGACTGTCTTTAGGGAAATCGCACATAGTTTAAATTTCTTAGACAATAAGTACGTCAGGCCACATAATTCACTTTAGACAATGCAATATAAATTTAAAAATGCGCGCACTCTATATATTTTGAAACAACAACCCGGTAATGTTTGTTTAAGAATGCAACCACTTAAACATTACGAGGTTATTGTTCCAAAATATGTACAGCACGTGCATTTTTCAATTTATATTGCATCGTCTAAAGTGAATTCTGAGGCATCACGTACTTTTTCACGAAAGGCAGCTTTGTCTCCAGCTGACACTGGTGAAACAACAACCCGGTAATGTTTGGTTAAGAACGAAACCATGTGTAAGCTGGAGACAAGGCTGACTTTCGTCATCCTGATGTGTACACTCGCATTTCCTTTGGACTACACGAACCTGCTGGAGCAAGGTGACTTTCCGTGATTGCGTTGTACTAATTAGAAGGCTGGCTTTGCTTCAAGAGTTGGATAAATGTGTTTATATTTGTTGACCCCGAATGCCTTAAAGCTGTTTAGAGTGCTGGAGACCGCAACAGAACCCAATATTTGCGAGGAAAGCATGTCTCTGGCCAGAGGATATGTTTCTTTCTGCCCGGTAAAACAAGCTCTCTGCATTGCGTGGTGGGGGCGGGGAGCGGCATTGCCTGGCTTCCTTTGAAGTCTGATGCCGAGGCTCACAAATGGTGTGCGATGTGCACGCGGCCGGCTCACATGCACTATAGGCAATCCGCCTAGAAAAGCCTTTGGGTGCATTTCTGAAAGCCCCTACATAATATCTCGCCAACAAGCATTGCTAAAGCAATGCCTTAGTCTAGACCTAAAAATGACTAGGGTATATGCTCTTACCAGATCTGCGCTTACTGGCGCGGAAAAAGAAAGAACTGATGCCAGCACGCACATGGGTGGCGCCTGAGTAGTCTTCGTGACTTCATCTCGGCGCATACGCCAGCAACGGACGCTGAGCCACAGTATGCCACCTACTGACGCGCAGGGGTACTACTAAGCAAAACTTTCTGGATCCAGTCTTGACTCCTGGGGATATTCTAAGGTCAGGAATCTATCACTAACGTGTCTCTTTCTGATATGCCACATAAGGACCAAGCCTATAAAGATGTTCAACATCTTTAGATGGGTGAGAATGTGGCAAGGAGGATGGAAGAGAATGTGAAACTCCATTTCCATCTTAGGAAGAAGCAAGGTCATGCCGACAAGAATAATCCTGTCCTTGAAGGAAAAAAAGAGGGGACATTTGAAAGGATTTAGAGCTTACCAACTTGCAAGGAGTAAATTGTAGCAACAGCAAAAAGTAAATCAGTTTTTCAATGAAGATACTTTTGGCAAAAATATATTGTCTTGAAAGGCTTACCCTAATGAAAAAGGTTAATGCTGTATGCAGCTAAAACAGCTTTTGTGATGCCAGGAAAAAAATACTGCTGTAAGAGACAGATCTGTTCAAACGCTAACTAGCTGACAGTAAAACCACCAACCTGACTGCTACAAAGTTTCATTAAGCTGGAGCCAAGCATTCAAGTTTCATGCATGCAAAAGTGGGAAGAAGATTTAAACTACTGTCCTGTGGGAGGATGTCATTGTGAGGCATAAGACAGCAAGCAGTATACTGGATGGCATGCAGAAGATCGGGGCACTAAGGACATCGGGACCAATCGGAAGCCCACAATGATTCATGTCTTTTCAAATCTGATTTTCTGCATATTACTGGAGAAAAGGGAAGTACAGAAAATGACCAAATCTTCAAAGGGATTGCACATCCACGAAGGACCGAGCATCCCCTAATGATTTGAGGAAGAAAACGGACTGACACTTTGAGCTCTTAACATACATATCATGTTATGGGGCTCCTGGGGAGAACCACTTAAGGTCAAGAAATATCAGACTACAGAGCAGAGAGTTTGTGTACTGATGCAGAAGAGTACACAATGGCATACTCCAAGGAAGAGCAGGTACAACAGGGTAAGATGGAGGAACAGGAAAGAGAATGCAAGGCAACCCTAATGTGTACAAAGAGGATAAGAACACAGTAACTGCACAAACAGTGATTTACCACTAATGTTGTACAGAGACTCAAAACGTCTCATGGCGATAGGGAAACTCTCCCTCAATAAATTATCCATACAGATAGTCACTCAGCCAACCACATAAAAAGGGAGCAGACAAAATGATCTTGACCATCTGGTATAAAAAAGGATATTTCTTAAATGCACGAGACAAACCTTTATGGGTCCAAATGAAAACACAATGGAGATTCCTAAGAAAATATTAATGTTGCACTGTCACAATTAGACTAAAACCTATCAAAAAAGAAACTTACTCTGGATCTCCTCAATTTCAATTTGCGTCAAATATAATTGCTTCCCTTTTTGGCAAAGGTGATAAAGAAACTTCTTTGAAAGCAGTTCCAGGAGTTCATGTGACATCAACTGGCTGCAGGCCGGCTTTAGATAAAGCTATAATACAGAGCTTGTGGTTCTGTCAGTGATGGATGATTTACACCTTAAAATGGACAAATGAAAAGTCAGCGGCCCTAGTTTTGCAGAACCAGTCGGCCACCTACAGTTTGGCTGTCACTATCTGTCGGTCACACATCTCTTTTCTGACTCACTGCGCCCAGGTCATAGTCATTCCATCTTTCATAGCTAATCTCAAAGCCTCTGTTTCCAGGGACCCACATGAGTATTTTAACCTTCAGGGGGTCTTAGTATTTGGGTGGGCACCCATCTAGGGGCCCAGGCTGCCCAGATTCCTACAGGGTCTCTAGATGTCCAGTGTGTCTTGCCCACTTTCCCAGGAAATATACGAACGGCTTTTATAAATGTATATTCCCATCCAACCGTGAGTGGGAAGGAGTCTGCCACTATAGATCAGCTCCAGCAGTTTATTTCAACTCTTGACCCGGCTATCATCCAATTTGTGGGTGGTGACTTTAATTGCCAGTTTGAGTCGCTTACAAGGCAGGTTGATACAGATGGTGAAGACCACATTTGGCACATACCGGAACCACAGATCCAGTTAGTAAGGGCCTGGACCCCCCTTAGTACTACAAATCAACGCTTTTTTTCTTTTGTCCTCCCTTAGGGCTTGTAACGGGAGAACAAAATCGGATAGACCAGGGCGTATGACATTCAACCGGGAAGGTCATAATTCTATTTTGGACTACATACTAGTTGAACCCAGAACATGGGGAATGGTCCTGGATTTTAAGATAGATGAAAGAAAAGATAGTGACCATAACCCTCTGGTTATGACGTTGAAATCAGAATGTATGGGTATTCAAAAACCAGTCCCTGATCTAAATTCCGCTGGTCCCCCGCTTCTTTTAGCTAATAAAGGGAGAGTCAAGGGGCAAAATATAATAGATTCCCCAGGTAAACTTGCTGAGGTCTATCGTAGAATTTTGCCTAGTTTATTTGATATGGGTGAGGTCCCAGACAGAGATAATAGCAGAGGGAGGGGGGATGATGCTCGTACAATCCATCAAGGGTTCACCTAGATCCTCTGATGTGTTCTGTCCGGTGGGTAAACCGATCACCAACTTGGTCCCAGTGAACCCCTGGTATATGCATATTGCAGGGAAACAAAATAAGATTTGCTCCTTGCGGTCAAGTCAAAGTTTAATCTCAGGATAAAGCTCTGTCGGAGCATCTATAAGCAGGCCATCCAGAGGGCGAGAAAAGATTGGGAGGCAGAAAATTGGGAAGACCTTAGAATTGGACTCAATTCCAAAGATTTAAAAACATTTTGGACAATTGTTAGCTGTGGGAGCAGGGCTAGTGCTGTGGCCAATGAACCCAATGTAGCCGCCTCAGCCTGGAAAGAACATTTTGGGGCTCTGTATTCCACCCAGACCGGGGTTCGCCCACAGATGTCTCCCCCATGCCTCCCAAATGAGCACCGACTGGAGGGGGCCTGGGAGATCATACTTAAGGAGGTAGAGCAAGCGATTTTGAAACTTGTCCCTAACAAGGCCCCCGGCTTAGATAAGATACTGGGAGATTTATATTGTTTGGAGCCGAAAGTATGGGTTCCGTACTTATGTGTTCTATTTAATAGCATACTTAATGGTATGGACCCACCGGATACCTGGCGGGGTGCGGAAATAGTTCCAATTTTTAAGAAAGGATGCCCCCTTAATCCGTCAAACTATAGGCCGATTAGCCTTATAGATGTGACGCAGAAGCTGATGGGTCGAACAATTCTAGGAAGAATACAGACCTGGATGGAAGAAAATGAGATCCTGACCCCCTTCCAAGCGGGTTTCAGGCAGGGTACATCAACGGTGGATCAGTTGTTTAGACTGCAGGTCATTTATTGGAAAACTGTGACTGTAGAGGGTGGCAGCCTCTACATGACCTTTGTAGACTTGCGGTCGGCATTTGACCTAGTACCTAGAAGTAAACTGTGGAGGGTTTTGCAAGATCTGGGCCTACCACAGTACTTACTTGACGTTCTGATGAGACTGCACACGGACAATTATGCCCGGGTAAGATGTGGGAAACAGGGGGACCTGTCAGGCCGCTTTCCGGTGAACCAAGGGGTGCGCCAGGGTTGTGTACAGGCTCCTACCCTTTTCTGTCGGTACATTAATGGTCTTGTTGCTCATCTCCTTGGAGAAAGAAATATCGATGCCCTGAAACTAGTCACCAGCAGGGTGCCCGCTTTGATGTTCGCGGACGACACTTTGTTGTTGTCCAAGACATCTATGGGCATCCAACGTATCCTTGATAGATTTGCCGACTTCTGTGTGCTGAGTGGGCTGGAGATCAACTTGGATAAAACCAAGTTTATGATCTTTAATCCCCCGAGGCAGACAAGACCTAATCCCCTCCTAGGTGGAACCCCATTAGAAAGGGTAAAGACATTTGAATACCTTGGTATTACCCTGGGAGAACATCTGGAATGGGGTCCCCAGTTGGCCAAAGCTGCACTTAGGTTAACCAAGGTGGTGGGGGGGATCCAGCGGGTGCATAGAGTGTCGGAATTTAAACCAGCGGCCCCAGTATTTCAGATCTATAGTGTACAGGCCAGAGCGGCAGCCCTATATGGGGCTGAGCTTTGGGGGCATGAGAAATCACAAAATCTAGCTAGGGTGGAGCATGCAATTGTTAAGAATATACTGAGCCTCCCTGTAAGTACTCACTTGGTTCCATTGCGTATGGATTTAGGCCTTTATCCTTTAGAGGAAGTTATGCCACTGCGGCCTCTCTTATATTGGAAAAGATTGAGGTCCGTGCCGGAACTTTCCTATTACAAAAATTAATTCCAGGGAATCTGGGGTTTATTAAAAAATAAGAGGATTGGGTGGCTTTCACAGATTAAGTCAACGACTAGTAGGCTAGGTTTATTAGATCTCTGGGAAACTCCAGAAGCTGCTTGCCTGGAGATATCCAAAGTAGATCTGAAACACTGCTACAAGGAATATAACCTAGCCTCCCTGCACGAGAGCTCCATGGGGGGTAGACCCACAAACATGTTCCTGCAGGTTATAGAAGATTACAATAGGGATGAATTTTTAGATCTAATATTCCCTGCAGTGGCAGTAAACTGTATATGCAGTTTAGACTCTGCACTCTTCCACTCAGAGTGTTCACTAGTAAATGGGATAGAGCCTCGAGTGAGGAGTGTCCGGGCTGTGGTTTTGGTCAAGAGAGTGAAACCCATGTCCTTTTCTTTTGCCCGGCGTATCATGGCCCACGCAAGCACTGGCTTATTCCAATTTGCAGGAACTTAAGATTTCGCCACTGTGCGTATGTATTCAGGGTTTTAAAGTATGATACCCATCCCCCAATAGTTTTCGCAGTTTCTCGTTTTTTAAATGCAATGTGGCATAAACGTAGGAAATTAATTTCTGCACCTAGTATATAGTATTAGCTTGGCTGTTTTACAATTATTATGGAGTTTGATAATGAGATGTGTTAAATTTTGTTTTTAGTATATACAGCATTGTTTGTATCTGTTCTATCTGTATACACAATGTATTTTTTTAATAAGATTTCTATTTATTGTTTTAAATTTTGTATATATGTATGAACTTTTATGGCCCTTGGTGGTCAAAAATAAAGTATTTTAACCCCGTTTCTGTTTTTTAAAGACATCCACGCAAACAACTAAGTAAAATACAAATGAAATGCAAATACACAATTCTTTGCATCACAGCACAAACTCACATGGGTGCCACAAAGCATATCATCTATGGAACTTTGGAAAAATCATTTTGTGGAAGGGAAACCACATGTGGAGGTATGAGTGAAGAACAAGCAGGTCATAATCTGGTAGCCCAGAAGCAGTGACTTCAAGCAACAAAAACTTTGCTTCACAGAGGACAGCTCAATTCAACAAGCATAAACTGAGTTCCAAAACTGCATTAGATAAAAACCTGTACTGTGGAATTATACCCTTGTAAACATAAATGCAGTGGCAACCACCAAGAGTTGTAGATGCAATCAAAGCACTGAACAAAAGAAAAATTGACAAAAAACAAAGTTACTTACCTTCAGTAGCGCCTTATCTAGGAAAGATTAACTAGCTGCAGATTCCTTACCTTTAAATTATTCAGAGGCTTCAGACCAGATCTGGAAATGTTTATTGAGAAATACCCCATCAGAACTGTAGGTGGCACCATTCGGCTCCACGCGGTGGCAGCTGCGCTGGAAGTGACCTGAGCAATAAGGATGCAAGATGGCGTCAATCTTATAGGCTGAGTAAGCTCTCTCCTTCCTTCCCGGTTAACACACCCTCTTCCTGTTAGCTTTAGCCTGCTCCTGGGATCCCCAAGTTCGGTAGTGCGCCAATAAAATCTTATGGGCATGATATGGACTGCATATACATTTTCCTTGCATCTCTGTTTACTGCCGACATTTCAATGTACCTTGTTTCTCCCCTGCATTGCTGGGCCGGTGCTCCGTTTGGTTGGACGTGGAGAATCCCCTGCGGCTCCGAGCCACCACAGCCCGCAAGAAGTGCGAAGGATCGCAGACCGTCCGATGCTTCTGGGTCTGCAAAGGGCGTCGTGGGAGGGCAGCGCACAGTGGGAAGTGCCACGGTCAGCTCCGGAGAGGCCTCTCAAAAAACCTGCTTCTCCGCTCACAGAAAGAAAACAGTCCCGACATTGTTTCAAACTATCAAAAACATTCACCCCTCAGAGATGGAAAGGGAAGAAGCAGCAGCTGATGCCAGCTCAGATGCCCAAATTGATTGCACGCGTATGCAACTGAAGCAGCAAGTGGGCCCCTGTCTGTCCGCACAGGACTCTGTATGACGTAGTGAGGTGAGCTGTGGAAATGGGGATGGTACAGGTGAGACTGGGTGGGGGGCTCCTAACCCGGAGATGCACTTTGAGAATTGAAGAGGGGTTTCGGGTGGGGGAGTTACAGGAGGCACCTCTCTCCCGAGCCCTTTGTGCACTGATACAAATGGAGAACATTTAGGAACATTATGAACACCCCTGCTCAAGGCTGTGGAACCTTACCCCGGGAGGGGGAGGGTGGGGGTGCTTATAATATATGTACGCTGTGGAAGTTGGCGGATCTGGAAAATTGACTTAGGAGAAATAACCTCAGAGTTCTCAGCATACCTGAAGGATTGGAAGTGTTGGTCAAACGAAAATATATTGTAGAGCTGTTCACGGACGCATTCCCCGAGCTCACTCAATGTACTTGGGATCTTGAAGTTCAGAGAGCTCACCAATTCCAGTTTAAGCAATATCAGCTTTCAGGACAGTCAACATATAAACCAAGGGCAATTCTAATGTGGCTAAATAATTTTCTGGCCCATTTATGATCTTGCACGACCAGATAGCAAAATGGGATGGGGAATGAGTTCTCTGTTAGACCTGATTTCTGTCATGCGACAGTTGAGAAGTGCCCAGGTCTTTCTACTTAGCCCTGCAAAACTGAAGTTCATTAGCAAGGGATAAACTCAGTTATTTTCTCATGAGCGTCCCATTACAACAGGCCCTTTGGCCCTCATACCTCGTTAGGTGGACGGGTGGGGTCTCATGTAAAGGGTGGGGCCACGTGGGTCAGGGTGGTATGTAAGAGGAATACAGGTTGTGGGGTCACTGGGAGACGGTTCATGGGTGGGCAGGGCTGGAGGGGAAAGGTTGGGGGGCGGAAACCAAATCCACCTTTGCATAAGGTAGGAGCAAGCTATTTTTCTGCAGATTTAAACATTAATCATCATGATAATGTTAGACGTGGAGATATGTTTTCGGTTTAGATGGTGGACTGGGGGGCGTAGCCAAGTGTGCGGTGTGAGCAGATGTGTTGTTCCGTCACTCCCGACGATGGCCCATCAAAGCACCGGCTAGTTGCCGTCTTTAGCTGTTAAGACGACCACATACCTGCACCGGCTTGAGAGGTAGAACCTGCAGAAGACACCCGCCAGTGTGAGATCGCCGGCCGGGCCCGGAGAGGGCGCAGCACAGGAGGGCGGTGACGGGCAGTGGGACGAGGGACTGGAGAGGCTGTTTCTCGGTGCGGGCTGGCACGGCTGCCCACCGCTCCTGAGGGGATTTAGATTCCTGTTTGCCTTCTGCAGACTGAACACGGCTCCAGCGAAGCGGCAGCCGGGGCTGACTATACCCGCCTGACATTTTGAGTCAGCTTGGTGCGGAGGCTGGTTGAGGGCCCCGGGGTCAATGAGGGGCCCTCCCACCCCCCGCAATTGCCAGTCGGGTTATCCCCAGGTGCAGCGATCCGGCGCAGGAGTCCGCGCAAGGTGGGGGAGGCTGAGTTGGGTGGCAGTCGGCCACCGGGGATGAGCTGTTCACCCCGTGGAAATATCCGGGACCCAGCAGGCAGCGGGAGAATTGCAACGAGGGACGCTCCCCGCACCCACGGTGGATCGCAGTAGTTCCGATACGGGCGTTGCACCGGCGCTTGAGCTCCAGCCCCACTCAGCACATCGGAGCCAGACATCTACCGTGACACAGAGCACGGCGGGGTGGCACCCGTCCGCCATCTTGAGGAGACCCGGCACAGATCAGGTGAGCCTGGGCTGGTTGAGAGTCCTGGGACTATCCTGCCCTAGCGTGAGCCTACTGTGGGGCGGAGATGCGCTGAGAGGGGTAGCGTCGGGGAGGCATTGGAAGTCGGGTGGCAGTCGGCCACCAGAGAGCAGGGCCCGGCAAGCGGCTCGTGGGGTCAGGCCGCCAGCACAGAGCCCGCACGTCGGCAGCAGGAGACGGCATCTGCAACTGGGACCCGTAAGCGCCGCAGAGACCCTGGGTATAGCGCCCTGCCAGCGGTGGAGTAGGAATCGACCCGCCCCTTTGCAGCACGGCCCCCCACCACCCAGTGGGTTCAGGAGGACACTTTCCACCCCTGGGTGGCAGGTTGCAGCGGCGATGGTTTGATCATTTGCTATGCACCATAGCGAGGGGACACCTGGGACAGGAGACCTTCTGGGGCAGCGGAGGGACTTGCAGTGCCGCCTGCCCACAGCAGCTACCATAGCCCATCACCCCCTGCCGCCCAACAAGAGGCCCCGCTGTGTAGCATAGCCCAGGCGATCCTTGACACGGACGTGCCACTGCGAAACTGAATCCTCGCGCCCGCCACCTGGAGTCATCATCTGCCCCTGGCCGCGGAGCCCCCGGTGCCTAGCATACCGACTCAAGTTTCAAACTAGCGGGGGCCCCACCCAGCCGCTCTAGTGCCGAGAGAGCCCAACCAGCGTTAACACTCGTTGTACCCACATTTAGATTGGGGCACGACATGTCCTACTCCCTAGGGAGTATAGACAGGACCCTTAAAGATCTCTTCCAGAAGGCGCAGGCCGAGCAGAAATCCAGTGACATGATGAAAGGCTCGGATCAAGCAGCGCCCCCAGGCGGCGAGGGCGGTAAGCCGATTAAGAAAGCTTTTCTAGGGGGCGTGGCCAGGCGCCAATGAAGATGGTCGCCTAGGAACCGAGCTCCGCCGGGACGGCTGTTGTCCCCACGAAATCCGGCATTAAATCCTGGCTGGAGCGCACTCATGTCGGCGCACCAACTCCCTTAAGTGAAGCGCTGCTGCTCTGCGCTTGGAGCGGAGTCCGAGCTCCCACCGGGGACGCAGCGGCGCGATCGACTGTGCCGCTGCTGGCCCCGTGATCGCGGCTTGGAGCCTGAGGACCGGAGCAGCGTAAAATAGAGGCCCCGGCTTGCGGCCTACACCCTGAACCCGGCCGGAGCGGGGCCCGACATCCGGCGGCTTGGCGCGAGGTGGCGCGAGCCGCACTGCTGACGGTGGCCTGTGGGATCCTGCGTGCCCGCCGGAGAAGGGATACACGAGCCAGAGTGGGTGCCGAGTTGGCCTCGTCCTGCGACGTCGTCAGACCGCTGGGGGGGCCGTTAGAGGGAAGCTTCCTTTGCGGCTCTGTCGCGCGTACACCCCAGATGCTGAGGAGGGCCGGAGGAGCAAGAATCAGCGACACGGAAGGTGGTGGTGGCGAGGCGGCCGGAGCGGCAGTTCACGGCGCCCCAGAACTGCAAGCAGAGGCCCGGTCGGGGGGCCTGACGGCTGGGTTTCGGAACTACCGGCGGTGACGCACTGGGGACAAGACTGCCTCTGATAAGGGTGAGCGCGCTGCTGCGCTGAGAGCCCTCCACCCTCAACAGTGGTAGCCCTGGTCTCGGGGCTAGGTATGACGGGCTGAGCCGATCCGTACAGGGTGCGTAATTGACTGCGGCCAGCTGGCTGGGGCCTAGTGCGAACTCCGCAACCGCGCACGTGGCGCCAGTCTCGACCTGCCACGCAGACTAACCGACCTGCCCAAGTGAGGGAGTGGTGGCATAGCAGGAATAGCGGCTGTCGACGACTGGCCTGGTGGTAGAGAGCTTGCTGGTGCCGGCGCTGATACCCAATATGAGGCCCAAGGCGGGAACACTGACCCAAACTAATAAACTGGATAAATATGCGGTGCCGACTGGTCCGACGCAATCTGGAGCGAAGGAAGGAGACACAACGGGCCCAGCGGAGCCCTCCTTGACCTCCATAATGGCCGCGATACAGACGCTTGGCACGAATCTAGATACAAAAATGGACAAGATCTCCATTGAGGTTAACCTGCTGCGCACTGACCTTGGCAAGACCACGGAAAGATCCAAGACCAATGAGACGGACATCAAGGCGCTCCAAGCCTCCGAAAAACGGCTCGAGGGGCGGGTAAACGAACTCGTTCATCACCACCGCCAAATGGCTCTGAAGCTCGAAGACCAAGAAGGGTGGGCCCGACGGAGTAATATCCGCGTAGTAGGTGTGCCGGACAACTCAGAGGGGCAAAGTATGGAGCTATTTCTGGAGGACTTAATTCTACACCAACTGAGGCCAAAGAGACTCTCTAAGATTTTTACCATTGAGCGGGCTCACCAAGCCCTGGTCCCTAAACCCAAGCCAGGAGCCCCACCAAGAACAATAATTGCGAAAATATTGAACTACAGGGATCGTGATGCCATCCTCCAGGCTGCCAGACAACAGGGAGACCTGCAATACGAAGGGACTACCATCCGATTCTTTCCTGATTTCACATTGCAAGTCCAGCAGGAACGACGCTCCTTCACGGGAGAGAACGGGGCATCAAATATATGATGTTCTTTCCAGCGAAACTCAAGATCATTTCGGGGGGCAAGTCCCGATTCTTCACCTCGCCTGCAGCGGTCCAGGAGTGGCTCGGCGAGACGGCGCCGGAGGCGCGGGCAACGCAGAACCGCGACAACTGGAGGGAAACCAGGGTCTCCTCCCCTGGGTCGGCAGCGGAGAGATCAACGGTGGATGGGCAGAGCCAAAGGTCGTGGCGTTCCAGATCTAACAGTCCTCGCTGGGACCCGATTCAAGGCAATACAGCACGATGAGGACTCAGACTGCGGAACCATGCCTCGTCGAACAGTAATGTATAAAGCATGCACAGGGGTAATGTTCAGTGTTACAGGTGTGGGGAAGCGGACACATCCGTCCATTACTACCGGGACTTCAAAGCTGATCCTCAAGTACACTAAAGACTTAAGGGACCTATAGTTTGGGGGCTGACGGGAATGGCGGCTGGAGTTGGGGCCGGCCCATGTTCTCACTAACAGAGTTTCCTCGGGGAGGAGGAGGTTCACTCTCTCCGGGGTGGGGTTGGGCGACAGGCGCTCTGCTAATTGGGGTAATGGGTAGTTTGAAACCTACAGAGCAGGGTGGGGGGTGGGGGGTTCTGTTCGAAGGGGAGGGAGGGTAATTCCGGGAGGGATGGGAAGACTGAGGTTAACGGTTCCATTGCAAGGTATACCAATTGCTTTATATACTGTTTTGAAAGTTTGGGGAAAGAGGTGGGAGGGGGGGGGTTGGGGGTTTTTTATGGTCACACATTGCTAATGTGAACGGAGTCAAGAACTGCACCGGTGTACAGGGACAGGCCAGCTCAAACAGTAACGGATATGGCTAGGAGATGGGAGAGAAGTTTTAAGATCCTCAGCTGGAATGTGAACGGGCTGGGCGATAGACTTAAACGTACCACTGTCTTGCAATTTATTAAAAGTCACCTTCCCGATGCAATATTCTTGCAAGAGACACACCTGATGGGGAATACATGCCAGGCCCTCAATAGATGGGGTTATACTCCGGCTCCAGGGGAGTGGGAATCCTGCTGCACCACTCCCTGTCCCTCCACATTGACAACACGAAAACAGACCCACAAGGCCGTTTCGCAGTACTGTCTGGGAGGTGGGAGGGCCGTAGGTTAAATTTGATTTCCGCCTATATCCCCCCTGGTCTCCAAACCCAATCCTACACAGACCTAGGCAAACTTCTACTCTCCCTCCCGGATGGTCAGCTGATCATCGGGGGAGACTTCAACGCAGTAGTCTCAGGGACCCAGGACAGACACCCGCCCAGAGACATACCACAAGGGCAGAAATGGCTAGCTGACTTCCTAGATGCCTTTGGGCTCAGAGACGTGTGGCGACTAATGCACCCCACTGACAGACACTTCACATTCTTCTCCGGCCCACATAATTCATCCTCCCGCCTGGATTACATACTGACTCCATTACAGCAAGACACGATTATACGGGAGGCCACGCACCTGGCGCGCGGCATCTCCGAACATTCACCAGTCTGGGCACACATCACGATCAGGAACAGGCCTGAGGGCTGCATTCTGCCTATAAGCGCCTGGTATCTAAAAGACGAGGAACTTCGGAAAACGCTGTCCCGCTCTATAACTCAATACTTCGACCAAAATGTCGGATCGGTGAGTTCTTTAAAACCGTGATCAGGGGGGGAGGCCTTGTTAGCCATCTCAGGCCGTCGTAGGGACAGGGAGGCACAGATTAACTCTATTGAATCAGATCTGAGGGCGATGGAGGAGGCTGCACGCGAGGGTACGGAGCAGGAGGTGCGCCTTCGGCTGCAACTTAAAACTGCGGAATATAGGGAGATGGTTACGCAGGCTGCCCAAACAGTGGCCCGACACAAAGCGGACAGGATCTATGACCAAGGCGACAAAGCCGGCAAACTTATCGCATGGCTTGATAGAAAACAGCAGACAAACAAAATTGTACCAGAACTACAAACAGCTTCTGGGACCAAGGTCACAGAACCCCGTGAGATTACAGCAGAATTTGATAGACACTTCCGGCAGGTGTATAGCAAAGGTTCGGACCGCCCGGAAGAGAACTCCGTTGCTCTTCTCACTGATATCCGTATGCCAAGCCTGTCAGCTGTTGACAGGGACGCCCAGGAGGCCCCACTCGCCACTGCCGAACTGGAGCGTGCGATAACAGACCTTCACCCAGGTAAAGCCCTTGGACCCAACGGTCTCCCGATTGAGCTGTACAAGCTAAAACCGGACGCCCTTAGTTTGCACCTACAACAAATGTTTGAGGAAAGCAAAGAGGCAGGGATACTGCCACGAGATCAACACATAGCCACTATCGTAGCTATACCAAAGGAAGGTAAACCGAAAGAATCCTGTTCCTCTTACAGACCCATTTCCCTGCTCAACGCAGAACCGAAAATACTGGCAAAAACTCTCGCTAATAGGCTTCAATCAGTCTTGCCCACCCTGGTCCACCCAGACCAGTCAGGCTTCATGCCCCATCGAAACACAGCGCTCAACATCCGCCGCTTGAATGGTGTACTGGGGAGGTGCCACACACTGCAAGAAGATGCGGTGGTGGTCTCGCTCGACGCCACCATGGCATTCGACACCCTAGAATGGCCATACATGATAGCGGTGCTCCGCAAAATGGGTTTCGGCCCGAACTTTATAGCATGGGTCCGTCTTCTCTACTCAGAACCCCTAGCTCAAGTGGTGATTATCGGCAAGGTCTCCAAGGTTTTCGCCCTGGAGAGGGGGACCAGACAGGGCTGCCCGCTCTCCCCCCTCTTATTCGCACTCTCCCTTAAGCCACTCGTGGCGTGGATCAGGCAGGACGTATACCTCAAAGGGATACACTGGGCGGATGAATGGGAGGACAAGATCTCCCTATATGCCGATGATATCCTCCTTTACTTGTCCAGACCACGGAGGTCTATTGTGGCAGCAATGGACATATTCAATAGTTGTGGGAAAAACTCGGGGTTCCGGATCAATTGGACCAAGTCTCTTCTCTATGTCCTCCACGGCAGCCCCCCAGGCTTCCCAGTGACTGCCCACTCACCGTTGCGGAGGACGGATTTAAATACCTGGGAGTTTTTGTCTCAACAGACAAGGCTATCCTCTACAACAGGAATCTATTGCCGCCCCGGAGCCGGCTCCAACGTGACTCCAGCAATTGGCAGAAACTTCCACTATCCCTGCTGGGCCGGGCGGCCCTCTTCAAAATGATGGCACTGCCTAGTTTTCTCTACGCCCTACAAAGCTATCCTGATCTGGTACCGAACTCCTATTTTGTAGCAGTGGAGGCGGTGCAGCGGGTTCTCCTCTGGTCAGGTGCACCTAGAATAGCGCTCCACAAACTCACGCTGGGATGGTACGATGGAGGGATAGCCCTCCCTGACATCCGCAATATTACTGGGCCGCTCACCTGTCTGCGATCAACCAGGGGACATACAGCAACGGTAATTATCCAGGTTATGGGATGGACAAGTGGTTACTTCCCGGTGGGAACTATGAAGCAGCACTCTATTCTAGACCGGGTAAACATCAGCTAACGGGACCGACAAAACACTCGGTACAAATTTGGCATAAGGCACAGCGTAAGCTTGGTTGGTCCAATACCCTGACCATGGCCACTCCTCTATGGGCATCCGAGAAGTTAGGCAATCTGGGACGCACTGAGGGGTTCCATAGCTGGGACCTTATTGGCATCTCGCAGATTAAAGACTTGTGGGGCCCCAAGGGGGTCAGGTCCTTTACTTACCTACAAGAAACATACGACTTAGCACACACTGAATATTTCAGATACATGCAAATTAGACATTCCCTCCAATCTAACATACCGCCGGGAACTAAACCCCCACAGGCCTCCCCACTCGAAGACAGGCTGCTCGACAGCCACATGCCAGAACACGCCATCTCCCTCACATACAAAAATAATCCCCCTGAGCCACTCGTGTCCCTGAAAGAGAAGTGGGTGGCCGACGGGCTAGAGATCGATGATGAAGAATGGCTGAATGCGCTTGCATCCCCTAAGGAGGTGGCGATATCGGCCAGACTTAGGCTCATACAACTTAAAATACTCCATAGAGTCTACATCTCCTGCACTAGACTACAGTCGATGGGAGGTGGGGGGAGGAACTCTGCAGGCGGGGCAGAGGTATGGGAGGTAGACATACGCCTGGAAGCGAAGAGGTGCCTCTTGAACATTTGGGAGCCCACAGACTTGCCTGCAAAAGGGAAAATCTGGGTCACACTGGGGCAAATGGTGGCAAAGAGGAACATCGCACGCCTCTGGGGTGCGCCCGCCCCACCGAAACTAGCCGAATGGCAAAAAGACAAGGATTGGTGCATGCTGCAGGAGAAAACTGTATATACTGTACGGGGATGCCCCCGAAAGTGGGGGGAGGTGTGGTCACGCTGGAACGAATACAGAGGTGGCATTTGTGAGCCTCCACAGACCCGCCGTTCCGGTGTGGAAGATATGGAATGACGTGTTACTCTCCAAAGCTAATCCAATTTATATTATATACCATACTGTCAATGTATTGTACTGGTGCTATGACGGACTCTATTGCACGAAATGTGTTTACTCTGCAAATAAAAAGATTTTTTTTTTTAAAAAGAAAGGTTTTCTAGAGTCCCTTTTCGTCGCGCTACGAGAAGATCTGCAAACCCTCAAGCGGGACCTTACGGCGGAAATCAAGGACGTCCGCAGGGAAATGGACGGCATTGGAGAGCGAGTGGCCGAATTGGAGGAGAGGTGCAACGGGAGGGACATGGAGATGACAGCACTTCAACAGGCGGTCCTCAGAATCCATGACAAGCAAGTGGACTTACAGTGGCATCTCGAGGACCTAGAAAACTGCTCCAGTCGCCACAACATCCGGATCCAAGGAGTGAAGACAGACGAGGAAGCAGGCGACATCTTCAAGTACACCTGGGAGCTCTTCAATCACATACTGGGCAGAACCTTGGATACTGACATACGTCTGGACAGGGCGCAGAGAGTGGGTCACCCACGGGCTGCGACGGCCCCACCATCTGATATCCTAGTCTGCGTTCAGGACTTTCGAACCAATAAAGAAATCCTCCAAAAGTAACGACAGCTGCATCCCCTGACATTCCGTGGTCAACCAGGACCTTGCTGCCCTCACCTTACAAAAGTGGAGAACCTTTAAGCCTATCACAGCGTACCTTCGTCAACACAACATTTCATACAGCTGGGGTCACCCATTTCGGTTGGTGTTTCGTAAAGATGACAAACTGTTTTAGCTGCGCTCCCTCTCCGAGGCCTGCCGCCTGCTTGGTGTGGACTCTCCAGCCGAAAGCAGCGGAGATGAAGGTCCTAAACAAGAAGCAGATGACTGAAAACCCCGCTGATATCAGCAAGGTCGGCGTCGCCAGCCGAGAAGACCCCCTCCTGCCGAAATTTCACAGGGCCAGAAAATCGGCCCTTGAGGCCTCTCTGTAGAACTGGCCAAGTCACAGCCCAGCTGATACCCATGACCCAATTGGCTTGATCTGACCAGTCCGGCGTGTACTCTGGGCTGTTGACGGGGGTGGGCCCACCTTCGTCCACGAAGTTCCCCCCATGTTAACTTCCCTCCGAACATCATGGGACGATGGTCTACGAGTTTACTTGTTCTATTTAATATTTATAGTTTTGCACTCTGCGATAGGAAGTTCTTCTGACTTTCAGTCCGTAATTGTATTTTTTTGGGGGGTTGGGGTCCCTTGTCCACTCTTTTTAACTCCTTGCACACCCTAGTTCAAGTAGGGCCTTTTTGTACAATAACCGCCATTCACTCACAGTGCAGGGAATCCGTGATCCTCTTATTGCCAGCATGACCCCCTCCACGCTTAAAATATTCACCATGAATGTGCGGGGCATTAACAACCTGGTTAAACCCAAGGCGGTCTTATCCTGCCTGGAAAACTCCAGGGCAGACATATGCCTACTCCAGGAAATGCATTTGTTGCCCAAGGACTGTCACCGCCTCAAATCCCCCAAGTTCCCGATACAGTTGTTTTCCTCAGGACCCACTAAAACAGCAGGGGTGGCTAGTTTGGTTGCTTAGAGGTTTCGGGGGGGGGGGATGGGGGGGCGGGAAGTTCTTCATAAAGAAGCAGAAATAAAAGGGAGACTTCTCACATACCGCTTTGCCCTGGAAGCCCTTACTTTCACTGTAGGCTCAGTATACGGCCCCAATTAAGGTCCTGAGAAATTCTTTATCACTACACTCATGGAGGCGACTGCCACAATGGAGCGTAGGATTCTACTGTGGGGTGACAACATTGTTTTTGATAATACCGCAGATAGATCTGGCCAAGGTATCAGCCAGACGGGCGCGTTATCAGCGTCCGGACTGTCTCGACTGCACGAACCAGACCTCAATGACCGTTGCCGCTGCGCTCACCCCCATAGCCAGGAATTGTCTTGCTACTCCAACACCCGTAAGTCATATACCAGACTACATTACCTGCTGGCTTCCACACCTCTGCAGGCGTTAGCTACGTCGGTGGAGTTGGGGGCGGCCTCTGTGTAGGACCATGCATCAGTTGTTGCCACCTTCACATTTCCCTCCATGCAATGCTCTCCAAGGGTTTGGCGCCTCCGTGACACTATTACACTGAGCCACAGTGGTTGACCAAATCCAGAGCTCCATAAAAGACTACCTCTCTCACACATGAACACAGACACCTCACTTTCCACGCAATGGGCAGCACTTAAGGCGGTTATCCGAGGGAAATTAGTGGCCATCTCGTCCGCGGAGAATGCAGAACATAGGCGCAAAATAGACTATTTCTCTCAGAAGACAAAAGAATTGGAACAAATGCATCAACGGACGGGAGCACCTCGCGTCTGGCGCCAGATCAAAGCTATGCTGCAACAGTTAGCCGCTCTTGAACAGGACAGAGCAGACTATGCAGCCCTCCGGTTTCGACACGCTTACTACATGGGTGGCGATCGTTGCGGCCGCCTACTTTCCCAGAAGCTAAGAGAGACCCGGCAGAAGCAGGGGGTGACTCGGAAATTGCAGAGGTGTTAAGAGATTTTTATGTCGCCTCTACGCTGGCTCCCGACGCACCCTTGCGGATGGTGCTGCCTAATGTAATGTGTATACTTGTAAAGTGCACTGTTGCCTATCTCGCATCAGATGGTTTGCCCACTCTGACGAAGGCGCAGGCGGACCATCTCGACCGCGACAGTAGGGTTGAGGTCATAGCGGACATCTCGCGGCTTACTCGCAAAGGCTGCGGGAACCGATGGCTTTTCCACCATCTTTTATAAAACGTTCTGTTCTCAGCTGACCCCAGTGCTTACTAAGCTTTTTAACTAATTTGCCGTACCAGGTGCAATCCCATCGGAGATTCTCAAGGCCTCATTAGTAATTATTCAGAGGCCCAGTAAGGATAGGACCGACTGTGGGGCGTATCACCCCATTTTCCTCCTCAAGATCGATCTCACGTTATACACCCGGATACTAGCAGCTCGTCTCTCGACTTATATGCCCGAGCTTATTGACCCAAACCAAGCTGGGTTTATCCCCCAATGGCAGACGAGCGACAAAACAAAACCAGTATTACACCTTATTGAGAAGCCTCCCGCACTCGAGAGGAATATATGCTGCTCACCATCGATGCAGAGAAGGCCTTCGATCGGGTCCATTGGCCTTACCTGGAACAGGTTCTTGCTCACGCGGGACTGGGGGAGAGGTTCCGGATGCTTATCATTAACAGCTATTGACTGTACGTGCCACAGTACGTGTCACCGGTCATACCTCATCCCTGCTCCCAATAGAGAGAAGCACGTGCCATGGATGTCCCCTGTCGCCGCTCCTTTTTGCCTTTTATATGGAGCCATTGGCCCAACGCCTCCACACCCACCCAGAGATTACGGGGATACGGTTTGGGGGTTACGCCCATACGGTCAGCAAGTATGCCGACGACGTTCTGATCTCCTTATCGAACCCCCTCATCGCGCTACCGGCATGCCTTGTAGAGCTTGATGCGTTTGCATCGGGCTTTAAGGTCAACATGGGCAAATCGATTGCTCTGGATCTCTCCCTCTTGGCTTCTACTCGGACCTACCTTCAGAGACATCACCCCGTTCAATGAGCGTCTGATGCGGTCCCGTATCTGGGGATCCAGCTGGCATCCTCCCTGGATGAAGTCGTGCATATTAATTATGCCAGACTGCAGCGGAAGATACACGCACAATTGGGCAAGTGGAGGCATGGTCTCCTGGCTTGGAAAAGTTGCAGCGATTAAAATGACTATACTACCCCAGAATCTATACCTTTTTCACACCCTTCCTCTCCAACTCCCGATGGATTGGAGTCTGAGCTAGCAGGTTGTGTGTGGAATGGCCGCAAACCACGAATGAGACAAGCCTTAACGATGCTCCCTCGGGAGGCAGGGGGACTCGGTGTACCCAACCTTCTTCTGTATTTTCAGGCAGCCAATTACGCCACCTAGTGGAGTGGAGCCATTTCGAGACCGAAAACACTGGCTTTCCAAGATCAGGCGCTAAACCACTGCAGGGTATTCCTTTAATTTAATTTAATTTAATTGTGGGTTTATATAGCGCTAGAATCAACTCCCGGAGGAGTATCTCCGCGCTTCGACCGCTGGGGAACCCGTCCTGGCTCACCCTGAGAGATGGTCCCTAATGGGTATCTCTAAGGTGCGACCAAGCATCCCCGGCGGTCTGGGGGGCCGTTGTGAAGATGAGGCAAGCTAATGCCCAGAGTTGCAGAGTGTGGTCCCTGACTAGAGTAGGCACCGAGGCGAGAATTATCGAGCCCGCTGACCCTGGTCCACGACCCTGCCGCGTCGGGAATCGAACCCTGGTCCCGGGCCGTCCTCTGCTTACGGGTCTGCCGCCTCTAACCAGTGAGCCACACCACTCCACACTCACCCGAAGCATAGGCCGCCTAATCTTTATGAGTCCCCGCATTACACGGGTCTTACTAGAAACGTGGGATCACACCAACATTAGACACAATCTCACCACTTTCCCATCGCCGCTCACCCCATTGTTTGAGAATCCCGACTTTCAGCCAGATATGAACGTTGCGGCCCCTGCGCGATGGCAGTCCTCGGGCTGTCGCTCGGCGGGCCACCTATTCGACTTAGACGGAATTATACCATTCCACCAGCTCAAATTAGACTATGGGCTGCCAGAGTCTGAGCGGCTTTGGTACAGTGAGATCCGTCACCGGGTCTTGCACTCCCAGATGAAGCCCTTTTGACCACATACGAAAAGTGGCTCGTTACACGTACATCGGACAAAAAGCTTACCTCAGACCTTTATAAAATGCTCTTAGCCCGCAAACACACATATGTATAACGCCAGTCGGGCACGGTGAGAAAGAGACCTGGGCAGAACACTAACACAGAGTGAGAAGGGATTTATTACAGAGCTCGCCACTCAGCCTACCACATGGGACTGACGGAGACCCTTACTAAACTCGTTACCTAATGGTACTATACCCCGGAAAGGCTCCACACCATAGATCCCTCTCAGGATGCGACCTGTCGGAGAGGATGTGGGGAGGTTGGCACACTGGTGCATCTGCTCTGGGACTGTGCGCACATCCAGGCATACTGGACACAAATCCCGGATGAAATCGACACACACTTAGACACGCAAATACAACGTTTCCAGGCTTATGTCCTTTTGGGCCTCCCAAACCCTGTGACCTTCCCACTCAAATTTCACAGCGGCCTGCTCATGGCAATTGCATTGGGTTTGGCAGATTAAAACATTCTGACACACTGGCGCTCGCCCCAGACGCCCACTTTCATAGGTTGGCTGCACTGCCTCTGGTATGTCCTGGGAATGGAGAAGCGAAAGGCTCCTTGTTTACCGAGCCTTGGCAACCCTTTCTGTCCTTACTTGCGTCTGAATTTAGGAAAGTCACTTGCCCAAGGTATCTTCGCCTCCTGCGGATATCTGACCCTGAGGAGACTAGGGGAAGGCTTGAATTTCACAACGAGATCTTCACACAGTACACTTTTAACCCTTTTCTTTTGGTGGACAAGGAGGTGGGGGAGGGGATACGTTTTTTCATTTGTTGAATGTTTTGCTCTGTTACTTCTCAACATGCTTTTTACATAAATCATATTACAAAGAACAGTGGTCCCTATGTGCATTAAATATACAGTCCAAAATAATCATATACCCAATCAGTAATATGTCTTCTGTCCGTCCGGACAGGATTTAATAAATTCCAAATCAAAAAGATAAAATATTTTACGAAAAAAGAATGTCAAGTGGGCACAGCCGTGACCCTCAACATACAAGACAAAACAACAGAAAAGCAATGTAAACAAGGCAAGGGAATAAGTCTGCGTACTTGTACTTCAGTAAGGCAGGCATAAGTTACAGGAAAACACTCCATTGCATTTTGTAATTTTAGACACAGATAATATGCATATGGGGTTTAGAGGTCGACGACGTTTCGATGCCTATAAAAATAGAGGCATCATCATCAGGACAAGAATTGGCACTATTGTTGTCTTGAACACAAAGCAATATAAGGTGCCTTTCAATTACATTTACTTATACATTAATGGTTACAATGAAGAAAAAGGGGGGAAAAAACAGAGAGACCAAGAGTTAGGTTGAATACATGAAAATAATTAAAGGCATGTCTCAGTGATCCTTTGGTGGTGAACCAATATAAGTGCTTGTGAATAAGGCACGTAAATAAGGCACGCGTAAAAAGTGAAAAAAGTGAGACAGGTAAAGTATTAAAATATTGCCGTCGTGCTGAGTGACCCTGGACTAGCTGATGAAACAATTGCTCAACCAGAGCGAGCGCAAAATGGCAATATGGGAATTTAAAAACCGGGCGGAAAACACAGTGAGGCCGGTTGTGAAACGTGGTTTTGTCAGGCTACACGTACCGCGATATTTAAGATTGCATATAATGCGGGCAAGGGAGTGCTTGATATCACATGGTGAACTGGAGCATGCTGGCACGGGTGGCGAGGAAGTGTGCTAGTACCTACTTGATACAAATGAAACCGCTCCCCGTTATATCAAATCAGACGATCTGGCGGAACTTAAGGGTTTGCTCGGCAGGTCTAAGGATGCAAATACGTAGAAGTCCGGCCCGTTAGAAATGAAGAGGCATTTTAATCGGCAGTAGGAAAAAAGTAGACAGAGTGTCTATTTACCTGATTACCCGGTCGGGCAATGCAGTATCCGTGGGAGTAAAATTATTATTACCGGGACTTTCGCGCTTCAGTGGCGGCGTAGCGTGATAGCTATCTGAAAACTATAGAGAGGAGGTGTGGATTAGCTAAGAGCATCACTGATATCGTTAATAGAACCAGTGAGGGGCGGGAGCCGGCGGCTTACTTACTTGAGGAGTGCGGCGGCACTATGGCACGAGTGGTGATCTGGTGGTCAGTGTTCACAGGTTCCCGGGCTTTTACTGGGACCTGGGTGCCGTAAACAGCGATGAGGGACTGCATGCGGGTGTCCCAGTTACTGACGTGAACGCGGCGGCCATTTTAAAGTGGTGAAAAAATAATAAAGTGATATGGACATTCAAAGTGAATTAACATCAAAGCATTGCAAAAAATAAAATACATAAATAAATAAAACCATCACAGTTTTGTAACAGGGAAGTCCATTACAATTTAGAGCAGGGAAGTCCAATCCTCAATCCGGTTTAATCCATCATGGATGCTATTGCAGCGCAAGATCCATTGCAGTTCCTCTTTATTCAACAATTGAGCCATGTCTGCTCCCCGAGGGGGTGGTTTGATCAACGTGATTACTGTCCATTGTAAATCATTTTCGCTGTGTCCTTTGGCAGAGTAATGTTCCACGAGGGGCGCATTTGCAGTCCTGCATTTGATCCGGCTTCGATGTTGTCCAATGCGGAGTTTGATCTTCTGGCTTGTTTGTCCAATGTATATAAGCCCGCAAGGGCAAAAGATGGCATAAACTAAATTTACAGAGTTACAATTGGAGAAAGATTTGCGTTCATATTTGATGTTAGCATATGTGAACGTTTTGCCTTCAATTGTGGTGTCACAGTAAATACAGCCTCCGCATTTATTGTGACCCACAACTGGCGCGAGGCCCCAAGCATCATTTATGGTGGTTTTCAATGCAGGTGATGGAAGTGCCGCCCTAACTAAGTGGTCTTTAATATTTTTAGCACGTTTGAAAGCAAACATGGGTTTGTCTAGTGATAAGTTTCCGGCATTCAGTACTGGCCAATGTTTCAAAACACTTTTTCTTATATCATTGGAAACAGGTGAGAACGTAGTGACACATATAAGCTTGTCCTGGTCAGTTTTTTGCTTAGGCTCTAGGAGGGCTTCACGTGGGCAATACCAGGCTCTTTTCATTGACCTACGCACCAGTTTTCGTGGGTACCCTCTACTTCTCAGCTTTTTACTCAAAGTCTTTGCTTCAGAGAAGTAATCATCCCTGAAGTAGCAGTTCTCACCTGTTTCCAATGATATAAGAAAAAGTGTTTTGAAACATTGGCCAGTACTGAATGCCGGAAACTTATCACTAGACAAACCCATGTTTGCTTTCAAACGTGCTAAAAATATTAAAGACCACTTAGTTAGGGCGGCACTTCCATCACCTGCATTGAAAACCACCATAAATGATGCTTGGGGCCTCGCGCCAGTTGTGGGTCACAATAAATGCGGAGGCTGTATTTACTGTGACACCACAATTGAAGGCAAAACGTTCACATATGCTAACATCAAATATGAACGCAAATCTTTCTCCAATTGTAACTCTGTAAATTTAGTTTATGCCATCTTTTGCCCTTGCGGGCTTATATACATTGGACAAACAAGCCAGAAGATCAAACTCCGCATTGGACAACATCGAAGCCGGATCAAATGCAGGACTGCAAATGCGCCCCTCGTGGAACATTACTCTGCCAAAGGACACAGCGAAAATGATTTACAATGGACAGTAATCACGTTGATCAAACCACCCCCTCGGGGAGCAGACATGGCTCAATTGTTGAATAAAGAGGAACTGCAATGGATCTTGCGCTGCAATAGCATCCATGATGGATTAAACCGGATTGAGGATTGGACTTCCCTGCTCTAAATTGTAATGGACTTCCCTGTTACAAAACTGTGATGGTTTTATTTATTTATGTATTTTATTTTTTGCAATGCTTTGATGTTAATTCACTTTGAATGTCCATATCACTTTATTATTTTTTCACCACTTTAAAATGGCCGCCGCGTTCACGTCAGTAACTGGGACACCCGCATGCAGTCCCTCATCGCTGTTTACGGCACCCAGGTCCCAGTAAAAGCCCGGGAACCTGTGAACACTGACCACCAGATCACCACTCGTGCCATAGTGCCGCCGCACTCCTCAAGTAAGTAAGCCGCCGGCTCCCGCCCCTCACTGGTTCTATTAACGATATCAGTGATGCTCTTAGCTAATCCACACCTCCTCTCTATAGTTTTCAGATAGCTATCACGCTACGCCGCCACTGAAGCGCGAAAGTCCCGGTAATAATAATTTTACTCCCACGGATACTGCATTGCCCGACCGGGTAATCAGGTAAATAGACACACTGTCTACTTTTTTCCTACTGCCGATTAAAATGCCTCTTCATTTCTAACGGGCCGGACTTCTACGTATTTGCATCCTTAGACCTGCCGAGCAAACCCTTAAGTTCCGCCAGATCGTCTGATTTGATATAACGGGGAGCGGTTTCATTTGTATCAAGTAGGTACTAGCACACTTCCTCGCCACCCGTGCCAGCATGCTCCAGTTCACCATGTGATATCAAGCACTCCCTTGCCCGCATTATATGCAATCTTAAATATCGCGGTACGTGTAGCCTGACAAAACCACGTTTCACAACCGGCCTCACTGTGTTTTCCGCCCGGTTTTTAAATTCCCATATTGCCATTTTGCGCTCGCTCTGGTTGAGCAATTGTTTCATCAGCTAGTCCAGGGTCACTCAGCACGACGGCAATATTTTAATACTTTACCTGTCTCACTTTTTTCACTTTTTACGCGTGCCTTATTTACGTGCCTTATTCACAAGCACTTATATTGGTTCACCACCAAAGGATCACTGAGACATGCCTTTAATTATTTTCATGTATTGAACCTAACTCTTGGTCTCTCTGTTTTTTCCCCCCTTTTTCTTCATTGTAACCATTAATGTATAAGTAAATGTAATTGAAAGGCACCTTATATTGCTTTGTGTTCAAGACAACAATAGTGCCAATTCTTGTCCTGATGATGATGCCTCTATTTTTATAGGCATCGAAACGTCGTCGACCTCTAAACCCCATATGCATATTATCTGTGTCTAAAATTACAAAATGCAATGGAGTGTTTTCCTGTAACTTATGCCTGCCTTACTGAAGTACAAGTACGCAGACTTATTCCCTTGCCTTGTTTACATTGCTTTTCTGTTGTTTTGTCTTGTATGTTGAGGGTCACGGCTGTGCCCACTTGACATTCTTTTTTCGTAAAATATTTTATCTTTTTGATTTGGAATTTATTAAATCCTGTCCGGACGGACAGAAGACATATTACTGATTGGGTACATGATTATTTTGGACTGTATATTTAATGCACATAGGGACCACTGTTCTTTGTAATATGTAATGCCCAAGGTCCCTACGCTATACCTTTAGGGTTCCCTTGTTTTTTGAAACATAGTTAGCGCAATCGCTGGATTGCAAGGGATTGAGGTAATCCCGGCCCCTTTTCTCTCACAAGTGGGCTCTTCGTGTCCTCTGTCTAAACTCTTTTTTATTCTTCACACGTTGCTCTCCTCAGGCATGTCTGATCCCCACCCTCCAATGTATGATTTAGAATACATTAATAAAATCCTAGGAGGTCCTTCTCTCCTATCTGACCCAACCGAAAACCCTTCCATTCCCAGCACTTCTCTTTCTGATGAGCTAGAGAAACTAAAAAAGAAAGAGGTCCGTCTACTCCTAATGATCAGACTCCTGACCGACTACCTAAAATCAAACATCATCCCGCTTGGCCTACAAGTACGTAACGTACCAGGGGTTTTCACCACCAATCCCAAATATCTAAAGGGGTTCAGTTACATTAGTACAACTTGCTCAAGACACTGGATGGTTCTTGGAATTGAAATAGCGACAGAAGAACTAAAACAATTAACAATTGAAATAACAGATCTAGAGAAACAAATTAAAGACAGTAATACTAGCACAGAAACAAGTAAACTCCTGGAAAAAATAAACAAAACTATAGAGGAGTTTCACAAATTTGAGCTAAATAAAAAACAAATTAAGGTTAAAAAAGATATCAAGAACTACAACGAGGAAAGAACATATCCCTACCTTAGTAAAGATTACTATATTAATCGCCCTTATAACGGTCCACAACAACAGAGACCCTGGGGCAGATTTAACAGGCGACAACAATACGTAGGATTTACAGACAGCTCAGCCGACTCATCAGGCCACTCAGACCAGAGCGATAGCCCGGGTCCCAACAATAGGAATTTTTTAGAAGGAGGCCGGGGCCAGCCCAGGGGCAGAGGAAAAACATGGCCCAAACCACCGAACCCCCCAGGAGAACGGTCCACACGCCGCCAACACTACAGGTGGTAGATACTCCAAATAACTCCTCCACTAACACCTCAGTAACTGGTCTTTTACCAATCTTTAACCTTACTGACCATATTCTGTCTAGTAACGAAATATCTCTTCTTAGTAGAGGCTTGTCTTTCGTACCCACGGTACGCCCTAACTTTCAAGATGCTCAGACGGAACTACTAAGGTTCTTCAGGAAAATTCGTCTAAAAAGCTTTTTCAGTCTCAACCCATCCATACCTAAACATTCTAATACCCCGTTCAGACCTCCCTCAAAATTCTCTCCCTCAGCTGGAATGATCCCAGTTGAAATTCCGACATTTGAGAAACTAGTACTGAAGGATCTAACAGCCCTGGAAAACAAAAAGTCCTTCGTCCCATACAATATCTCTCTTGATGAGAAAAAGGCGATTACTACATTGAAAAATAACCAGTCCCTGGTAATAAAACCAGCTGATAAAGGGGGAGGAATAGTTATTCTAAACAGCGAATCCTACAAAACTGAAGTGCTACGACAGCTTACCAACCACGAGCACTATTGTAAACTCCCTAGAAATCCTACCAGTGAAATCCAATGCCTTATTACCAAGGTCACTACAAAAGCTCTTGACTCGGGATTCCTGACCAAACATGAATATGATTTTTTGAACACCAAATCTCCCCGCATCCCGGTGATATACTGCCTGCCCAAGATTCACAAAGACCCCCAATCTCCACCCGGCCGCCCAATTGTTTCAGGCTGTGGATCAATTCTTGAGCCACTAGGCCACTACATTGATTTTTTCATCAAGCCTTTTGTTCCCGAAACTATCTGCTACATTAGAGATAGCATGGCCATGATTAATTTCATTGAGGAGTATCCATTTGATCCCACATCCAGCACCATGTGCACGCTGGATGTGGAATCACTGTATACTAACATCCCCCAATTTGAATCCTTGAGAGTGATTGAGCAGGTCCTTGAGTCAAGAGCTCGTCCACATAATGTACCCTCGCTATTTATTCTTGAACTTCTCGAAATTTGCCTCACCAGAAATTTCTTCCTGTTTGAGGGGCAATTCTATGGTCAAGTCAAAGGGACCTCCATGGGAGCCATTTTTGCTCCAAACCTGGCCATTTTATATATGGACCATCTGGAAACTAGCACCATCCTCCATACGTCCAATCCTTTCCATGAGGGAATCACCTTGTGGAAAAGATATATCGACGATATTTTCATGGTATGGAATGATTCCCATGACAACCTCCTGTCCTTTGGACATTGGCTCAATAATAACAGTGGGGGACTCCGTTTTACTACTGCCACCAGCAAAGATTCTATCCCATTTCTGGACCTACAGATAAAACATACTGAAGGCCGTCTAACCACTACACTGCACCGCAAGCCCACTGAGCGAAACACCTTGCTCCAATATTCTAGTCACCACCCTAGGGCCCTACGAGACTCCCTACCCTTCTCCCAGTTCCTCCGCATCAGGCGGAACTGCTACTTCAGGGATGATTACTTCTCTGAAGCAAAGACTTTGAGTAAAAAGCTGAGAAGTAGAGGGTACCCACGAAAACTGGTGCGTAGGTCAATGAAAAGAGCCTGGTATTGCCCACGTGAAGCCCTCCTAGAGCCTAAGCAAAAAACTGACCAGGACAAGCTTATATGTGTCACTACGTTCTCACCTGTTTCCAATGATATAAGAAAAAGTGTTTTGAAACATTGGCCAGTACTGAATGCCGGAAACTTATCACTAGACAAACCCATGTTTGCTTTCAAACGTGCTAAAAATATTAAAGACCACTTAGTTAGGGCGGCACTTCCATCACCTGCATTGAAAACCACCATAAATGATGCTTGGGGCCTCGCGCCAGTTGTGGGTCACAATAAATGCGGAGGCTGTATTTACTGTGACACCACAATTGAAGGCAAAACGTTCACATATGCTAACATCAAATATGAACGCAAATCTTTCTCCAATTGTAACTCTGTAAATTTAGTTTATGCCATCTTTTGCCCTTGCGGGCTTATATACATTGGACAAACAAGCCAGAAGATCAAACTCCGCATTGGACAACATCGAAGCCGGATCAAATGCAGGACTGCAAATGCGCCCCTCGTGGAACATTACTCTGCCAAAGGACACAGCGAAAATGATTTACAATGGACAGTAATCACGTTGATCAAACCACCCCCTCGGGGAGCAGACATGGCTCAATTGTTGAATAAAGAGGAACTGCAATGGATCTTGCGCTGCAATAGCATCCATGATGGATTAAACCGGATTGAGGATTGGACTTCCCTGCTCTAAATTGTAATGGACTTCCCTGTTACAAAACTGTGATGGTTTTATTTATTTATGTATTTTATTTTTTGCAATGCTTTGATGTTAATTCACTTTGAATGTCCATATCACTTTATTATTTTTTCACCACTTTAAAATGGCCGCCGCGTTCACGTCAGTAACTGGGACACCCGCATGCAGTCCCTCATCGCTGTTTACGGCACCCAGGTCCCAGTAAAAGCCCGGGAACCTGTGAACACTGACCACCAGATCACCACTCGTGCCATAGTGCCGCCGCACTCCTCAAGTAAGTAAGCCGCCGGCTCCCGCCCCTCACTGGTTCTATTAACGATATCAGTGATGCTCTTAGCTAATCCACACCTCCTCTCTATAGTTTTCAGATAGCTATCACGCTACGCCGCCACTGAAGCGCGAAAGTCCCGGTAATAATAATTTTACTCCCACGGATACTGCATTGCCCGACCGGGTAATCAGGTAAATAGACACTCTGTCTACTTTTTTCCTACTGCCGATTAAAATGCCTCTTCATTTCTAACGGGCCGGACTTCTACGTATTTGCATCCTTAGACCTGCCGAGCAAACCCTTAAGTTCCGCCAGATCGTCTGATTTGATATAACGGGGAGCGGTTTCATTTGTATCAAGTAGGTACTAGCACACTTCCTCGCCACCCGTGCCAGCATGCTCCAGTTCACCATGTGATATCAAGCACTCCCTTGCCCGCATTATATGCAATCTTAAATATCGCGGTACGTGTAGCCTGACAAAACCACGTTTCACAACCGGCCTCACTGTGTTTTCCGCCCGGTTTTTAAATTCCCATATTGCCATTTTGCGCTCGCTCTGGTTGAGCAATTGTTTCATCAGCTAGTCCAGGGTCACTCAGCACGACGGCAATATTTTAATACTTTACCTGTCTCACTTTTTTCACTTTTTACGCGTGCCTTATTTACGTGCCTTATTCACAAGCACTTATATTGGTTCACCACCAAAGGATCACTGAGACATGCCTTTAATTATTTTCATGTATTGAACCTAACTCTTGGTCTCTCTGTTTTTTCCCCCCTTTTTCTTCATTGTAACCATTAATGTATAAGTAAATGTAATTGAAAGGCACCTTATATTGCTTTGTGTTCAAGACAACAATAGTGCCAATTCTTGTCCTGATGATGATGCCTCTATTTTTATAGGCATCGAAACGTCGTCGACCTCTAAACCCCATATGCATATTATCTGTGTCTAAAATTACAAAATGCAATGGAGTGTTTTCCTGTAACTTATGCCTGCCTTACTGAAGTACAAGTACGCAGACTTATTCCCTTGCCTTGTTTACATTGCTTTTCTGTTGTTTTGTCTTGTATGTTGAGGGTCACGGCTGTGCCCACTTGACATTCTTTTTTCGTAAAATATTTTATCTTTTTGATTTGGAATTTATTAAATCCTGTCCGGACGGACAGAAGACATATTACTGATTGGGTATATGATTATTTTGGACTGTATATTTAATGCACATAGGGACCACTGTTCTTTGTAATATGTAATGCCCAAGGTCCCTACGCTATACCTTTAGGGTTCCCTTGTTTTTTGAAACAATTTTACATAAATCAGCCTGCTGTCTTTGCTCGTAATACGCCTTCCAAGTGCTGTGCCACAGCACATCAGTGTGGAATGTATTGTATGTTGATAAAATAGCAATAAACGATTTAAACCACAGATTGTGGACTGGCTGATGGCTCGGAGATTGCGGAATTGTTCATTCAACGTGTCTGGCCTGGAGAGCAAGATGGAATCCGCCTGAGCTCACGCTGCTCGGCCGCTCACGCCGGATGCGTAATCACTCGACTAGCTGCCCTGCGCCTGTCATCGGGATGCTGACTTACCACACGCGCTAGCTCTACAGCACAGCAGGAACCTCGAGGCAGCTCTCTTCGGGTGGGGGCTTCTCTGGATAAGTGCCTGGCAGCCCCAAACCCGCTCGTGGTGCCGCATTGCTCAAAAGACTTTCCCGTCTCGAATACGATCCGTTTGGGAATTTGCTGCGGCAGTAACATCTCTTCACTCCACATCGCGCACAGCCTTCAACGAGGGCAAAGACAGCGGATTTACGGCCCTTTGGATCTGTTTCGTGAAAGGGCCTCCCGAAACCGGCAGGGTCATCATGAGGGCCCGGGGGGCTCGCAGAGGCGCCAAAACAAAAACTCCAACTGCCCAGGACGCTACCGACCATGCTGCTTCTGCTGCCATTGAAGGAGCATCCAAAGCAAAATTAGAGGTCAGTGGGGATAAGAAAGCGGGGGGGAAAACGCTGGGCAAACCAGGGGGGGGGCTCCGCCCAGAGACACCAAAAACACTGAGACTTTTCATCCCCCCGCTGCAAAAATATTCCTGGGAGGTAAAAAAAAACCCTGCCAAATCCCAACAGCAAAACCCCCCTCTTTTCCACTAGCAACCCACCAGCCGGAACTGTAACTACTGGTGTTCAACAAGCGGGAAATGTTGTTAAAATTGACATCTTACCCACCAGTCCAGAAACCAGCTTGGCAGCACTAACAGAGCCCACAAAAGGTCAAAACGGGCTTCCCCAAGTCTCTGCCTTAATACATCCACGCGATGATACCCCGGTCTCTCTGAATCAGCCCGCCCCAACGTTGGGCATTGAGAGCACACACGAGGAGAATAGCCCTGAAATGCCTGAAAGACCGCTGATCTCCTCTGACTTTGGCAAAGCAGGGACCAACAGAGTCATCCAAAGCCTGGTGGTGCCCCCCGATTCCCAAATACCTTGGACCCCGGAGGCAGGAGCGGAAGATTTCTACTCGGTGTCAGACAGCACCTCAACCTCTTCTATCAAGGATGGCTCCGAGAGAGACAGCGAAGGGGACAGTGAGGTCTCACACAAGGATACAGATACAGTCCAGCGTCCGAAAAAACCCATCAACAAAAATAAACGCCGCAGTGGGACTATTCAGATTCTCAAGTGTCCTACCCCCCAGATGAAGATTTAAATTCTTCTCAGTGGGGAAGCACAAATAACCTAAACAGACCCCTCTGAACCTTCTTTAGCATCCATCCTGGCCTCCATTAAGGATTTTCAGGAAGAAGTGCGGGCGGATAATCGTATTGCTAAGAACCCTGCTAAAAAGCTGCAGGGCGGGCTAAGGCGACTGAATAAAACCTGCTCTGATATCAGTGATCGGGTTACTATGGTGGAGGCTCGAACGGAATACCTGGAAACAGAGGCCCTGACCACCAAACAACAGGGGGAGTCCAATACAGCCTGTATGATCGACCTAATGACAAAGATTGAGGACCAGGAAAACCGCCAGCGTTGAAACAACCTACGCTTACTTGGCATTCCCGAAGGGAAGGAGGGGGAAGATCCAAGACGCTTCATCGTCAAGCTGCTTCAAGAGTCCTTCCCTGAAGAATCAGGCTGGGACTGGGATCGTGAGGTACAGAGGGCACACAGTTTCCCCTTTCACCTAAAACGACAACATAACCCAGCTGGAGGACACCCGAGGGTGTTCCTGGTCTATTTCGGAAACTTTCTTCTCAGAGAGATGATTTACGATAAAGCCCGCTTCAACTCTAAAAAAGGTGCCAATGGGATAAACTTCTTCGCAAAGCCAGACTTCTGTCAGACAGTCGAGAGCAGATGGCGCCTAAGACAATTAATTTTGCCTTTTCAGCAACAAGGGGCAGACGTGTATCTCATGAATCCCGCCAGACTAAAGGTCATACGCAATGGAACAACCAAAATCTTTCTATCTGAAATAAAAGCTGGGGAGTATCTAGACGAGCTGAAGTCCAAGAAAAACAACGGATGAATCAAACTATAGCTCTAACCTTATCCGACGCTACCCACCTGACAAGATGCCTGGCAAGACGCCCATTATAAGCCACTATCGACTATTGACCATTGACTATTGATCATGTCTGGCCTTCCCGCCACACATGATGATGCCTTTATACCGTATGCCTTTACACTATTATCTTATTTTTTTTATTTTTTTAGTTTCTTCTCCTATGTTTGTCAGTCCACTCATAGTAACTATATGAGGATTTCTAACATCTGACCTTCTAGAGGAGGCAGCTTTCTTGTGCCTTTTTTTTTCTCTCATTCCGGCGTGGCTAACAGCTGGGGCTCATGTAGATTACCATCATTCAGGGTTTACCTGATTGCTCAGAAAAGGGGGGGTGTGGGGGAGGGGGGAGGGGGGAGGCACTCGCACTTCTGTTGGAAGAATGGGCACTATATTTTGTTTGTTTTAATTCACTATTCAATTATTATAGGCACATACAAGCAGACTGTACACTTCATGGCACCGAATGACGAACAACACTCTTTTTCAAATGGCTAACCTTGATACTTTAAGAATCATTTGTTTAAACATCTGTGGGCTAAATGACTGTTCCAAAAGACAAAGTGTTTCGCAGGGCCTCAGAACCTTGAGGGGAGACATCTACTGTCTGCAGGAAACACATGTTGAAGGCTCACAAAAATACCTACTTGACTCTCTAGGATTCAAAGTTTTGGGGGCTACCTCTCAAGGGTCTAAAACCAGGGGGGTGGGAATCCTGGCGGAAAAAAGGCTCCTTCTTAACACTCCCAGGTCCAAAGCAGACCCTCTCAGTAGGTGGGTCATAACGGAATTTATTCTTCCTGGCAGCCCCTCTTTCACACTTCGTTCAATTTGTGGTAGCAACACGGATGATCCAGGGGTTATCAATTTAGTGTCAGGGGAATTAGCACACTGGCCTATCCCTATAATTCTCTGTGGCGACCTCAACCTACACTTACCCAGTAATTGGGCTACCGATAGTACCTGGAAATATAAGGGCAGAAAACCACTGGTCTTTCAGGCCCTGACTAACCTGATAGAGACGCATGGCCTAAAAGACGTTTGGGCCAGTTTGAAACCCTCCATCCCCTGCTACACTTTCTACTCTGCCCCTCACCACACTCTTGTCAGGCTAGACTATTTCTTCATATCATCCTGTCTTATTAACAACAGTACTTTTGAGATAGTCCCGCGTTTTATGTCCGATCACAACCCCCTTATTCTCAACATCAAGGGGCTGTTAAAACCTAGAACTCCCTCCACTTGGAGCTTTGAGAAAGCTCTACTGCAGGATTTAACATATCAGACCCATATGCGGGTCTGGATACAGGATTTTCTAGAAATAAATGTGGGGTCAGCACCCTTGGCTGTTGTCTGGGACACACTTAAAGCAGGCATCAGGGGCGAAACTCTTGGTTTTTCAGTGGGTAAAAACAAAAATGAGAGACTTGTTATTTCTGATCTCCAGGAGAAGCTTAAGACTGCTGAAACTAAACTAACACAAGCAGGGTTAAATACCGAGGCTATCCAAGATGAGGTTGTTCTGGTCAGAGGTAAAATTGGAGCTGCAAAGTGGGCCGCTACACAACAAGAAAATTATGAATACAGCGACAGTATAGGGCACCACTTGGCGGTCAAGACCCGACAGCAGGTGTCGAACAACGAAATACACACCATTAAACTCCAATCAGGAGAGGAGACCAAAGATTTTGATTTAATACGCAAGGGCTTTCAGGACTTTCATGCTAAATTGTACGCTGAGGAGAATAAAGATCCGATTGACATAATTGAGAATGATATCTCCATATATTTGAATGAGATTAATCTTCAAACACTTTCCACAAACTCTATCGATATATTAGAACCAACTCCTACTTGGGAAGAGATACAGGAATCTCTTAAGTCCCTCCCCGATTGCAAAGCCGCAGGTCTGGATGGGATCCCTATGGAACTTTATAAGGTCTTTGCACCACAAATCCAGAAAATATTAACTGAACTGATAACATCTATTTTCAGTGGGGCTTCGCCACCAGATTCCTGGTCTAATGCTAGGATAGCTATTTTTCCCAAAAAAGACAAATCTCCACTTGAAATGAGCTCATACAGGCCAATAACACTTACCAACTGTGACTCCAAGATTTATTCCAAAGTATTGGCAAGTCGAATCTCTTCTGTGGTGGAATCCCTTGTATCAGAATGGCAGCACGGGTTTATCCCGAAAAAGGGCACCACAGAGCACTTCAGACGAGCCATCACTCTATTTGACGCCGCACAGGTAGCAGGAGACCCGATGTCATTAACACTACTTGACGCCGAGAAGGCCTTTGATCGGGTCTCCTGGAGATACTTGTGGGCAGTCATGAAGAGGATGGGCTTTGGGCCAAAGTTCATACAGGCCGTAAAAGTGCTCTACCTTAACCCCTCGGCCTGTGTCTCTATAAATGGTCATTTAACCGAGCAACTGGAGATATCCTGAGGCACCAGACAGGGTTGCCCCTGTTCCCCTCTGCTGTTTGCCCTGTACCCCTTTATTAAACAGATTAAAAGTAACCATAACATCCCACCGATTAGTTTCCAAGGCTCCAATATAAAAATGTTAGCATACGCAGATGACTTGGCCATTACATCACCAGACCCTCTAAAAGCCATAACTGGATTAGAACATGAGGCAAAAAAGTTTGGAAAGATCTCTGGCTACACTCTTAATAAAAACAAGACACAGATAATAACTAACAGCAAAATCTCCTGGGCCGATCACAGGGTGGTACCTAAAGCTAAATATTTAGGAGTATTTATTTTTTCTAATCTGGACGAAGTTGTTTCTAATAATCTACTTCCGCTCGCCAGACAAACCAGGAAAGCACTGAAGCAAATAAATAACATTCACCTCACTTTAGTTGGCAGATGCAACGTCGTAAAAATGACCTATATTCCCAAACTTCTATATTTTTTCCGGACAATACCTTTAGAATTTAGTAAAGCTAACCGTATGAAATTCCAACAAATCTACACACAATTTATTTGGGCATATTCACAACCCAGGAGGGCACTCAGACAACTATGCCTGTCTAAAGACAGAGGCGGTTGGTCCTTTCCCAACATCACTTTGTATTACTGGGCCGCGGTCATGCAATACAGTACTGAGCTAACTAAAGAACGTCCTGACGTGTACCCTACAGTGTTGCCCTCTCCCTTCCAACTACTGGTGGGGGAACACCACTGGGGGTGTCTGTTACGAGAAACTACCTTTGGATTCTTTAAACGGGTCAGATTCAAGACCCTGCTCAACTCGTTTAAAGTCTTTCGAAGCATCCGCAGATACCTCGGTATAGGCAGATACAACCATTATTCTCCTATTCTAAATAATAGTAACCTCCCTGACATTTTTGGAAGGGCCTACTTCTCTGACTGGTATAGGGCTGGTATTAGAAAATTAGGTGACTTAATTACCAGTGAGGGAGTTATCCCCTTCTCTGACCTTGTAGATCAATTCAGCCTCAAGAAAGAGGACGCTTTTAAATATCTGTCTATCTACGATTTTCTCTCTAGGAAGGTAGGGGGTACCTCTGGTTTTATGGAGGTGGAACTTCTTAATGTCCTACGAAAACCTCTGACCCCCCGAATTGGCCTCCTATACAGCATCCTAAATAGACAGACTCCTGACGATTTACAAACTATTGCAGGCAAATGGTCTATCAAACTTGACTCTCCTAGGAATGTTTTCTTTAATTCACTTACCCTCTCACAAAATATTTTACTGTCTGCTAAACTACAAGCTCAGCACTTTAAAACAATTTTTTTCTTATATATCACTCCTAGCAAAATAGCAAAATGGGGGACAGGCCAAGGTACTCTTTGTCCCAGATGCGCTGAATTCGGGGCCAACTCCATACACATATTTGCTTCTTGCACGAAGCTCTCATCTACTTTGAACCGAATACAGGTGTTTCTAATAGAAGTCACCTCTCAGCCAATAACTTTGAACCATACTACCATTATGCTTGGGACACAAACAAACTCCACACCTGAAGAGGGAGGGCCTAACATTCATAGCAATGGCTGTCTGGAGGATCTGTGTTGCTACAGCCTGGCTAGACCCAGAGCCCCCCTATTTCTCTCAATGGCTTGCTAGATTTATGGCAACTTATCACCTGGAAATAGCTGTAAATGCAAAAAAAGGACGTAAGGGCCGGAGAAAGGGCATCGAGGTGTGGGAAAATCTAACTAACTGGCTGACTCTGTCCGACTAGCCTGTGTACTCCTGTTTTTTTTTATTATTCGGTGCCCGCTCTTTCGGTCAGTATTCTCTGCATCTTCCTATGTCTGCTTCCTTCTTTTTTTCTCTTTTTCTTTTGATTTTCCTCTAGTTTTTTTTTTGTGTGCCCTTTATTCCAATTCCCGCTGTAATCTTTTTCTTCATTGTTACAGATGGGTGGGGGGAGAGGGGGGGGGGGGGGCGACAGACCTTCAATGTAAATTTGTATGTTTACTTACTTTGCAATTTGAAAATAATATTTAAAAAAAACAAAACAACGTGTCTGGCCTGAATGATAGATCTAAGAGACAGAGTGTTGCTCTGGAGCGGAGTGTAATACAACCTGATGTGGTGTGCTTACAGGAAACATGTATTCCATGGGACAAATGTGGGGCCTGTACACAGCATGGCTCTACAACCCAAGGGGTGGCCATTCTGACAAAATCAAGCATACGTCTAGCTGGCAGGACAACCGTGGATAAATACGGGCATTGGATGATTGCTGAATGTGACACTAGGTTCACAAAATTTGTTATATGCTCTGTTTACGGGTCAAATATGGATGAGGCACAAATTTTGGATTTCTTCAATATAGAGCTTGCATCCTGGCCCACTCCTCGGGTATTCTGTGGTGGCCTTAATATAACCCTAGATGGTACAGAGCTACAACCTGGAAATAGACGGTATACAGGGAGGAAACATAAGGTGTTTAGGGAACTGCAGCAGCTTTTTTTATGAGCATGGTTTAATAGATCTGTGGTGTACAATGAGATATCCCGTTCCTGGCGTTACACATCTTTCCTTGTCCACACAATAAACTGGTTAATTAGAATCTTTTTTTACTTCTAAGGTAATGACAGCTGAGGCTAAAATTCAGATATACCCCAGACTTACCTCTGATCATAGTCCAGTAGTAATATTCTGTTTCAATGTTTCATTCTGCCTCAGATGATTTATCATCAGTCACATTAAGCACTGGATCCTCTAATTTTTGGAAATCAATAGGAATACGGGAACTCAGGCTGTAGTATGGGATGCCTTGAAAGCAGCACGTAAGAGGAAATTCTGAGCTTTCGTATTCATAAACAGAGACAGCACAATCTTCTGATACAAGGTTTATATGATGATCTCAGAAGGGCCAAATGCAATTTGATACAATGTATGCATGACGATGTGTCAACTGTTGTGACACAAATGGAAGTGGCTTGCTGTACGGTCAGGATTAATTCTCTATGGTCCAAAAATATTGCCTGTAGATATCAAGTATACAGAAGTTAATGCTATGAATTTGGGAAGGGTACTGGTAGGTGCTTGGTGAAACGGGATAGGTTTAAGGAGGTCGAGCGAGGGAGAGCTTCACTGAAGGATGCGACTGGGAAATTGGTCAATACACCCTCCGAGATCTTAACAGAGCTTAGGAGTTTCTATCAGGATTTGCATGCAGAGGATGGAGGAGTGGAGACATTCCTGTCCCATGCTTTATTGCAAGATCTGTTTAGTCAGATTCTTAGTAGTGAGGATTCTGCACAGTTAGATATCCTTATCTCACTAGAAGAGGTGGAAGACACTATTAATTCATTAGCGATAGGCAAGGCATCTGGCCCTGATAAACTACCTAAGGAATTCTATAAAGTTTTCTTTCAGGAATTGAAAACAGATATGTTGTTAAACTTTTAGAAGACTCAGCAAGGGTGGGCACCACTATCCTGGGGTTCTGCTAATATTGTTATTTTCAAAAAATTTATAAGCCACCTTCATTGCAGGGATCATACAGACCTCTCTCTTTGCTGAATTGTGATGATAAAATCTATGCAAAGATCCTCACAATGTGTCTAGCCAGGGTAATCGCCCTCTTGGTTTTGATCAGTCAGCATGGTTTTATCCTAGGCAGAGGCATGGTCAACCATATCAGTAGAGTAGTGACCTTATTTGATTTAGCCAGGGTCTATCAGGCCCCATTGGGGCTGATACTGCTGGACGCCAAAAAGGCATTCAACTGTGTCTCCTGGGAATTTTTATGGAAGGTGCTCTGTAGTGCGGGCTTCGGGAAGTGTTTTATCAATGCAGTAAAAGCTATGCATAGGTCACCCACAGCCCGGATTTGTGCGATGGGCTTAGAATCTGAGCCAGTCATCGTTTCTAGAGGGACAAGACAGAGATGCCTATGCTCTCCCTTATTGTTTGCTTTGTACATCAATGCTTTTTTGATTAAGTTGGAACATAGCACGATTAATAAATCTATTTGAGTCCAGCATAAAGATTATCGAGCGTTTGCCTATTTAGATGATGTAGCCGTCATCACTACAGAACCAGCAGCAGCAATGCCTGAAATCGAGTTAATTGCTGCTGCCTTTGGTCAATATTCTGGGTAAAAATTAAATGCAGCAAAAACTCAGATTATCTGCACAAACCAGGCCCTATTTAATGATTAAAGTGTTACTGAGTAGGCTGTCAATTTAGGTAATAAATCCAGAGCTTGTCTGAAAGAGTTAGCAACTGCTAATTGGGGCCCAATGCTGGCAAGAATTATTAAAAAAAAGAGCTGCGGGCGAAGTGGAATGAATACCGAGGAAATATATGTGAGCCGCCACATGCGATATCTGACTCTGAAGCTAACCCATAAAACTGTAAGCAACGGGTACTGACTGTGTAAATACCTGGAGAATACTGGGGAGGGGCGAGGGGAGGGAAGGACCACAGTTTTATTGTATAAATACTGTCTAAAAAACTTCTGCATGCTCAGCATATGAGATGACCAGGGGTTCCTCCCTGCAGAGAAGAACTCTCGCACAAATTTCACTTATGGAATGTGTATGCCTATGCCACATATATCCATGCCCGAGGCAGTAAACCATAAAGTGTACTGATACATTCATATTGGAGAAAAACGATGTCTATGTATGTTGAATATGAACTTTTACTGATAATTCTACTATTCTGTCAAAAGCTAATAAAATGTTTAAACAAAAAAAAAGAGCTGCATAGCATTGAATGTTTACATCTCAGATTAGTTGGTAGGTATAATGTCTTTAAAATTAATAAACTGCCCACACTGTTGTACTATTTTGGGTCAGTACCATTGGAGAGTAGTAGAACTCAGCTACAGAAGCTGCAGTCGTTATGTGGCCAGTTTATTTGGGGACAGAAAAAACCCCAATGAAATTCATGATGCTACCCAGAAACCCACATTTTTTTGCTGAATATGTGTATTTTACTAACTGGAGAAGGGAGTAGAAGTGTAGCTGAATCTCCTTCTATTTATCAATGCTGCTTGGTTCAAAGGCGGAGAGATGTTTGTTTAGGATGGTCGAACAGAGTTACTACAAAAAGACCCAATTTAAGTTTCTCAGGCCAGCCCTTAAAGTTTGCAAACAGGCCCGTAGAAATCAAAAGACTGAAATAAGTTGATAGATAGATAAATCTTTATTCGATTTCATCACAAAAACGATAAAAGCACAAAGGAAGTGAAGAAGGAAAGAGAATAATAAAGTACTTCACGTCAAATTCTCATGGTTAAATATACTATTGGTCGCATTGTATCGGACACCTCTTCCTTGATCACAGATCGCAATAACATTCCTTGGTAGCAGTTTCCTTTAGAGATGTAGCCACGGACCTTATAATAACAATCTGTTAACAGCTGTACATATGTAATTATTTTAAAAAGTGCCTAGTACTAGTACCTTTAAAACATCTATAACATAATCGTACTAAAATTACAATGTGTACAGTAAAATCACAATTAACTTATCGTCGCAAGTATAAAAATATCAATTATTGAGAAAACAGCATTATCAATTCAGCCAGCACATGCAAAAGTCCCATCATCGCTTTATATTGCATTCTCAGTAATCCAGTAGCCATATCTTAAACAATTGTACTTGGCTACACTAAGGTGTCTGGCATATTCTAATTAGAATAGTGGTAAAACATTACATAAAACAGTTCCCTTTAGTTATGGTTCTATGAAGATTACCTATCCACGCCCTTGCTTATCTTCCCTGCTTATCTTTATATACTCCCAGCCCTGTACATAATTATTTAGTATTACAAGTTTTTTAATGCTCTACTTCTTATCCATGAGTGAAGCAAATATCTGGACAAGCCAAAAATGTAATATTCTGCACTGTCGCTTTTCAGAAATCTGACAATCTCTGCTAGACGGTTTGCTGCCAGGATTCAACAGATTAGGATTAGCCAGGTCCTTCTAGTCTGTTTGTACATGGGACTGAAGAAAAAGAAATGTACTTCTGATTCGAGTGGAGCCTCACACCTTGGGCAGCTGGATGGAATATCGAGACCTTTCCAGCTACTAACAAAACTGTTAATTGGAAGAATACCATACCTACATTTTAAATATAGAGATTTTGCAAATGGTGTCTCTATCCGGTTCAAGACATCTTCGAGCTGCATTTTATCTTTGAAATTGAGGAATCGGATTGTCAATTCCCCTGCATTTCTCCTATTTAGCCAGCTATCCTCCACGTGGCTCCAATATCTTTTTTTAAGGAGATTTACCACTTTTTTTTATGTTACCAGGGGTTAGACATAGGTCACTCAGGGCAAGTCTGCCCAGCCATTGCTTGATCTGATTAAACCACTGGACACACCCTCTAGTGTCCAGTGAAAGTATTTCTTGGGTTGACTCTTTCATTGGCAATGGAGAATTATTCACCCATATACGCATCTAAAAAGAGAAGGGCTGTAGGGCGCATGCGTGAGCAACACTCTTCATGGTCAAGTCTAAGCGCATTGGTGTGAGTGGTGAATTTGGGGGAAGCTCCAGCACTGATCAAATAAAACTGTTTTAAATGTTTTCGATGGCGGCTACATTAACGTCCCCAAAGCTCCACACCATAAAGTGCAGCCCCCTATTCAATTTGCTTGGTGTACTCAAATTGCAGTCCATAAATTGCCTTTCTTAATTTTTTTATTAAAGCCGTCCCGTGTGCTACAGCAAAAATTGTCTTTTTAATAATTGTGATGACCATGATAGAGTGTTAGAAAGCCTCACCCCTAGGTAATCAACTTGTTTCACCTCTTTGTATGTAAATGAACCCAGTTTTATACTTCGATTGAAAGACTTGTGACGATAAAAACCAGGAACTTTGTTTTCTGGGTATTGATTTCTACTCCATAGACTTCACAGCCCTCCCAAACAGGTCCACTAAGTTTTGGAGCCCCATCGAAGACCTAGAAATGAGCAGGGTGTCATCTGCGAAGAGTAATACAGGCACATCTTGCCCTGCAAGCTTGGGGGGATAGCCCCTACAATCTGTTAGCGGTTTAATCGAGCCATTTATATAGAGCTTGAAGAGGGTTGGCACGAGGAATCATCATTGCCTCACTCCATGACTCACCCCAATCCGGTTTGTTAACCCACCTTCATACCCAATCTAATTTGGGCATAACGGATTGTGTGAAGTTTCCTGAAATTTTTTTAGGAGGTTTGTTGAGATCCCTAGTTTGATCAAAGCTATCCAACGTTTTTCCCGTGGAACTAAATCACCAGCGGCACGGAGATCTACAAATACCACATATAAAGTTCCTTTCCTGATTGCAACATAGTTCCAAAAGATCAGAAGGAAGCGAAGCAACTGGTCTATAGTGTTTGTCTTCCCTCCGAATCCTCACTGTAGGGGTAATAATAAGTCCCCCTCCCTTGTCCAAGCGTGAATTCTCTCCAACAGTTGTCAACAGAATATTTTTGGGGCAACACCAATAAGGCTTATAGGCCTATAATTTACCGGGTCACTTTTGTCTCCCTTTTTATGGATAGGGACAACCTCGGCACCCAGCCATGAATCTGGTATTTCTGCCCCTTTTAGTATTGCACTATATGTGTAGTTAAGAATAACACTCCATATTTGGGGTTCAAAGAGGCAAAGATCCCCCAAGATTAGGTCTAAGCCTGGGGCTTTCCTCCACCGTGTGGTTGAAATGGTCTCCAAGGTTTCATCTATGGTAAAAGAAAGGCATTCATTGTCTGCTCCCGGGTTAAAAGAATGCTCTCTGGGCATTACACCATTATCCACTGGTCCTGCATACAAATTAGAGAAGTGGGCTTCTCATGGCTGTGGAAGGATATGAAAAATTTCCTCCACAACTTCCCTTCTTGCCCCTTTTGAGATTAAATGTCAAAATGCTATCCTGTTTAGGTCTCGCCTGGTGTTAGCAGCGCGCATGCGCTGCCTCGCCATGCGAGGGCCTTTTGCAATCAATACAGCAAAAGCTAAACATGCTCGCGTACGGATGGACAAACATGGCTGCTCTCGCCATTCAGCATATGCTAAACATGCACATGTACGTATGGACAGTCCGATGCCATCTTGTTTTAATTAGCGTGGCCTTTTACTTTCACTGCCGCGTCGCTTTCACGGCCGTGCTTATTTTTGTTGTTGTCCGTGCATCCATTGTCTGAGTAGGGAGCAAGGGTAGTGTGGTAAGAGCAGCGGTACGTATTGCGCTCTCCCGCCATGATTTAAAGTGGTGCAGTTATTCTGCCAGGCCACAAGACACTCAGACTCGGAAACATTTATGGGTCGGCTACCAGAAAATTGGTCCCAGAAATTAGGACGGATTGGTGTAGGTAATGTGCTACACTGAGCATTAACAACCGGAGCGCGACCAGTGTTACCATTCTATAAAAGCAACTCTACGAGGCAAAGCTAAACACCAGCATCGGCTGGTGTGACTGCCGCTCATAGGAATGAGTGCAAACCGTAAGTAGGGCTTTTAGACCGAACAAAAATAAAATAAAAATGTTATTAATGACCCTAGTGCGAGACAAGCATGAATCCCCGATGCTTAAGTGTCAATACATTGGTGTATTGGCACTGACAATTTTCAATGGGAGATTTGGTGGGAAGGGGCTGGCCGACCAGTTACCCTATTAAAATGATTGCGAGTGTTTTCTGAGTGGAGAAATGCTCGACTTTTCTCCTACTGTTTCCCTGTCAACTCCTGTAATGCGTGGCGCGGGCTCTGTAGCTGGAATAGCAGGGCACGCTCAGAGGTTTGTATCCTGGGGTTGATGAACTAAAACGAGGGCAGAACGTGGGTGTATTGATACCGGTAGCACAAAGTAAAAATAGGACACCCCACCTCATGCAAAATAAGGCCAGAGATCGTTAAGATTCCAGAATTTCACTAATGCGCAGGTCTGGTGAAGGCAGGGACTTCTGGAGTCTAGCCGACCAAGGGGCCTGTGTTACAGCCTTGGTTGATAACCTACGATCCTTGGAGAAGTAAGGCATCCTTTCCTGGCTTTTAAAGGAGTGGGAATAGGTTGCTGTTGCCAGTCTGTACCCAGGTAACTCTGGTGCCTACCAACAAGGTTTGTACTAATTTCCATTGGCGATGTCTGAGGGGTCAGTTTTTTCTCTCTTAACATGACAGTACTCTCAAGGATCTTGTGAGAGCATCCAGTCAGAGGATGATGACAGAAAAAACTCCTGCTGCGCCTGAAAGAATGAATGCACCTTTCCGTGAAAATAAAGCAGCGTAAACTTGAAAACCTGGGAGTACCCTTTACCTTTTAAACAGTCAGTCCTGAGTGTAGTTGCAGAGGATTGTCTGTGTTTTTTTGTTACAAGTTCATACTAAAGGCGCCGTAGTATAATTTACTAACTGGCATGTGTACAATGTGGCACGCTGGACTAAGGCACCAAGCAGTGCCATTCATTCATCCCTTGCTTCGAGATGATTGTTCATTCATGACAGAATAGTTCGAAACATAGTCCGGTGGATATATCCGGCGAAGGAATTACTTTGCTGGTTACTGTGGTGCAGATAACCAATATCAAGGGATTGCCTGCCTGAATAATTCAAAAAGGCCATGGAAAAGGGTCCTAATACTTATATACAACTACCAGAGTAGGCAGATGCACACATCATAGTGATCCAACAATGAAAATATTTAACCCAGGTATTTTTTCATTTTTATTTTCATATTTATCAAAAAACACTATCGAAATTTCATAGAATAAATACATTACAAAATAATATTCAATAACAGGTCATAATAGTTACCATGTCCCACGCACACCTCATTCAAACCCCACTCATACTATCAAATATTCCGGATAACAAAATCATTCATACAACGCAAAACCATATCATCACATCTACAAGTACACCAAGATTGTGGGTAGCTGGAAGGGCTCTACCCCCACCCTTTGGATGTTATTAGAGACTCTCTCATCCAACCATCATGTGGCAGCTTTAACATCTTGGTGTACTTGGTGTATTGACGTAGTCTCCCTCATGAGAGGTTCATAATTGTATCTTCTTTAATATTACTGATTCCGTGCTAATCTCTATTTTGTTAGTGTAAGGACTTAAGGACAAAGAAGGATGAACCCCTACACCAGTGGGCCCATGAAAAGACTCACTCCCACAGATTTTCTGACTATGGTATAGATTTGTGCAAGGGTCTCTACACTATTCTCTATTTGTGGCCATTTAATCCTCTTTCTGTTGTTACTAGTGACAATACAGTTATCAGATGTAGATTCCAAGAGTGGTTATTGAAAACAAGGTGCTTTTGTTAGTGCCAAAGAGAGAGCATTATGATCACCATCATGTCTCTATCATCTATATGCCCACTAGGCTTGACCATAGCTGAACATCGATCAAGAAGTAGTCTAATCTGGTTTTACAATGCCACTCATATGTATGATGTAATCTAAAGTCAGAGGTGGAACGACCATTTACAGCCCTCAACCCATGTTTATAGGTGAGGGAGGCAACTTGGAGAGCTACTTTCACAATCTTCGCCGGCTTCCCATGACCAAGCAGCGGAATACCTAGTTCTCCATCCTCTTCATCAGTAATGCTTCTGGTTACTTCAAGGGGCTTGAAGGTTATATTTAGCCCCCCACTATGACATTGTATTGAGATGCCCTATCTGTCCCAAGGACTTTATCTAGGTCTGCGATGGTTGTGGAGTCATGATGTTGTGAAGCAAACCTGTTACAGATATTCACCAATAAGATTGACCGGTTGGTGCTGGTGTCTTTAATAATTATGGGCATTAGATTGGGGCGGTCTAGTTTGAGTTTTTTTAATGTGGATCGCCGTTTTGATTATAGTCCAAATTATTTATCCGCCTACTGGGTGGCCTTTTTTTGATGGGATAGCTTCTATGCTGCGATTGGTAAATCACACTCAGTGCACTTTATTAATTGCTCAAGTCTCTTGGAAGAGGCAGATATCACAACTATCAGCCTCCCTCAGTCTTCACAAACAATCTTGGACCTTAGCCCTGCTAGAATCCAAGATAACAGTCTCAGTTTCCTGTTGGGCTCATTGGTTAGTTGATGTTCCCTCACCTGAATGGATGTCTAGTAAGTAGGCGAGTAAGATTGTATGGTTGCTTGAGTTGGGGACTGTCCCCTCTCAACGTTAGCCATATAGACCCCTGGTGGCTCTTTTAATGTAAGTTGGTAATTGCCTTCCTGTGGTGAGGTTAGCGTAACAGTGTGAAGAAACAATCCCAAAACTTGTCAAGTAGACCTATTTGTAGAGACTGCCTGGATGTTGGTGTTAGGGATGTTATTTGTAGGGCCCTCTTGCTTCCGATCAATGGGTAAAACTTTACTAGGGGGTGAGAACTTAAAACTGAATCTGCGACTTATTTCTGGGAAGTGTACATTGCTCCAAATTAACTTAGCCCTTTACTAAATCACTAGAAGCCAGGTCCAATATGATATAATCTGCATTTGTGGAACAACGCTTAGCATTTAGAATATCAAATCTTAAAATTGAGCGGCAATGCCTCAACTGCTTTATGCAATTGATAACTTTGTTAACCAGGGCATCCCTGGATTCTCCGGAATCGTTTGTCAATTTGGGTACACATGTCCGGAACACTCTACTGCTGACCTCGTCTTTACCCCTTGTGCCTCCAGGGCCCTATGTTTCACCCTTCTCTACTTAACTGAATGACACGTTGTGGGCTGTTCAAATATATTCCCTTGTAAGGGACGCGCAGGCGTTAAGGCTTGATGGCGCAGTTGGGGTTTGAGGTTAATTGCCATGAGGTGCGGATGGTTTGGGTCACTGAAATGTGTGATGGGACCCTCACCCCTCCTCTTTACGCTGCAAATCTTTCCGTTATTACTTGGGAAGTTCATGTGAGTGTAAACAAGCCCCGACTCCTGCCCTGCATCATGCTAAAATGTGCACTATTGAGCTGATCTATCAGGGACCCTACAATTCCCCTAAGTACAAGTACTTCTGCTGTTAGTGTATTTAAGTCCAATGTCAAGGACCTAAGTTCAACATGAAGAGCATTAATATTCTGTACTGTCGGCGTGTTCACTCTTCTTTGTTTAATGTCGATAGCAGAAGGCTCCATTTGTGAAACTGTAAAGGTTACATCGGGATCATTGCTTCTTTAGTGGCAAAAGGATTGAAACGGTTAGAACTTGCTATGTTAAAGGCTGCCACTTCCTCCACCATGACATTAAAACAACCGTGAATTAAGGGTGGGTCCACTGGACTAGACACCTGTTGATTTTGACTGTATGAATTAACAGAGTACAATTGGCATATTGCTTTGCCCTTAGTTATTGAATCAGGACCTGAAGCTTTTTTCCTAGATATGTTCTACAAAAATATGGCTGCTGTTTTGGGGCCCACTTGAGATGGCTTGTTCTGGTCACTTAATAAGCTCTCTACTTCCTCGATTAGATTGTCTATTACATCTGCCATTTGGGCACTCCATTTGAACTTCCTTTAGCCTTCTGTTTCCCCATCCTACCACGCTCACCTGACTTTGTCAAATATACCCACTAGGGATTTGACAATGTAATAGCAAATAAGAACGAGAGTACCTGGATGGTGCTGGCTACTCGATTCCCTTGCTCAGTCTTACAGCTAAGAGGGGTGGTCCAGCCCAGTCGGGAAAGGCAGGGGCCGCATTGGCCCCCCTCCGGTATGGCAGGGCATCAGCCCCCCCCTCCCCTTTTGTGTCGTCGGTCCTTGGTGCGGCGCGCCCCCACCGCATCGTCATGACGCGGTGGGCGCGCCGCACCATCCGTTGGTGTAAAGCCCCCCATTTGACCCGGAAGCGAAGGGGGGAGCTGAGGTCAGACCAGTTAGAACTGGTCTGACTGGCAAAGGTTTAAAAGGCTGGGGAGCGCGGGAGGCGTCCTCAGGCCCGCCCTTTGTCCCCCAACCTTCTAGGAGGCTGTGATCTTTTCTCGCTTTTTTCGTTTCAGGTGCGGAGCGTCGGATATCGGTGGAACAAGTCTGCGGAGTGGTTGTTCTCTGTTTCCTCTGCAGGATTTAACTAATCGTGGAGCACGCGGAAGGAGTGAACAGCGTTGGAGCGGGGATCGAGTTTGCCGAATCTCCAGCTAGCAGAGAGCCGGTGCGGTTGGCGGCTTGGCAGTGTGGTTTCTTCGCGCTCGCGGGCGCTGCAGGTACCGGGGGGGGGGGGTGGAGGGGGGCTGGAGGGGGAAGAGTCATTTGCAGCGGAAGTATGGCCTGAATTGAAGCAGCACCGCTGTCGGGCCGATATTGATTTTGCTTCAGGGAAGAAGAGATCACGGCGTGGTTGGGGCAGCAATGCAGCGCTAATATATAGGTCTAGGGGGACCGCAGCCTTGGGATTGTGTACCGCTGTTTTTCTTCCGGGGAGTTGCACAGGCAGGGTCACGGGCGGTGCAGTACAAGCAGGGTGTCGTTCACCGGGCTGTGTGTGGAATTGCATTTATTGTTCCTGTACATGAAAAGCAAGTCTCAGTGAAATAAGGCGGGGAGAATTCAAGCACATTTCAATTAAAGGGTACTGCGCATGCAAACTGCTCTGTTACCTACTAGTTGGTCTGCTATTTATATTGCTCATGTAAAGTGCTCTGATACCTACTTGCTGAGGTTTTGCGGGCCGAATACTCGCTTTCCTTTTTGGGACCTTATTTTTGTCGAAGCCACAACTCCGGTTTTACATAAGTGTAGCAATATATGCTAATATTGTTTCTCTTCGCAGGACCCCAGTAAGGGGGGCCTTTGTTTGCTGGGACGTCATGGGAAGGAAGCTGTGGACAAAGCTATCAGAGGACACAGGCAGTCCTGCACGTCACTGCTTCTGGAGGGCCGCCGGGCTAGAGTGCGCTCACGCAACACCCAGGCTAGCTGGTGTGTCGCGGTCACAGTTGCGTGGTGCTTATGGCCAGTCTGTGTACCTCCAACGTCAACAGGTGAAAGCGGTGCGTGGTTCGTGAGGACAGTGCGGTCACAGGGCAGGGCGTAGGGTACGTGGCTGTGGTAATTGAAAGGGTATGGCTAGTAGACGCGGCGCAAAACGGTCCTGCGTGGAACACATGCTGGAAGGGCCCAAGCAAACGATAGTGCCCTCGAAACCTAGGGGGGAATTGTACCCACTCCCGATGCCAGGAAGGGCAATGTCACGTTCCAAAGCCTCTTGGGGATGGTCCTTCAGGGGAGGGTCCCTCAGGTGGCAAAGATTATGGCTACCCTAAGCGGCGTGGGGCAGAGTATTCCTAACCCACCCCAAGCGGCGCAACCAGAGGGCATCGCTGGAAAAGAGATGGTAGAGCCAGTGGGTGCTGGGGATATAGGTAAGGAGGTGCCATTACCATTGCTAGGCGCCGGTACATTACCTTCTAGAAGGGAGCATTTGGCAAGGCATGTGACACGAGAGGTGAAGAATTTGATTGGGCTGGTGCATATGTCAATATATTTTCCTTAATTGTGGATAACAGGGAAATGGAGTATGCTAGGAAGCAGAAAGATTGGATGTTGCCTAGCAAATGGCGGGTGGAAATGGCGAGATTCAGAGTGGAGGAGACTTTGTCCAATTGGATTAGGGCGTTTTCTGTATTTGTGGCCATTATAGCTGAGCGTTCACCTAACTTACAAGCGGAAAGGGCATGTTACCAGAGCAGGGATACAATGTTGCATGATAACTATGGGGGCAAAGCATGGAAGGATTATGACATGAACTTTAGGAAAGCTAAAGAATTTGACCGATCACTTACCTGGGACCAGGTTGACTCGATATCATGGTTTAATTACTTTACTACAAGTCAACAAAGTAATCCAACCCAAAGCTGGAACAAAGGTTACACCCCAAAAACACCTTAGCCCTTTCGTATGGCGCAGGCCGGGGGTGGGCCCCTGGTGCATGGAGCAATGGGGGGCGAAAAGGGGTTTGCTGGAATTTTAATAAGCGATCATGCACCAGGGCACAAGGCAAGTGTAAATTTAGACACGCATGCTCCATATGTAACCAGCCTTCCCACCCTGAAACAACATGCCGCAAAAGAGGCAATGCATCCTCTGGAGATAGGGGTGGAAAGAAACATGAATAATAACAAGTACAGCTGGTATCACGATCTCCCATTGCTGTGTTGGCTAGACCCCCTGGCTGAACAAGTACCCAGAATTTTGTTTGCTCACCCCTGGGCGTGGTGCCAAAGAAGGATGAGGGCGAGTTCAGGCCAATTCATAATCTGTCAGCACCCAAGGGTGCTTCACTGAATGACGCCATCAATGAAGACATCTGTACCGTGAAATATGCCTCCTTTGACCAAGCAGTTGAAATGCTACGGGCTCTGTGACCAGGTGCTTTGTTGGCGAAGTCAGATATTGAATCCGCCTTTCCGACTACTGCCGGTTCATCCTCTAGATCATCAATTGCTAGGTTTTCAATTTCAAGGAAAATTCTATATGGATATGTGTATGCCCATGGGTTGTTCTGTCTCCTGCGATTGTATGACTTAACAACTACTGCCTAAACCACGACTTCTTTTACAATGAAGGCTAAACCACGACCTTTTCTTAACCACTACATTTTTAAACCACTACTCCCTAAACCACGAAATGTTCATATTCTGTTCGTGAATCTTATGCTTTTACAATTTTTAAATGAAAGCAACACTGCCATCTCCTGACATAAACCGGTAATTTTTTTTAACACTAATTTCTTCAACAACCTCCGCTGTATTTGATTTTAACCGCTTCCGCGCTACCGCGAATTCCCGCCGTGCGCTGAAATTTGAAAAATGGCTTGATTGTGACAAAGCCAGCTCGTCATGCGCGCAGCGCAGGTAACGCCCATGACGAGCTGGCTTTGTCACCCGCGCTGAAGGGGTTAATCTATTACGATTTTAATCTTCCACATTTTTTTTTTACTATATATATATATATTTTTTTTTTTATTTGTGGGGGGAGCCCCCCACACACCCCATCTACCCTTTTAATTGTTTTCCTAGCATGCTCCGGTGTTCTAAAAGTTGTGGTTCCATCCTTCGTTGCTCCGTCGTTCGTGGATGTTACCTTCGTGGTTCAGCCCTCTTCGTTGTTCCCTCTTCGTTGTTCCGGTAAGTAGTTGTTTAAACATCGTGGTTAAGGATGTTTCCCGTCTCCTGCGCCTACTTTGAGAAATTCAGTTCTTTTTTGGAGTGGGTCTTTAGATGGATAACTGAGCACCAACACGTCATGATTTATCTGGATGACTTTCTTTTTCTCTGGTCGGCGGGCTCTCGGGAGTGTGCCTGGTCATTGCAGGAATTTTGTGTGCTCGTGCGGGCTTTCGGGGTCCCGCTGGCTCCGGGAAAGACGGTAGGTCCGGCAACAACAATAGAATTCCTGGGCATTGAATTGGACTCTGTAGAGGGTTGCTTTAGATTGCCTAATGACAAAATCAGGAAATTTAGAGCGGCATTACAGAAGTGCTTGGCCAAAGACTAAGTAACACTACATCAGCTACAGCAGACTGTTGGACTGCTGAACTTCGCATTGAGGGTGATACGTGTTGGAATCGGCCGCATTGCGTGGCCCTACCCCTCCCGCATGGCGGGCCCCGAACGACATCAGTCCTCCGCCGAGCCTCGGGCGACCCCTGTTGCCCGACCCTGCACGCCCCAACACCCACACTGCCGGTCCGGATATCAGCCCGGACCACCTCTACCGGCCTGACTCCATCTTGGGCCCAGCACATTCTGAGCACGAGGCTCGCCCGACTCCATCTTGGGCCCACCACGTCACAAACACATGGCCTCGGCCCCCGGCCCAGGCCCCAGCGAAGCCCCGACATCGAGGCACCAAGATCCGCCCAGGTGGTCTAGTGGCCACTCAACAGATCCGAGAGGAGGGAAGTTTCGATGGGCCTCCAGCCGTCCCCGGACGCCTGGTATCGATCGCCCTCTAGCCTCCCTGGGCGCTGGCTCCACCCCCCTGCTGGGTGTCTGGACACCATCATCCCGGCCCCTCTGGCCCCCAGGCGCGAGGGTCCGGACATCAAAGGACTCCAGTCCTATATCTGGGCCAGCCACGGAGAAGGACGGGAGTTGTATCCTGGACTGGAAGCCCTGCTGACGCTGTAGCGGCCGACACCAGAAGAACTCCCTTGCCTGTAACTTGAAGCTATCTTGAGAGCCTGCTGGCGCTGCCGCGGCGCACCTTTGAACCTTCCTCAGAGCCTGCTGGCGCTGCCGCGGCCCACCTTCGAACCATCCTGAGAGCCTGCTGGCGCTGCCGCGGCCCACCTTCGAACCATCTTGAGAGCCTGCTGGCGCTGCCGCGGCCCACCTTCGAACCATCTTGAGAGCCTGCTGGCGCTGCCGCGGCCCACCTTTGAACCATCTTGAGAGCCTGCTGGCGCTGCCGCGGCTCCACTTCGCGAAACCCCCCGGCTCGAGGATTGAGAGCTGTGCGTAGGGTACCCCTTCCTACACCCGAACCAAGACTGTCCCGCTACCCTGTCCCTTGGTTACGAGACTTTACAGATCCCTCGATCTATTGTGTACATATCGTGAAGAACAAGCAACCATTATTCTTGATAAAGCCTAAGAACTTATCCTCTTGTGTGGTGTCCGTTTGTAGTGTGGTAATTATTCTGCTGTACGATCCTAGGAGAGGACCCTCACCCAGGAGGCCTCTCGATAACACTCGGCTACTTCCCAACGGAGGGGTGGACCTAGGAGTGGTCAGTCAGACATCTTCTGCCTCCCCCGGGAACGCCTTTCTAACAATACCCATGGCACGGCCATTCTCCCGGTCAATCTCACAAACCAGGACAGGTCTGCGGGAGAAGCAGCATCACATGAGACTGCCGGCAGAGGTCCGCCAGGACATGCGGATTTGGATCGCATTTCTGGAGGGCTTCAACGGCAGGGTAGTGTGGCTAGGTTCCCCCACTACGTCTGCAGAGTTAGGTTTATAGACTGATGCTGCGGGCAGTGTGGGATTTGGCGCCATGCTTCGGGACAAGTGGGTGGCACATCAGTGGCCAGCATGGTGGGAGGAGAGTGGTCTGACAGCTAATATAGGTTTCTTGGTACTGTTTCCAATCTGGGTTGCACTGGCAGTTTGGCCTCAGCAGTTGTGTAATTAATCTGTAATATTCTGGTCTGATAACATGACAGTGGTTGAATGTATCAACCAGCAGGCGGCCCGGTGTAAGATGATACTCCGCCTGGAGGAGATTGTGCTGGTGTGCATGAAACTTAACATACAGTTTAGGGCCAAACATGTTCCAGGGGTACTAAATAATGCAGCCGATGCGCACTCTCGCTCCAAGATGCAGGTTTTCAGGGAACATCAACCATCCACAGAGACGATGCCAACTCACTTTCCGGAAACACTCTGGCAGATGGGTGCTCCCAGATAAAGAACCTCGTGGCAGCTAGCCTAGCGCCCAGAACCAGAAGAGCTTACGAAGGGTCGTTCCTGTCTTATTGCACTTTTTTGGGGCAGGATTGGGCGGAGTGATGGGATGAGTTTGGAAACTTCATCCAATACTTGGATGCATTGCACAGAGGGGGGGGCGCTCGGTGGCGATGGCCTGCCGGCACGTGGCAGCTGTTTCTATCTTTGTACAGAGCAAGGGTACCAATGACCCTACGAATAGCTTCATTGTGAAATAAGCTCTGAAAGGGTGGCGTCGCCTCCAGGGGACCGCCTCTGACACAAGGCAACCGATAGGTTTGGAGCGGCTGGCAACACTACTAAATGCCCTCTGGGGCATTTGCAGTTCGGCAGGGGAAGTGCTATTGTTTAGAGCGGCCTTTTCACTGGCCTTTTATGGGGCATTCAGGGTAGGGGAGCTGGTGGCTAACAATAAACAGGATCTGCAGGGGGGACTCCAGCTAGAACACGCCCAGATATTAGGTGATACGCTGTTAATTACCATTAAGAAATCAAAGAGTGATCAGGAAGCCCGTGGTGAGGGGCTGGTACTTCATCGGGCACTAACAAACACATGCTGTCCAGTGAGGCACGAGGAGGCCTTCCTTCACCAGAGGGTAGGTGCAGTCGGGGAAACGCTGTTAATGCATGCAGATGGTGCCCCACTTAACAAATTCCAATTCAAAAGGGTGTTGGCTTTGACAATTGACAGGACTGAACCCAAAACACTTTGGGATCCATTCGTTCCGAATATGGGCTGCCACATAGGCAACTGCTAGGGAGTTACACAATAGCAGCGTGAAAAGAATTGGGAGATGGTCTTCTGATTGTTACAAGCTGCACATGTTGTGAGGGTGGCAGAACAATTGGACTGATGCCCGTCTTGTTTGTTTGCTTATATTTCAGTTTCTCGAACCGGTCACGCAGGGTGGAATCTGCCATCTGGACACCACCAGCAAGTATCTTCACCACGGCGGACACAAGCACAGGACAAGGAGGCACATGTTGTATGGGTTATTGGTCATTCTTACGTAAAGCGTGTCAAATCTGTTTTTCTGAAAGGTAATTACAGACGGAGGGCGGAGCAGGGAGGTTTCAGGGTGTCCTTTCATGGGTGAGGGGGTCTCTGCCTCAGTCAGTTTAGCGGGTTTGTTACAGAGCTGCTGAACAGACACACCCCGCCACCCAGGGTAGTTATCTTGCACTTGGGCGGCAATGATCTGGTAAATCTGGGGAGAAGGGTCCTGATGGAGGAGATAATCTCGGAGGTAGGCTGGTTGGCCAAGACATGCCAGGGCTGCACCATAGTTTCGTCCCAGATGATACCCAGGTTCAGTTGGAGAGGAAGGGAGTCTGTCAAGGCGTTGAATCACTCGGTAAAGAGGATCAACAATAAAATAGAGAAGTTATTTAGGGCAACTCAATTGCAAAACATAGCACATGGGTGTGTCAGGGGGGGAACAGTGCTTCTTACAAGACGGTGTGCATTTGACTGGGGTGGGTAATGACATATTTCTTGAGAACATCCTGGCTTGGTTAGGGGGTTTTGGGTCAGGGCATGACCTTTCAGTGTAGGAGGATAGGGGGGGCCAGATAGTCGGGCAACTACGCTGGCCTGTGGGGGTAAGGTCATGATTGGTGAGCAGTCAATTTAAGGTCCTTAGGGGGCGGCGCCATTCTTGAATGGGGTTGCCCAGGGGGGATGGACAAATGGTCTCTCCTAGAACTCCAGGGGCGGGACATCCGGTTAGATCGATGGGTGCGGGGGAGGGGGGGTCGTCACACTTTATTTAGGCTTGTTAGCCACCCCGCACATGCACTATGATGTCACTAAACGCACAGAGTGCAAGGGCCCCCCTTTGTTAATGGAGTTCAGGGAGCGCTCAGGGTAATCGGGGGGGTGTCCTCTCTGTAAACGGGCCCTCTGCGCATGCGCACTCATACGTGAGGGCGTGGCTGATTGATAAGGATCTGACACCGGTTAGCGACCTTGACGTAGGCCCAAATAGGATATGCAGAAAAGTACTAATGTGTGATTATCATTCAAAAGTATTCGCTTCGGATAGGAATACATATAGTATTAGAATTATGTTAAGGTTAGCTCTTTGATACCTGTCTACATGAATTGTAATCTAATGTAATTTACGTTTTCTGCATAAATAATTGTGTAAATATTGTTTATTTCAAATTTTTATTTGCTTTTATGTTTTAATAAATACGGCCGGGGGGTTAAACGACCCTGACCATAGGGAAAAACGGGGGCCGCATCGCCCCCCCCCGAAGGTCTGGCAGGACATCGGCCCCCCCTCCCCCTTGTGTCGTCGGTCCTTAGTGCGGCGCGCCCCCACCGCGTCATGGCGCGCCGCACCATCGATTGGTGTAAAGCCCCCCAGTTGACCCGGAAGCGATTGGATCGCTTCTGGGTAAAAAGGGGGGAGCTGAGGTCAGACCAGTTAGAACTGGTCTGACTCGCGAGGGTTTATAAGGCTGGGGAGCGCGGGAGAGCGTCCTCTTGTTCCCACGCTCCCCAGGCCTGCCCTTTGCCCCCCAGCCTTCTAGGAGGCTGTGATCTTTTTCCCCACCCACCATCCCCTGAAGCAGATAGTCATTCTAGAGCGATATGTAGTTTGTATAACTTGGTTTTATGTCCAAAGTACCTTTGTTGTGTTGTTAATTTTATCCTTACAATTTTTCCCGTTTGCAGGTCAGCAATCGTCGTATTTATTGATATTCTTGGTCAGGCGGTAAGGTTATGATTGATGAGCAGTCAATTTAAGGTCCTTAGGGGTTGCGCCATTCTTGAATGGGGTCGCCCAGGGGGAGGAACAAGTGGTCTCTCCTAGAACTCCAGGGGCGGTACATCCGGTTGGATCGATGGGTGCGGGGGGAGGGGGCAGTCACGCTTTCTTTAGGCTGGTTAGCCATCCTGCACTTGCACTATGATGTCACTAAACGGCGCAGAGTGAAAGGGCCCCCCTTTGTTAATGGAGTTCAGGGAGCGTACGGGGGTAATCGGGGGGGGGGGTGGAGTACCCTCTCAGTAAACAGGGCCTCTGCGCATGCGCACTCATACGCGAGGGCGTGGCTGATTGATAAGGATCTGACACCGGTTAGCGACCTTGCCGTAGGCCCAAATAGGATATGCAGAAAAGTACTAATGTGTGTTTATGATTGAAAAGTATTAGCTGCGGATAGGAATACTTTTTATTAGAATTATGTTAAGGTTAGTCCTTTGATACCTGTCTACATGAATTGTAATCTAATGTCATTTATGTTTTCTGTGTAAATATTGTTTATTTCAAATTTGTATTTGCTTTTATGTTTTAATAAATACGGCTGGGGGGTTGAATGACCCCCCGCCTTCCAAAGAAATATCCTCTTGTGTCCAATTTTAATAATTGTGGGGGAAACACAAGGCGGGGGATGGGTGGTAGTCTCTGACCATATAGCCTCCTCTGGGCTCTGAGGACCCACCCTAGCAAGCCCAAGCACGTCCCGCGCTGTGGGACTCCCGTGCTGAATTTAAAAGCATCTTGGAGCGTTAATTGGTTGCGTGGGCGGCGTAGCAGCCACAAAGGTTCCTGGGGGTTGTGGTATCTCCCTCTGCTCCAACACAATCAGGCTTCCGCGCTGCGGGACTACCGTGCCGAATTTAAAAGTCTCCTGGCGCATTGGCTGCTTGTGTGGGAGGCGTAGTAGCTGCATAGGCCCCTGGGGGTTGTGGTCTCTCCCCCGCTCCAACACAATTGCGCTCCTGCACTGCGAGACTTCCGTGCCGAATTTAAAAGCCTCCTGGCGAGTTGACTGCTTGCGTGAGTGGCGTATCAGCCGCAAAGACCCCTGGGGGTTGTGGTCTCTCCCCCTGCTCCAATAGGATCGGGCTTTGATTGAGATAATAGACTATTATACACCTACTTCAGCAAAATGGTTACTACCTCCATCTTTTGCGATATGACGATGGTTAGATGGAAACTTAAGGGGATCTCAATCAATGGGGACTTATATGAAAAAGACTATAAGAATGCATTCTCTACATAAATTTTGCTTGACTAACATTTTTTATTTTTGCAGATTCTGGACTATTTGCAGAAAAAACTGCAACAGGTGGTAGTAGATAAAAATGCTCTGATTGAGGCAATTAGCCGTGGGGATAAGATTGGTAGTCTCTATATGTGTTTTTTGGAAATGCAGGAGGATGATTTGGAGGCCCAAAATCTCAAATGGAATACTATTTTGAGTCAGGGTGGTGGAATCCTGCAGGAAACTAAAGAAATGGCGATAAAATCTTGATTTCTGAAAGCCTCAGGGCACAGCATTTTAAAACTATTTTTAACCTCTACCACACGCATGCAAAAATGCTTAAATGGGGTGGTGCTAATGAGGGCAAATGCTTTCACTCTCGGGCAGACTTGACCAATAGCTTCCATATATTGTTTACATGGTCAAAAATCCATCAATTTATCTCTGGAATACAGAGTTTTTTAATTAAGTGACTGGCGTAGAAATCACAATCACACCCTTGGAGATATGATTGGGTTTGTAGGGGGGGGGGGGGGGCGCACATCGCAAGCTATTTTTTTGACATTCAGGCAACCACAGTGGCCGGGCTGTGTACCGCCTCCTCCTGGTTGCAAAAAGTTCCCCTTCCTGCGAGATGTGGACAGCAAGATTTTATAACATTTTTAATCTTGAGTACAGTCTATACTCCCTTAAAGGAACTCGCAAACAGAAATTAGGATTAAAGATTTGGGGAGCTATGCTTGACCATATGAATGCTGAATTATTATAAAAATTTTTAACATCTTTCAAGTTGTACTCCCTTTTGTCTTGGTACTGTATATTTTATCTATGTACTGCTGCCAGCCTTTGAATCTGTATGAATCTTCTCTGATATATGGTATTTCATGATGATGATGAGTTTTTTCTTGCTCTAACCTAAATAGGCCTTTTTTTTGCATCAGCGTGCTATTTCATGGCAAAAAATGTTGAATTATTTTTTAAAAGAAAGAAACGTGACCGGTGCCTATATAGGCACCACCCCAACGCGTTCACATCAGTTACTTTTTGCAACTTTCCACGCCAGAAGCGTGGATCCATTAAGTATACTGACAACTTAAAATGGAATACTCGGGCCCTAGAAGAGAAAAGCCATGTCCCTTGAAGTCCATTTGCATAGCTGGGAGGGCGGATGGGTAAGGAATCTGCAGCTAGATAGTCTATACCAAATAAGGTATTACAGAAGGTAGGTAACTTTTTCATCTGATAAAGACGTCTAGCCACAGATTACTTACCTTACAATAGATACCCAAACAATACCTTCATGGAGGAGGGTCTACGTACCTTATTTCACAGGAGGAAGTCCTGCAGGACAGAACAAGCAAAATGTAGATAACTACAGACCTGACTGTCCGGGTAGCAGTGCTGGATACACATGTGCAAAAAAGCACACATTGCCGCCTGGCAAATGCCCAGTACCGGAATTCTGCATGCTAACACAGTGAATCAGCTTAAGCTCTGTTGGAATGAGTACGCAAGCCCTGAATGGTTTCTTCTTAGCCAATGCATTGCAGATTTTGATACAAAGCACGATCCATTGTGAGATGGTCTTCTGTATAACCGATCCTTTCTTCGCTCCGACATACCCCACAGTCCACTCGGAACTCCTGTGCGCGATCAAGGTAGAATGACAAAGCTCATTTTGGGTCCAGACAGTGAAGTAGCTCCTCTTCCTTGGACGGATAAGGCAGAGCGTGAAAAGTGCCAGAGTAATAGATTGACCTGTCTGAAATTAAGTGACCACTTTCAGAAGAAAGCTCTCGTACAGAGCACCAGTTTTTCTGGGTAGATTGTCAGATAAGGAAGCATGGATGGCCTGGCCTGAAGCTCACCGACCCTCAAGGCAGATGTTACTGCCACCAGGAAGGCAGTCTTGATGGTAAGGAGCCAGAGTGGACTATTGTGTAGAGGATCTAAGGGAGAGCACATAAGAAAAGTGAGGACGAGATTGATGCCCCTGTGGGGCATATTAAAGGGGGGAGAAGGTGGAAACAAATGTTGTAAATCTTTCAGAAACCCATTTACAGTAGGGGATTTAAAGAGGGATAGCTGACCAGGCAACTGTAAAAAAGCTGAAATGGTACAGAGATAGCCCGTTAGAGCCCAGAGCCCTGCTGGGGAAGGATGAAAAGGAGAACCTGAGAAAAAGGATTGATTTGTCTATCTGTATACAATTGCCTTGAAAAAACAGTATGGGCCCCATAGACCAAGAGGACAGAGCACTATTTAAATAATAAAATCTAAATATCCACTTGGTAAACATATATGCCAATCAGTCATCAACCATACTCTATTATAACTGTATTTTTTAACCAAAATGAGAACCACGTGAATATAGAAAAAGCACAAAGCTTTAACAACGCAATGAGCAAGTTACTTACCTTTGGTAACGTATCATCTGATAGAAATACAGTCTAGCAGCAGATTCCTTAACTTTTGAATTAAATACTACAGCTATAACCAATCGGAGGGTCTGCAAACTACTCCTACAGAACCAGCTGGTTAACATTAACCACAGATAAGACATGCATAGGAATTTGATGAAAAAGAGCATATCTCCTAACAAAAACCGTGGCAATGAACACAGACAATGTAAATAAGTAACAACCCCGCAGGCACAGAACAACTAACCCTCAAGGGGAACAGGATAAAACCCTGGGAGAAAACAGCTGACAACAGTCAGACAATAGTATTTGTGGCTAAGTGAACCCATGGACCAGAAGGGCCAAAGTCAAAGGGAATGCCTTGCAACGCACATTCTCAACATAAATAAAGATGCATCTGAAGGAAATCTGTCCTGATAACTCCAGAAAAGAAGTGCTTCCAAAACCCATTCCCATTAAAACCAAGATGAATAAACCCTTTCATTGCAAGGTCGGGAAGATCAAAGTATCAAGATGGATGAACGTCAAAGTCCATTCCTAAAACAAAGTATGTATATATTTTATTTTACCCGAAGTATGGAGAGATTCCCTTGAGGTGAGTTACAAGCAGGATTATATCAATGCACAATTCTGAGAAAATGATTTACATATATAACACAAACATATAGCAGTTAAAAAGTCATTTATTATAAATGCAAAGACATAACATTAAAACCAATTATTCTAACTAGCTAATCTAATCAGCTAATAAAAAAACATGGATACATCACAATCAATTATGACCTGCATAATTGAGAAGCAAGACAGAAGTGTAAAACATAAAATTGTTGGATACAGTTTGTACATTCGAACTCCTTTATGGTTTCATCGATCTTATGTTACTATTGAATCTGTGAATCAACCATCGATGCTGGAGTCTTGAATTGTACCAAGGATGGCGTTGACGCGTTTCGGTGGAATAAACAGATGAAAACCACCTTTATCAAGACTTTCTGTATATCTGTCGTGATAGGGAATTAGTTGAATCTCCCCTAGCGAGACTGGCAGCTGGTCTATTGATGTCCAAATCTGTATCTTGTATATATTGCAACGATAAACTAGGATTCGGTCGATTACCTTTCCTATTTAAGCTTTTGCGAGTATTTTGCTGTTTTTTTGCAATTATATGTCACTATTCACCTCCTGAAGGAATAGTTCAAGAATATTTGACCATTGTTTAGAAGGTTTGGCAGAACCTGTAATTTGATAAATCTGAGCACAGAGTCTCCCTGGTATATACGGGTCAATTCCGTCTCGCTCTCTGGTCAACTCAACAGGATCCTAGTGGTTACCCTGCTGGTTTCTTCGTGGTATCTGTCAGTACAGGGATTCCGCAGTGAATGCACAGAACAACTAACCCTCAAGGGGAACAGGATAAAACCCTGGGAGAAAACAGCTGACAACAGTCAGACAATAGTATTTGTGGCTAAGTGACCCCTGGCCAAAGTCAAAGGGAATGCCTTGCAACGCACATTCTCAACATAAGTAAAGATGCATCTGAAGGAAATCTGTCCTGATAACTCCAGAAAAGAAGTGCTTCCAAAACCCATTCCCATTAAAACCAATATGAATAAACCCTTTCATTGCAAGGTCGGGAAGATCAAAGTATCAAGATGGATGAACGTCAAAGTCCATTCCTAAAATAAAGTATGTATATATTTTATTTTAGACAAAACCACCTGAAAATTTCATACAATGCATAGTGCCCGTATAGACTGAAAGATGCCACTTAAAACAGATATGAATCTCCTATAAAGATGTATCAGTTGTACCTAGATCTATATGTCCGCGTTCCATGCATACATAAAGATCTTAACTTCGAAACAGAAAGCAATATCCTTTTTTATTACCTATAGCATAAGTACATTTCAGCATGTGAAAACACATATGCAAAACATTTATGTAAACTCTGTATACACACAGATTAACAGAACTAAAAAAACTGTTTTGAAAGTACCATAGAATTTAAAATCAAGAGAGATATCACACCCTCAATGAAACCCCTTGGGTGACTTGGCATTAAGATAAGGCTGCCTGTCAAAAGTATCTTAACTGGGTGGTACTCCCTAAATAAAACTCACATGAAGATGAGCCCTTGACATAAGCAAACAATTACAACAGTTGGCCTATAAGGTCAAGGTGAACAAAAAATAAATCAAGCCCCTGGGAAATACCCAAAAAGGGGACGCAGTTGAATCAACTGTCCACAAGGCATAAGGGCCAAAATCTAATCCGACCGTAAAGCAAACAAGGGCTCAATATACATATTAAGTTCTCCCGAAGCACCAGATCATACCACTATGATCCCTCAAAGGACTGTAAGGTACAGAAAATAACAAATGCTTAATACAGAAAGAGAAATGTCCCCAAGGATACAAAGAACATACCATCTCACGACAGGAAATGTATGACTATCAATACCCAAATAATATGAAATATTTGGGATGTTAAAGTGAAGAAGGATCAACAAGCGGACCTTCAATTCTGACAAAACTTAAATCTTCTCAACCATTTATGACATGGCCGCAAATAACCCTAAGGTAAATGTTCAGACACTGCATCTCAGATAACCTCAGCAGCAGAGCTCATGGGAAAACCATGTTTCAAATTTAACATATGAATAATTATCACCTCAAAAATTGCCAAACGTAAAGTATCCCGCAAATAGGGAGATTACTTCCATGGAACAAATTACTATGTGCAGGTAAACACATCAAATAATAAAACTGTCCGCACCCACTCACCGGGAAGCATAGCTTAAAAATTATCAAACGCAAACGCTACCTGTGCACCACTTGAATTCACTGAAAAGTGCACTCCACTAAAGTAGCGAAAAGAACTGCGTTGGACAAGCTAGAGGGCAAAATGAACCTGAAGGAGAAATCTAGAATATTCACAAAGAACAAGTATGCACTCTGCATAAAAGGTCACATAATTGGCATAAGTACAAGCCTCTTTAACCCCTTTCCTGCGGCCGCGAATTTGCGGCAGTGCGGCACTTCTGCAAAATGGGCGGGGGCGCGTCGGCCGTTGGCCGACGGCAGCAATAGCGAGGTAGTGCTCCCGTCAGCCAACGGCCGACAGAAGTACGCAAGGGGTTAAAAAATACTATAAGTCCACAGCAATACATGTTAATGTGAATGTTAATGTTAATATGGATTTGTTAAGCGCTCGTAGGCCCGGGGGCCTCATGGCGCTGTAGGAAGGAACGTAGCGCGTCGGTCACAGTAGAAATGAGGCAACTCAGCAGTGCGCCTGAGAGAAGAGCCAAGTTTTCAGAGAGTGTCTAAAACTGAGGATATTGTCACTCAGTTTTAGTTGAAGGGGGAGAGAGTTCCAGAAGACAGCTGCGAGATGGTCAAAACAGCTGCCACCGAGGCGTTTCCTCTTGTAGGACGGGACAGTCAGAAGGGATTTGTGGATGGACCAGAGATTGCGGGAATGGTTGTATCTCTTGAATAAATATCTAATGAATAGAGGGCCAGAGTCGTGCAGAGACTTGAATAGAATGCACCCGGCTTTGAAAGCTACACGCTGTTCAACAGGCAGCCATTGTAGCTGTTTCAGGCCGAGTCTAACAGACTGCCTCTTAGAGAGATTCAAGAGAAGCCTGGCTGCCTGATTCTGAATCAACTGGAGGCGCTTTAGCTCTCCAGTTTGAAGCCCAAAATAGAGACTGTTGGAAAAATCTAATCTGGACAGGACCAGGGAGATGACGATCTGTGTGAGGGCAGCCGGAGAGAAGAAGCAGGCAATTTTCTTAATTTTCTTCAGCTGGAAAAAGCTAGATGACACAACTGCTCCTACCTGTTTTTTTAGGGAGAGGTCCTCACTGATAAAGATTCCCAGGCTCTTAACCGAGGATGACTTGGATGGAGGGGCTCCCATGCTAGAAGGCCAAAAGCGGGGGTTCCAACTAAGTGCACTCTGTCCAGGCAAGACCAGTTCGGTCTTGCCTGGGTTAAGCTTCAGATGATTGCAGTTCATCCAACTCAGGATGTGGGACATGGTGTTTTGAAGAAGCATGTCAGAATGTAAACTTCCTAACCGGAAGACATCTGCAAATTACCTCTAGAGCATGAAGCCCATTTCCAGAGAAAAAAAAAAGGAAAAACCATACCTCAGGCATCCTTGTACCACGTAAACTGTTAAAGACAGTATTAAAACAATAACACCTGCTCCTCGCAGGAACACCAAACTGGTGTAACCAAAAGGTGGACATGTCACAGGGGTGTGGAATTTAATTTAAAAAATCTACTAGTCCATGGGGCAGGTTGCTTCATAAATCTACTTGCCCTGTAACAAAATCAACTTGTCCCTTTTGTGCCAAGTAATGCGGCAACAAATTATGGAAGCAATCTCATTATATAAGAGTTCTGATTATGCCAGGGCTCGTATAATAGTAGGGTTTACATTTGAGCAATTCCCTTATGTTGCTATGTTTCTGCAGGTCTACATACTGGGGCTGAAGGTAGTGATGAGCAATACTTCCAGGGTTGGAATGCCCTTTTGAGTCTGTGCAAACCTACTTACTTGCATGTTTTAAGGGTTTTCACCAACTCTTCTCTTATCTCTTCCCATACTGAGAAAGGTTGGAAATGTATTCCTTACAGTGGCAGATGTAAATCTTCTTCCAGGGTTGGGAAAAAAGTAGTTTGAGGAAAAGTGAACTTGGAAACATTCAGATTTTCACATGAGCAAAGCTACACATACATATTGTTGGAGAAGTGTGGCTCACCGATTAGAGCGGCAGACCCTGAGGCAGAGGTCTGGCACGGAACCAGGGTTCAATTCCCGACGCGGCAGGGTCTTGGGCTTAATGTCCACGGACTCGATAATTCTCGCCTCGGTGCCTACTCTAATCATGGGTCCCACTCTGCAACTCTGGACAATAGCTTGCTTAACCTCCACAACGGCCCCGAAAGCACTGGGATGCCTGGCTTCACCTTGGGGGTGCCCAGTTGGAGGCATCTCACAGGGAAAGCCAGGAAGGGTTCCACAGCGGTATACAGCGCCAGGATGCCTGAAAGGTGATAGTGCGCTTTACTAGTATACATACATTTACATTTGCTAGTGCTAAAATGCAGTTCACAAATATTTTCTAGGAGTACTATTTCTTGGCCTACTTCTGTAAATTCTTGTGAATTCACGGAACTGTAAATCTGCACTGAATGCAAGGATATATACCATGGACGCACTTTTGAGACTTTCTTCAATAATTGGACCGTTTGTGTTTATATAAATTCTCTCCGTCTGCCTCTCTCTCTGTCGCTCTCTCTCTCAACTGGCTTTACTGTGAGTGACAGTATTCTACTCTTTTACAAGGAGCATATTGGCACACAAAGTAGTTTTGTTCAGTGCCCGGAACTGCTGTGGCAATGTGTGCTTTTTGAGACCAAAAACAATTCTTGCTTTTGCCAATGCTTATTAGAATGGTGAGGGCCAAGCAGCTTCCACACCGATAAGGTTTTACAAAAACCATGCCTAAACAGGTCACGCATTGACAAACCATAAGGCTAGCAACCAATTTCAGACCTACTGGCTTTGCGCCAATGCTTGTTTATTTTTGTTTCCCATAATCGTATTTAAGCTGGTTACACTGATTTTTGGAAAATTCTAGCATACATCAACATGTTACTAAATGATGCTACAAGGATATGGTACCTAAAATTACAGAAGTATAGCAAAATGTTTTTATTTTCCTACTTGCATTATTTTGAATATTTTATTTTAAAGGCAAAGAACAATCACACTTGCTTTCAAGCTTCTGCAAATCTTTGCATATAATCAGACAGCATTCAGGGACCATTATACATAGCCTCTTATTACTAAACTTTGAAAACGTGTGCACACATTTATACTGAAACCAGCATCAGTAGTGCAGGCCGAGCTTACAACATGTACTTTTAGAGCTCACCCTAATAATAAAGGCTTTGCATTAATGAACCATAAATAAAAGTTTGAACAGTATAAATGCATGGTCACACATATTACCTTAACTGTAGGCAATGCTCTTCTTGATCCATAATGTGTTACTGTAAACTGGCAGCCAAAGGGGTTGTGCTGTAGGAGGTTTTGCCTACTGGACCCAAGGACAAAATACACATGAAAACGTGTAGCCCTTGACACCACACAATAAGTCTCGGACGTCAAGCTATAGGAATTCCACATCCCTGTGGCACTGCCCTGACCGGGCTAGTTCCTTGAAAAAATAAAAATCCTGTATCCCCTATACAACCCAAGTAAAAGAAGAAAACTAAAGAACATATAAACAGAGAAAGAGTAATAAAGACTATCACTTAGTCTTAATTCCAAATCGGCCGGAGCCCCAAAAAGATGGGTGCCGTCAAATTGCATATCGACCAAAGTCACCTAGACAGCCTCTGAAAAACCTGACGTTTTTCACCATGCACGATGCTGTAGCACCACTGAAGATGCCATGGCACGACCTACTGAATCTGTAGTATTCTTGCCACATCTAATTATCAGCCTAGCTGCCTGGTGGCCTTCTCTAATCGGCTTATCAATATAAGAACGGAGGTTAACAGGAAGTGATGGCAACAAAACCTAAAAAGAATACAACAAAGTGTGGAAAAAACGTCCAAGAACACAAGACGTGTTGGTGGATCTTAAAGCAGAACTAGCAGTCTCTATTCAATGGAGTCTTAACTGAAGAATCCATATCCTGTGAGGCTGGAGTGGTAGGATGCCTGAGGAGACAAACTAGGTCTGCTGGAGCAGGCAGTTGTCTGCAAGGTATAACATGGTGCACCGAGACCCATATAGAAGGCTTAGTCCAAGTTCCTAACAATATGTCGAACAAGGCTTCACAGTATGGAAGAACAGGCTCTTCCCCCATTAGACCTTGACAAAGATCACCACTTCTCCAAAGTAGGCAGTGACAACTCCAAAACTGCAGCCATTCTCCTCAATATATCTGCGAAGGAGGAAGTTGCCTCAGTAGCGAGACTAGGCAGGGAAGTGGCCCTAGGCTGGGGAAGTCTCCAGCCCACTAGCCTCACCAAGTGCAGATATCCAACTCTCCTCCACTTGAGATGGAATTATCACAGATATGGGCTGAAAAGCAGAGACTCCCTTGCATCAAATGCCACAAGGTGACTTCCCGAAGTCCCACCCTGAGAAGGAAGTGAAAATGCCACATTCCCCCCAGTTTGCTCGATTGACTCCGCACCAGACGCCGAGGAGGTTGTGCTTTGAGCTTGATAGAACTGACTTATATCGGTGGCGGTGCAGCCGTCATTGCCATAGTCGCCTGATCAAGAAAGGACTTCCAAGAGCTATGCACTGGCAACGAAGAGGAATCCGCAGACGCTGACCCTACAACTCAGTTGGCCCAACCAACACAGAGGGCGAACGCTCTGGCGTGGCTCGACTCACTCCAATGGGGCCCTTGGGCGCTCCAGAGGAAAGTGGCAGTCCAAAGATGAGATTTAGAGAGTTATAATGGTGTCCCAGCTCGGAGAAAGACAGGGAAACGCGGGGCAGGTACGGCCTTCTCAACGGGCGGGAGGAGGAGCTGTGTTGGACAGTCTCCACTAGGTGAAGTCGGGGGATGCAGCAGCTTCAAACGCATGTGCTTACCTTTAAACTTCTCTGGAGGCTACGTTCTCAGGGATGGTTCCGGCTCCTGGAATGGTTCAGTGAATGGACCGCCGCATGGGAATAAAAAGACTGAGGCCGTGAAGTCTCAGAGGACAGCAACAGATGCGCCACCAGTAACTTCAAACCGACTTCCTTGATCACCTTCAGCTTCAGCCTCTGACAGGAGCCACAATCCTCAGAGTTGTGGTGTTCACTCAAATAACACATACAAACGGAATGCAGGTCTGTAGCTGACATTTGTTGAGTACAAGACCTGGCCACATGGGAAATAGGCACACTGTTCTCAACCGCCAAAACTGTCGAAGTAGGCCAGAAAAAACAGCCTGAGGAACCGATACTCCGGATCCGCGTTACTGCATGGAAAAGAAGAAACTGAAGTCCGCGCGCAAGAGGGGTCTTATATGACCCTACTGAAATCACAACCGGAGTCGATGTCATCACAGAATCATAGGACGCCATCCCTCGGCACACTGACAAATTTCCAGATCCAGTCTGACGTCTAGGGACAATCCAGAAGTTACGTAATCTGTGGCTAGATGTTTCTATCATTTATCCTACACATTGGCAAATACAATTTTCCAAACTGCATCCACAGTTATTATGAAAAAGGTTTGGCATTTCAAAATTACATGACAAGATATCAAACAATGTCACATAAAAACAACCCAAATGTGGTGCAAATAAACAAATAAATGAAAATATATAATAACAAGGAAGAAGAGAATAAGACCACAAGAATCTGCCTATTTTGCTGATGCCGATTGTTGTAAAGTAGGATCTGCTTTTGTGGTTACCCCCACTTTTTGCCTGGTGTTATGCTGTTTCTGACTAGTCCGACCGGGATCCTGCCAGTCAGGACCCCAGTCTCTGTGCTTTCTCCCCTAAATTGGTTATGGTGAGTACTTGGGTATATCCCAGATTGGCTACTGGTTTAACCTTTCAAGTCCCCAGTATATGTAACTGAGGTACCCAGGGCATTGGTATACCAGGGATCCCCCCCATTGTCTGAAGCATGTATTATTCCACTCATGGCAGACCACAAAAACTTTGACTACAGGCCTGCCATTGCAGCCTGTGTAAGCTGGTGCTAGCTCCACTTCGACAATTATGTTTACCTATTTATGAGGTCACTGCACTTAAAACCTAATAGTCACCTAAGGCAGGCCTTTTAATCCTGAAGGCAGTGTGCTCGGTTCTAAGTGTGAGGGTGCCCCTGCATGAGCAGGACACCCCTACAACCTACGGAGTTCAATCTCCCGGGTTGTAAGTGCATAAGCTATATAACATATAGAGAGACCATGGGTCATTACGGGATGATCATCTCCAAAATGGCTGTAACAAACTCTGCCATGTTTTGCATCAAACATGTTGGAATCATACCCCCACACCGTAAACAGTGTGGGAGGTATAATTCCAAGCACAGTAAAGCTCCTCCGGGAGGCCCACACTGTTCCCGGTAGCAGTCTTCCAGAACCGGACAGCAAACTAGGGCTGCTGCAGACCAGAGACAAGTTTCTGCCCTCCTGCTGCTGAGCTAAGCTCGAGCAAGGGAAGGCAGAACAATAGATATCCTGTCACAGAGAGGTGTGACCACCTCCTAGACAGGGTTTAGTGTATTTGGGCAGGGTGGGGGCACTTACCAGTTTCACTGAGACTGTTGTTGGGGCACATTTAGTGCCCTCCTTGCATAGTCCAGTTCAGAACAGTTTAGGAAGCCGTTGGCTCCCGCTCTGGCGCAAAACTGGACAAAGGACATGGTAATATCCTCCCCACTGTCCAGCCCCTCCCCTGGGAGAGAACCCTGAATCATCCCAACCCTTTCCTTAGGGTACTTAAGGGCTTACCTGTGGATGAGTCCCTAGATTCGTTGTGGGATAATATTCATATCAAGATACCACCTCATTTCCGACCGTCTGGGCACTCTGGGCTTTGCTGGACTTTGCTCTGGGCACCGAGACTGCAACTGGGTAGACTCCTGCTGCTCCAGGTCTTGCATGCTAGTCTGTTGCAATGTCCGTGCCTGTGCTTCATACAGGATCCTTTCCAAGGAAATCCAAGACACCTAAAGGAATCGCCCTTGAAGTGGAGGAGTCACTTCCCTGCATCTGCAGGCACCGCAACCATGCTGACCGGTATGCTTCTCCTGGGCTCCCACTGACTCCGAAAGTCTCAGCAACACAGATGGTGGTTCTTCAACCACCTAGAGGCCTGCACTGTCTTCTCACCGAGGGTAGTATCCCACGTCGGCAACGCAGAGACTGAACCCCTGCACACCGCATTGACTTATTGTTGCAAAGGCTTGTTGGCTCTCTTCCTCAGGCATCTTCAGGTTCCAAGTAGCCCCAACTTTTAAGTTCTTAGCCCTCACTGCATCACATGCACCGTGGGACTGCATCTTTGGTGAGCTGCTCGAGGTCCTCTTGAGACTACAGTGCCTCCGGCCTATGGGTCCTCTTGAGGGGCTTCTTTAAATCCAGTGGGCTCCCCTGATTGCTCAGTGCCTACTCTGGCTCCCCTGCTTGCAGTGAGTTACTTGGACCTTCCTGGTCCATACAATGCACCTTTTTCGCTTGCCACGTCAGTTGTGGTTGCCAAGAATTGTTGGTGCTCCTGGCGGACATCGACCACTCAACTCTCGACATCCAGATTAGGACAGCTCGTCAACAGCTACAGGTCTTCCACAGCATCGCCTGAGCCACACAGGTGCATCTCCAAGGTCACAGTCAACTCTCCTGCAACATCTGACATTGGTGTGCATTACTCTTCCATGCCTCCTGATCACTCCTGAGTGGCATAGACTCTGTCCACTCTACTTGCAGGTACTTCTCAGCCTGAATCCACCTTTGGGATCCACTGGACACTTTCACCTTCTCCAGCAGCAGCATCTTTCTGAAGTTCTCCAATGAATTTGATGCTGGTTTCGGATGCCACTTCACACCTATGCACCTGGCTTCCCTGGTGTAGGTATCCTGGTTCCTAGGGTATCCACGGGAGGAGTAGCTCTCCAACCTTCTGTATTCCACTGAGTTTCTTCAGGGTCCACTCGGAAAGGTCCTTCTTAAAAATTCCAACCGCGACTTACCACCGGACTTCAATTGAGCACGCGGTCGTGTTCCCACTCTGCACACACCCCCAATGGGGTTCCTGGTTACTTACCTCGGGTGGTTCCCTGGGTCCCCGGCACTTCTACTTCTACTGGGTATTGTCTTGACTTGAGTCATGGTTCACATCCCACTATTTTAGTATATGGTTTGGTCTCCCCCTGGCGACCACTGTATTTGTTCTACTTACCGGTTTTATTTGCAAAGTATGGTGTGCCTTGTGTATATCTCCGGGTAGGAATTATTTGTATGTGTTAGTGAGAGTCTTATAATAAATACATAATTTTATTAATACACTGTGTGGTTCTTTTTCATCCAATCTAAACCAATAAGATTATGTTCTGGTAAAACAAGCTGTGTTACACTCTTCTGGACTAAGCCTGAAGGCTGCTCTCCACAGCTACCACTTGGAGAGCTTTCTAAGGTTGCAAACAGAGTTTAGGTAGTAATGTTCCCGAAGGAAGCATCCGCACAATTCTTTATAATACAATATAATGCACATAATACACAATGTATATAGAGCAACAAAACATGATTGAATACACGGAGGGTGCTAAAGAAACTCAAGGCACCTACTACCTCAAGGTGCTATATGCATACACAAGAAGTGAATGCCACAAAGACTATTGGGGGTTTGGGATTCTAATTACAGCACTCCAAACAGTCACAAGTTGTTCAGTCTGGGCTTAAGTAAAGAGCCCTCAGCACAGAAGCTCTATCTATCATAGAGATTGAAATCAAGAGAACAAATAATGTTCCAATAGATAACCAGGATCCAAATAGTCCAAGATGAATTCAAGTAGAGTCCACTTTAGATTTCTTCAATATTTTTCTTTATTGATATTCAAATTTCATGAAATAGATTTTCCCAGCATATACAGCGCCAACGCGTGTTTCGTCCCACACAAGGACTTCATCAAGGCATAGGTATGGTGGAGCGATATCTTGTATGTTAACCAGGTCAATAGAAATAAGCTGCAGTCTATAGAGGGTAGATCAAGTAAGTGCCCGACGAGATCAAAGATGTCAGTCCCAAGTTGCAATCAGGTTAAGTATATACACCAACAATCAATCGCTATTTAATGCATATTAATGTTCGCAACCCTGATAAGTTGCTGTCAAGTAAGTACAAGACGGGCTCAAAGGTGTCAATCCCACGTTGCAATCAGATTAGGTATATGAACCAACGACAAACCGCTATTCAGTAAATGTTCATTTTCGCAACCCTGATAAGTTGCTGTCAGCACAATGACAATCCCGCTTCTCGCACAATCCGTAGCCGTCGGGCACTTACTTGATCTACCCTCTATAGACTGCAGCTTATTTCTATTGACCTGGTTAACATACAAGATATCGCTCCACCATACCTATGCCTTGATGAAGTCCTTGTGTGGGACGAAACACGTGTTGGCGCTGTATATGCTGGGAAAATCTATTTTTATGAAATTTGAATATCAATAAAGAAAAATATTAAGCATGAGCGCAAAATCCGTTACGCTCGCGGATTTTGCGAATTTTCGGTAAATTCGCGATCCGCGAGCGGCGGATTCCGGGGGCAAAAGTTCAAGCCTTGCTGGCCTGTTGTAACTATTTTACGATGGCGCCGGCAAGCTGCCATCCTAAAATAGTTACTAAATTAGCTTCAACAGGAAGCACTAATAGATAAAATAAAGCAGGTGCTCGTGCATCTGCTTTATTTTATCTATTCGAGCTTCCTGTTGAAGCTAATTTAGTAACTAGTTTAGGATGGCGCTGGCAGCTTGCCGGCGCCATCGTAAAATAGTAACAACAGGCCAAGCAGGTGTGCCTTCTTCCCAAATATACCATCGGAAATCAGCTGTGATGCTGGACAGAGGCCTTTGCATCCTTGACTTTCACGAGCGCAATCCTCGTGCTGTTCCTGTGGCCAGGAGCTTCTGTATCTTCATCTGCTGCTCTGATCGGTCTCTGACCTTTAATACACACAAGAGGCATGTGCACTCGCATGGAAGCCCCGTCCGTTTGGCCCCGCCCACACACTCGCGGTGGGCACCGTCTTCCCGCCATTTACCCACTATGATAGCTCACTCTAGGGACCCCTGCGCCCTTCGGCGCGATTGCATAGTAACACACACCTGGTCGCTGTAGACAACTCTGGCACTTTAGGCAGCTGTAGTGTAGTAAAAGCACTATACATTTACCCAACGAGGTATGGCACAAAACGGTGGCGTCTTCTTGAATAAATATGAAGGGCAGGGTTCATTCTGGCACGATGGTCCTGGCACAAAAATTAAACCTCAACCGGAAGCACTTACAGATATCAATTAAGCATGTGCCCTAGTTGAAGCTTAAATTCAGTGACTCATTCATCTGCCCAAAAAACAATCGTGAGCGTTGTCAAGGCTGGGCAGATGTGCCTTCTTCCCAAATATACCATCGAAAATCAGATGTGATGCTGGACAGAGGCCTTTGCATCCAATGACTTTCACGAGCGCAATCCTCGTGCTGTTCCTGTGGCCAGGAGCTTCTGTATCTTCATCTGCTGCTCTGATCGGTCTCTGACCTTTAATACACACAAGAGGCATGTGCACTCGCATGGAAGCCCCGCCCCAAATCCACGGATACGCAAATCCGCAAAATCCGCGGATTTTGCGGATCCACGATCCGTGAATACGCAAATCCGCGAATCGTGGATCCGCAAAATCCGCCCATGCTTAAAAAATATTGAAGAAATCTAAAGTGGACTCTACTTGAATTCATCTTGGACTATTTGGATCCTGGTTATCTATTGGAACATTATTTGTTCTCTTGATTTCAATCTCCATAATAGATAGAGCTTCTGTGCTGAGGGCTCTTTACTTAAGCCCAGACTGAACAACTTGTGACTGTTTGGAGTGCTGTAATTAGAATCTCAAACCCCCAATAGCTTTCTAAGGTTGTCTAAGACCACTAAAATCACTATAAAGGTTGTCTGGATTAGTGCAGGGTGCAACATATACTAAGCCAGCCTCTTCCACCGATTCAAGATAGTCCTCAACAAGGATCCTTGATGTATTTGAATTCTCATCTATGCTCTACGATGACACTATGATAGCTTATTGTCTCGCTTTGCAAAGCTCTTTTTATTCCTATACCAAAACCTGGCAGGACCCCATCTGCACTGGAGTCTTATAGACCACTTGCAGGCCTCAAGGCAGATAACAAAACACTTTCTAAGATTCTGGCAGACCATCAGGCCCCTCATTTGGTCCACCCATACCAAAATGGATGTGTACCAGCGAGGAATACTTCCCTCAATCTGCGCAGATTCGTTTGACTACTGAAGTATGACCCCACTGATTGGCACACGGCAGGTTATCTGGGGCTGGCTTTAGAAAAAGCCTTTGATTCACTGGAGTGGACCAATTTGTTTGGGGATCTTCCAAAATATGGGCTGGGACCAGATTCCTTCACTTGAATGAAATCCTTTACACAACCTTCTGGCAGTGTCAAAACAGAACACCTAATTTCTGACCCCATATTGATTCCCAGGGGTACCAGTCAAGAATGCATGCTCTCCCCACTACTGTTTTCTTTAGCAATGAAACCGTTGGCCCCTGTCCTTCAGGCGTGAGGTCAACAAAGGGACATATTCCTGTGCCTGCAGGTGACGCCTGACCTAGATGTCTAGTCTTGCCCTGCTGTGGCGATTCAGAGTGTGCCGTGAGATGGTGCTGCCTGGTGTCCCAGCAAGAAGTGGTAAGTTGCAAATGCAGCAGGCCAAGGAAGCTGGCTGCCGTGTGGGGACTGCTGCTACCCCCTCCCCTGAGCCCCCAACCGGGGGTAGAGTAAAAGTGCCTGCAATCACTGTGACACGCGCAATGGCCTGTTGTCAGCGGCCGCATTATTCAAACCAGCTCTGCCGGCTTCTCGTCGAGGGAACTGCCGGGTCGGAGCCCAGATTGTGGTGTTAAGTATGTTGGGCCCTCTGTGACCAGTAGAGCGACAGAGCCCCCTGCCTCATGGTCACGATTTCGCTGGGGGATGGTGGGAGAGGGCCTTACTCCTGGGCCTGCATCACCAGTCCGCCCCCACTCCCTTTATGGGGCTGCGGCCATCAAGAGGTATTGTTGCAGGGATTGTAAATGTAAATGTAAGTGTAAATGTATTTGAGCTTGTAAAGCGCACTGCTACCCGTCCGTAGGTTTCCTGGCGCTGTATAACTCTGGGGAACCCGTCCTGGCTTTCCCTGTGGGATGGTCCCTGCTGGGAGTCCCCAAGGTGGAGCCAGGCATCCCCGGAATTGATGGGGCCGTTGTGGAGATTAGGCAAGCTAATGCCCAGAGTTGCCGAGTGGAACCTCTGATTAGAGTAAGCACCGAAGCGAGAATTATCGAGTCCGCTGACCCAAGTCCACGACCCTGCCGCGTCGGGAATTGAACCCTGGTCCCGGGCCGACTTCTGCTCCCGGGTCTGCCGCCTCTAACCAGTGAGCCACACTACTCCACTAGATTCTGCTCCTACACAGAACTGTGCACAGAGACTTGGGACCTCAGTGAATTAGGGTGTGCTAAAACTCACCTTAGTACCCAAAATCCCAGACTAGCATCAGTGTCACATTGGCTCTTCCAAAATACCAATGATTAGAAAACTCACAACATGCGACTTAGGTTACCTCAGGCAATGTGGAAAACATGAACACTCTTTTGTTATACTCTCATACCAGTCCAAAACAGGGAGAAAAAAGAGACACGAGCAATTTGAAATATTTATTTCTAACGCCTTGTTCTCATGTGCAGCACCTTAGCTAATACAAGCAGACATATTAATAGAAACAAGATTGTCAGCATAGTTACTATTCCATAAAATACAAAGGGAGAACGCATGTTATAATGCTAAATGGAAATCTCACGGAGCAAAAAAGGTATGTGACTCAGAGAACAAGTGCCCTAATATTTGCCTTCAGCTTAATGGCCAAAAAGTTGAAGGGCCCCTCATATAAACCCCTGCTCGCTGTAATGAAGGCTAAAAATTCTGCCAACATTAACCAATGCCAGCGCTGCCTTCCATGACGAAGAAGGGGAGGTCCTAAATCAATTAATTGTTTCCATCTATAAAAAAGCATTCCAGGCACAAAGGTCGGCCTCCCCAGCCCAGGTTCGCCTGGAATTCGGCCTAATAAATGAAGACATTGGCAGAATGTACGCGACAGTGAAAACTTGGTATCGCTTGAAACTAACTTAGCCACATCAGCAATCAACGAAGCCCTTTGGTCCGAAGTAAGCGAGGACAAATCCTCTCTTTTTTAACAAATACCTATGTAAATCACTTTCAGATACATGTACAACAGAATTATGGAACAAAAACTTGCCGTTTCAATCTTTTAAACAAGCTATAAACAAAGTTTCAAAAACTCATTCATCTCAATTGGACAAAAATATTTTTAGAGCAAGGTCTCATGCGTGGATGGTGATAAACAACTATAAGTCCCTTGCACCGGCGTCGTATTTGAGCGAAACATTCTTAATTAATGTAAAAAAGCAGCTTATGGCTCTACGCTTCGGGTCACTACCATCCTTGGCGGACCAGCCTGCGTGGGTGCACACAGGCCCTAAATCATGTTGGCTGTGCAATTCTCATAAAGAAGATTTTATCCACGTAATTTGCATATGCAAGAACCTGTACAACGAACGTGCTTCCCCCCTAAAACAAAGCTTTAATGAAAGAGGAATCAGGTCCTGTAGAGCGGCAATAATTGCGTGCCTAAACCCCTCAGACCCACCGTTGAACGGTAGACTGATAAAATTCCTCAAAGCATTCACGAAGTCATGATAATTGGGTCTGATCCTCGGCAATCGAGGAAAATGGACAAATCCACTGCACTGAATTTTAGCTATTAATGTATTTTAGAAGTTTTAAGATGAGATGAAATGAATGTATTATCTAATTCTTCTTTTAACTAGTCTTTACAACATTGGTCTTTTTCTCTTTTGCTACTCTCTTGTCTGAAATTCTTATGGTTTTACTTAACTAAACAAACATTTACTTACTGCTAAATGGAAACGGGTTTAAAATATACCTATACTTCACCCTCCCTTGCTAGTAAGTTATTTTATAACTATAGAAGGTCTCTTGGGATTACATAGGCGGCCCCATACCTCTGGTATGAGCAGAAGTGGATCACATCAAATTCTACACAAGCTCTCAGCATACGAATGTTCTTCAAGTGTGTGCGATCATGCTTTCGCAGTGCATTATTAAACACGCCAATATCAGAGGTGGCCACAACTGCATATGTGTTATGTCTAGAACGTGCGCTGATCAGTCAAAACAACAACCACAGTGTTGAATAACCTTGAAGGCCTCGGCATTCACTGTTCAGACCAAGCTTACCAAACAAGGCTGCTAATATAAAAAAACACGTTATTCTCGTGAGAAGCTAAATACTCTGCTAAACTCTAAACAATTAATAAGTGTGTGCTGTGTGCAAAAGGCAGCAGAAAGGAGAAATGGCGTTTAAAATTCTTTTTTTAAATTAAAATTTTTTTTTTTTATTGGTAATCCTCATACCATAATTGGAACTCTTGATAGGAAACTGGCACCTCGATGCAATTTGGTCGTCCTAGTCAGGCCCTTGTTGTTATCGGCCAATAGCAAGGTGGTAAGCCTGAACCCTCAAGTAGCCACTGCCTTCCCATCAATACTCCGTTTCGCCGTCTTGTGGGCTACCATGCTACTTAGGAGTCAAGGGAACCGGCAGGTCTCCAGATAAATCATTGGAGAACCAATCATCCGAGTTGCCATGCCTCCAGGGCCGCCCAAACTTTAACCAAACTCGAGGGATCACATGCCATGTCAGACTTACTAGTGGTCATAATTTGCTGTAAACAGCACGGGAAGGTGGGGGGAGTTGGATCCTTCCAGGCTCTACAGATCTCACGCCTTGCAAGAAGAATGACATAAAAAGCAAATTTAGTGGGGAGATCATTTACATTATAACCCATACGTAGCCCTGAAAGTATAGTGGTTGTGGTTATCGCGATGGGCGCTGAGAGGACCTTTTCCAGAATATCGCTAATCTTGCCCCAATAGTCTTTTAATTCGGGACAGTCAGCGAACATGTGGACATCATCCGCGTTGGAGTGGCTGCACCTCGGGCAATAGTAAACTAGATTGGAAAATTTGGCCAATTTCTTTGGAGTTATGTATACCCTGTACATAGTATATAGGTGGTTTCTTTTTAGTGCCGCTGGCTTGACTATGGATTGTAGGATGGTAAAAGAGTCAAGCCACAGATCACTAAAAGTTCCGCTGTCCAATGTTAAGGCGTTATTCCAAAGTTTACTTAGCTCAAGTTCTGTTACTTCCTCGTCCTCGAGCAGCGCTAAATACCAAAATGCAATTTGGCTCTTCCACCTGCCCCTTCTTGTCACTGCATCAAATTTGGGATTTGGGATTTTGCTACCTGCAGGTCTAGTTGACCACCACCCGGATAACTGGTAATATTTAAACCTGGTGAGTGTGCCCCTTGTCAGGTTAGCAAGTGTGTCCCAACTCAAAAGCTGTCCGCCCTCCTGCAGGTCCCCCCCCAACAGTTCAACCAAGCCAGCTTTAGTGGTAGGGACAATTGATCATTCAGGCATGCTGGTAACCCTGGTGAATCCCATATGGGGGCCTGTATAGCATAATAAGGGATCTTAAGCTTATTCCTGACAAAACCCCAATTTCTCAGGGCTGTCCCCAGGGTCTTAAGCCTTACTTTAAAAAAAAAATTGGGTCCCAGAACTTAAAGAGGAAAAAGTCTGGTCCCTGGGGGACGTCCTGTAGTAGGGCAGAAAATAGTATACCCAAAGATGATTGATCTATTTGGCAGGCCATTAGTCTAAAGTGTTTGAAATGAAATGCCTGGCAGTAAAGCAGTAGGTCTGGAAAAGCCAGCCCTCCTGTTTTTAGGCTTCTTCTGAGTTTTTTCCAGGTAATTCATGGAGCCCTAGAGTTCCAGATGAAAGAACCCAATTTCCCTTGCAGCTTTTTAATTAATGGCAACGGGAAAGGTAAGGGGATAGAATTAAATAAAGTAATTTTTGGGAGGATAATCATCTTAGGTAGGTTCACCCTCCCATAGATGTTTAAAGGGAGAGAGGACAATCGTTGGAGTAGGGCACTCGTGTCCTTAATGACTCTATCCAGATTTCATTTTGGAATGACATCGATCGTTTTAGCTAGATGGACTCCAGGATACCTCATTTTGATTTTACTTCCCGCCGTCTCTGCCTGCTGGTTCCATTCCATGATTTCTGTTTTATCCGCGTTGATTGTATACCCTGAGATCTCACCGAAACTTTCTGCAAGGTGTATTAATCTAGGCAGGGCTTCTTCCGGGTTTGAGGTATACATCAACAAATCATCTGCGTATAACGCAAATTTCAGCTCTAAATCCGCGATCTTGAATAGTTTAATTACGGGATCTGATCTAAGCAGGCAGACAAAAGGCTCGATATATAAATTAAACAAAAGGGGTGATAGGGGGCAGCCCTGTCGAGTTCCTCAGGCAATCGGTATCTGATCCGTGAGAGCCGTTTACCAAGATTTTGGCTGTCGGTGCACAGTATAGGGACTTGGTAGCTGTTACAAAGTTGTTTGGGAGGCCAAATTTGGCCATGGCCGACCAAAGATACTCCCATTCTACCTGATCAAAAGCCTTGGCGGCATCGACTGCCACGATGGTCAGGGGCAGCTTTTTCTCTATGGCGACATCTATTGCGGCAACCACTTGAAAAGTCAATTCGTTGAGTTGCCTATCCAGGATAAACCCCCTTTGATCACAATGGACGATAGATTTTACTACCTTGGCCAGTCTCGTCGCTAGTACCCCGCGAAGACCTTATAGTCGACGTTTAGTAACGAGGTCGGTCTATATGACTATCTTACCAGCGTTTAAAATTCTAATAAACTCATGTCAACCTAACATTGTGTGAATGCAAGGCTCAGCCCCACAACAATATAGATCAATCCTGCCTTTTCCCCCCTCCCCTAATTCATTGGAGTTCACCGGTGTCTGTCTGCCTCCCTGGCCCACCGCATCGGTTTTAATGGACTGCAATGGTTTGTTGTAGACCCCTGAACCTACCCTCCCCGGCTAAGTGCTTCACGGCCTGTCCACAGACCTCCTCCCTCCCCTGCACATCGGGAGTACCCACAAGGAGTCAACTGTCCGACCTGAGTGACGCTAGAGGCTGAGGACTAGGAATAAAGTCAAATCTGGTTACGGCGCGAAGAGAGTGGTTTGGGGGGGGGGGAGGGGGGAGTCGTAGTCTAGACTACTCCACCTGCTGTAGGACAATACCTTGACTGGTATTCTTTGGACCTGAGAAGTGAAGGCGGGATGAGTGCCCAGCCTGGGACCCCGTGTGGCCCCGACAATACCTTGACTGGTATTCTTTGGACCTGAGAAGTGAAGGCGGGATGAGTGCCCAGCCTGGGACCCCGTGTGGCCGCGGTGTGGGGCGGTCTTTTCATCCCTGTATTCTCTGCCCTCCTATGAAGCTAGGGTAGAAACTGCCTGCTCCTTGGACACCAGTAAACCAAAATGGACCAATTCAAGGGCAAAGGCCTGCCTGGGAAGTAAACTGACGAAGAGGGGGGGGGGGGAGGGGGGAGAGGTCCAGTTGCCCCAGCGCCCACTGATGCGCCAATAATGGCGGCCATCAAAACATCCAGTGCCAGTGTCCAGGTCAAGATTAACTCCATTGCACTGGACGTGAACCTCCTAAAGGCAGATCTCCCCAAGGGGGCAGAAGGTCAGGGAGCAACAGTTAGCCCAGATACAGAAAGGATTCTCCTCCCTTAGGGTCACAGTGAAGACTGCTGGCACAGACGCAGAACTTAAAGGCATGTGCGGGGATGTAGACGTCTGCTCCAGGCGGTGTAATCTATGTTTCGTTGAATTCCCTGAGGGCTCTGCACCAGAGCTCTTCCAGGAAAGGTGGATTAGAGAAAAGATCCCAGACACTGCCCTGTCCACTGTGTTTGTTGTGGACACGGACCATCGGTCTTTGGTACAGCCTCCCAACGCGGAGTTCCGTCTTGGACACCGATAGCAACACTCCAGAATTCCAGGGACAAGGGCGCCATTCTTCATGAGGTCTGGCTGCAAGGGGACCAGGAGCACAAGAATTAAGTTATCTGTATCTTTCCGGACTACACTTAGTTGGGCCAGAAACCACTACAGTCATTTGCAGGGGCCAAACAAAAACTAAAAGCTATAGGCCTAACATACATGAATAATAATAATAAAGCCATTTGTAGGGCGCCTGGTTACACTCAAAACGGTGTGTCCCCGCGCTATGGATACAGTCCCTTCCGTCAGCGAGCCACCAGCAAAAAGTCACTGAGACATGAACAAAATCAACTATTGTTTTTTTTAGATACGTGGAAAGAGATGAGTTTTCAGTTTGAGGCGGAATCTTGCTTCCGATGGTTCCATTCGGAGTTCAATAGGGAGTTCGTTCCAGTAGTTCCCTGCCAAGTACCTGAAAGAGCGACCTCCCATTCTTGCCCTTTAGATGCGAGGCACTCTGAACAGCAGCTCCCTAGTGATCTCAAATTGCGTTTTGGGCAGTGAATGGATTGAAGCTTTTGTAGATATGCCGGCCCTTTCCCGTGAGCAATGCGATGTGTAATACATAACACTTTGAACCTAATGCACAAGTTACTACTTGTGTAACGATATATCTGTAAGAGACATTAGTTAGTATTAGATTCCTTACCTTATAATATCCCCAGGCGTCAGACTGGATCCGGAAACTTTAGCGTAGCAGTACCCTTGCGCGTCGGTACGCGTCGTCTGCGGCTCCGTGTCCGTCGTCGGCGCCATGACGACGTCGTCGGAGTACTTGGACGCCGCCTCCGCGTGCTGACGTCAGTTCTTAGACACAGCTTTTCCGCGCCAGAAACGCAGAGCCATGTTAAAAACCAACACTGGTGCCATTGAAACTAGGGCCCTGAAAGGGGACAACCCTAACCCTAGATATTGGTTCGCAGAACGGGGAGGATGGGTGGGTCGGTAAGGAATCTAATACTAACTAATGTCTCTTACAGATATATCGTTACACAAGTAGTAACTTGTGCATCTGAAAGAGACACGTTAGTATTAGATTCCTTACCTTAGAATAGATACCCCAGCAATACCTACCCCGGTGGTGGGTCTGCGAACCAATAATCACACCAGAAAGTCCTGGAGGATGGAACGGCCAAAGAAGCCATCCCTCCGGACTTGGCTGTCCAGGCAGTAGTGTCTCGCAAACGTGTGCAGCGATGCCCACGTAGCTGCCTGACAGATGTCTTGTAAGGGCACACCCCTGCCCAGGGCAGTGGTAGTCGCCGTGGCTCGGGTGGAATGAGCCCGCAATCCAGCCGGGGGCTCCTTCCTAGCCAAAGAGTAGCCTGCCTAGATACACAAGATGATCCACCGGGAGATGGTCCTCTTGTGCACAGCTTTCCCCTTCTTAGCGCCCACGTAACCAACAAAGAGTTGGTCATCCACCCGGAACTGGCGTGTGCGACTCAAATAAAATGAGAGCGCACGTTTTGGGTCCAGACGGTGGAGCCGCTCTTCCTCTTTAGAGGGATGCAGTGGCGGGAAGAAGGTTGGCAAGGTGATAGACTGCCCAATGTGGAAGGCCGTGACAACCTTGGGCAGGAAAGAAGGTTTGGTATGTAGCACCACTTTGTCCGGATGGACAGAAAGGAAAGGTGGAGTACAAGAAAGAGCCTGGAGCTCACTCACTCTCCTGGCAGAGGTGATGGCAACCAGGAAAGCCGTCTTCAAGGTCAGAAGGCGAAGAGGACAGTTGTGAAGTGGCTCAAAGGGAGCGCACATCAGAAAGGTAAGAACCAGGTTCAAGTCCCACTGAGGCATCACAAACGGAACAGGAGGAAACGTGTGTGTGATGCCCTTAAGAAATCTGTTTACAATAGGGGACTTGAACAAAGAAGGCTGATCAGGTAGCCTGAGAAAGGCTGAAAGGGCAGAAAGATAGCCCTTGATAGTGCCCAGAGCAGAGCCCCGCTGGGCAAGAGAAAGAAGGAAGAGAAGAACCTCAGAAAGAGGGGCAGCAAGAGGATCCACAGCCTTTGCTGTGCACCATGCCACAAATCTGTTCCACCTGCAGGCGTATACCGACTTTGTGGAGGGACGCCTGGCTCCCAGAATGATGTTACAGACTTCAGGAGGCAAGTCAAATGGCCTCAACTGTCGCCGCTCAATCTCCAAGCATGGAGGTGGAGACTGGACAGGCTCGGGTGGAGGACCGTCCCCTGCTGCTGCGACAGAAGGTCCTCCTGAAGAGGCAGACGAACCGGGGGATCAACTGACATATTGAGTAGCTCTGGATACCAGTACCTTCTCGCCCAGTCCGGAGCCACAAGGATGACTTGGGCCCGGTCGCGCTTGATCTTCTTCAGCACTCTGGGCAGAAGTGGTATAGGCGGAAAGGCGTACAACAGACCGCAACTCCACTCGCGACGAAAAGCGTCTCCGAGCGAGTGCCGCCTTGGAAATTCCAACACGCAGAACTGATGACATTGCGCGTTCTTTTCGGTGGCGAATAGATCTAACCAATGCTCTCCCCATTGCTGAAAGAGGCCTTGCGCTACGTCAGAGTTCAGACGCCATTCGTGATCCATCATGCACCGACGGCTGAGCTCGTCCGCCCTGGCGTTCAGAGAACCTGCCAGGTGTTGAGCCACCAGGGTCACGCCCTGGTGTTCCAGCCATTGCCAAAGGCGAAGAGCCACCTCGCCCTGTTTGTTGCAGTACCACATGGCGGTGGTGTTGTCCGTGAACACCTGCACTACACTCCCCCGGACAGAGGGGAGGAATGCCTTCAGTGCTAGATGAATCGCCCGCAACTCCAACAGGTTGATGTGGAGCCGGGCCTCCGCCGGAGACCAGAGGCCTCTGATCTCCGCCTCTCCCATGTGGCCTCCCCAGCCCTGGAGGGACGCGTCCGTCACAACTACGTGCTCCGGTTGGGGAAGGGAGAGGGATCTGCCGCTGACCCAATCGCGGTCTGTGAGCCACCACTGCAGCTGTCTCGCAGTGCCCTCCGAGATCAGGACGTGGTCGGACAGATTGCCCTGATGCTGGGCCCACTTAAAATTCAGGTCCCACTGCAAAGCCCGCATCCGCCACCTGGCGTGATGCACCAGAAGGATGCAGGAGGCCATCAGCCCCAGAAGCCGCAGCGTCAACCTGACCGAGACCCGGGATAACGGCTGAAAGATGGGAATCAGAGCCTGAATATCTCGGACCCGCTGTTCGGGTGGATAAACCCGAAACTGCGCCGAGTACAGAACCGCTCCGAATAAGAGGAGCTTCTGAGAGGGACACAGGTGTGACTTTGGCACATTGATGGAAAACCCCAGCTGGTGCAGGAGATCTGCCGTAGTCTGGAGGTGGCTGACGACTGTCAGGGGCGAGCCCGCCTTCAACAGCCAGTCGTCTAGGTAGGGGAAGACTGAAACCCCGAACCTGCGCAGATGAGCTGCGACCACCGCCATCACCTTTGTGAACAACCGTGGGGTGCTGGTAAGGCCTGAAGGGGAGCACGGTAAACTGAAAGTGCTTGTGGCCAACCGTGAACCACAGGTAGCGTCGGTGGGCCGGCAGGACGGGGATGTGGAAATAAGCGTCCTGCAAGTCCAACGCTACCATCCAGTCTCCTGGGTCCAGGGCAGCTAGGACCTGAGCCAGTGTCAGCATCTTGAACTTCTCCTTCCGGAGGAAGCCGTTGACGTTCCGTAGATCCAAGATAGGGCGTAGGCCCCCTTTGCCCTTCTTGGGTACCAGAAAGTAGTGGGAGTAGCAACCACACCCTACTTCTGGCCCAGGAACGCGCTCGATGGCCCCCTTGGCCAAGAGGGCCGTAACTTCCTCCTGCAGAAGTCGCAAGTGATCCCCCGATACACGGTGGTTCTGCGGTGGCATGGCTGGAGGAGTCGCCTCGAAGGGGAGGGAATAGCCCCTTCGGACGATTTGCAGCACCCACCTGTCCGAAGTGACAGCGCGCCAGTGGAGGTGGTGATGGCGAACCCTGCCCCCCACTGGCGTCACATGGGCCTGAAAGCACGGACTAGGAGGGTTTTGAGGCGGATGCTGCGGGGGAAGGTGTGGACTGACCTCGCCGCTGCCCCCGACCGCCCGGACGGCGGTTCCCGCGGCCGCCACCGCGTTGGGTATTGCGCTGCGGAGCGTGGCTGGCGGCGCGTGTGGGCGCACCCCTTCCGTGGCCACGAAAGGAGTGAAAGGCAGCCGATTGCTGGCGCTGGCCCGAGAGGCCCAAGGACTTGGCCGTAGCCCTGGAGTCCTTAAAGCGCTCAAGCGCATGGTCTGCCTTGTCGCCAAAGAGGCGACGGCCATCGAACGGCATGTCCATGAGTGTGCTCTGGACATCAGCCGAGAAGTTGGCGGACCTCAGCCAGGCGTGGCGTCTGACCGCCACCGTCGTTGCCATCGCTCTACCCAGCGTGTCGGTGGTATCCAGCCCACACCTGATGGAATACTTGGCTGCATCCCGGCCCTCCACAAGGGCTTGGCCGAGTTTGGCCCGTACCTCCAACGGACACTCTGGCAGCACTTCCGCGACCTTATCCCACACAGAGTGGGTGTAACGTCCCAAGAGGCAGGCGGTGTTGGAAGACCGCAGGCCTAGACTAAGGGATGAGAAGATCTTCTTCCCATACTGGTCATACCTCTTGGATTCCCTGTCCGGCGGGGCCGACGGGAATGTGGTCTGGGAATTGGAGGCCTGGATGACCAGGCTCTCGGGGGTAGGGTGGGAGGACAGGAAACATGGGTCGCCCGGGGCCGGGCGGTGGCGTCTGGCCACGTTCCTATCTACGGGCGAACCCGTAGCGGGCTTGGACCAAGTGCCCAGAAGAACGTCGGTCAAGGCCTCATTAAAGGGCAGCAGAGGCTCGGCCGAGCTTGACTGCGGTTTAAGGACCTCAGTGAGGAGGTTAGTCCTCACGGCCGCGACCGGGAGCTCAAGGCCCAAGGCCTTGGCAGCCCTCATCAGCACCACACTATAGGTTGCCCCCTCCTCCGAAGCCACGGTAGGAGGGGAGACAAAACCAGTGTCTGGAGAGGTGTCCAGGCCACTGGCCTCCCCAAGGTCTCCTGTCCAGTCCTCATGAGACTGACACTCCCTGGTCAGAGGGTCCTCAGACCCCTCCCAGTCCTCTTCATCACCCATCTCCTGAAACTCAGGGTTCTCAACTAATGGGGCCTGTTCATAAAAGTGAAAATCACCCAACGGCGTCTGGAGCGGCGCCCATCGGGGCCGTCCCGACGGCTGAACAGGAACGAAGGTGGAACCGGGGACGGCGCCACCCGAGGACGGCGCCGGAGGCGACACCTGCGGGTCCGACGCCGGGGAGGTCGTAAGATCCACCGGCGACGAACCAGATCCCGAAGGAGGTCCAGCGGAGTCCTGCGGCGCCGGGCCCGAAGGCACCGGCGGCGCCGGGACAACTGAACCCCCCGGCGCCGGGCCCGAAGGCACCGGCGGCGTCGGGATAGAGGGGGCCTGCGGCGCCGGGCCCGAAGGCGTCGGCGGCGGGGCCGAAGCACCCGACGGCGTCGGGGCCGGAGCCGCCGACCCGCTAGGGGCCCCAGACGGGTCCGCTGGGCCCGAAGGCGGCGCGGAACCCGCCGGAGGAGAGAGTTTCCTCATGGCCATGAGGAAGCGCTCGATCTCCTCCGGCGACGCGTTCAGCCCAGGGACCGGAGGGTGTGGAGCTGCACGCGGCGCCCGCGACTCCGACGGAGCCGCGTGGGTGGTGTCACCCGAACCCCCGGCCGCATCGTGCGAGCGTCGGGGGGAGTCCGAAGAGCGATGATGCCGCTTGGACTTCTTGTGCCTCTTACCTGACGACGACTTCGACCCGAAGGAGTGCGGCCTACCCTCGGAACTGTGGTGGCTCCGAGCCCGCGACCTGTCCCTCGACCTCCCATGGGATCGGGACCTCTCGCGGCGCGGGACCGACTGCCGGAGTTAGAGTCGCCTGCGGGACCGCTCCCGCCTGGCTTTCGAAGAGAGAGCCCGGCAGTCGGAGCAGGCCTTGTCGTCGTGGTCGACGCCCAGACAAGATAAACAGATGCGGTGAGGATCCGTGACCGACATCAGGCGGTCGCAATCGTCACAGTGCTTGAAGCCGGGCATCCCAACGGCACTGTTCGGAGTCGAGAGACTCGAAATTACAATCAAAAAGTGATCAAAAAGGTAGTCAAAAATTGACTAGGGTTACTGCTTTTTCCAGATCTGCGCTTGCTGGCGCGGAAAAAAGAAGAACTGACGTCAGCACGCGGAGGCGGCGTCTAAGTACTCCGACGACGTCATCACGGCGCCCACGACGCCGACGACGGACGCGGAGCCGCAGACGACGCCTACCGACGCGCAAGGGTACTGCTATGCAAAAGTTTCCGGATCCAGTCTGACGCCTGGGGATATTCTAAGGTAAGGAATCTAATACTAACGTGTCTCTTTCAGATACGCTCCTTAATGGGAAGCCAATGGAGCGTCACCAGGGCTTGCTTCCCTGATGCTCTTCTGGGCAGGTTCAGCACCAGGCGGGCAGCAGCGTTTTGGACACATTGCAGCTGCTGTAGCCCTTTCTTACTTAGGCCGATCAACAGGGAGTTACCGTAATCCAGGTAAGGGGTAACTAAAGCATGTATCAAAGATTTCCTGGATCTGATGGGCAGGAGATCCAGTACTTTCTGTAAGGTTTTGAGGATTCCAAAGCATCTGCCAGTCACCCTTCCAATATGTTGTCCGAAGGACAAACTGGAATCAAGCAGGACCCCTAAATTCTTCACCGTCTCCGACGGGGAGGGTGTCGACCCTAATTCGGACGGCCACCACGCTGATGACCATATTGATGGAATTCTCCCAATTACCAACAACTCTGTCTTATCCCCGTTGAGGCGCAGGCAGTTATTATTCATCCAACTGGCAACAGCCGAATGACAGGTGGAGAAGTTCACTGCAGCCTCACTCTGGCCCTGAGCAAGAGTGATCATTAATTGAGTATCATCGGCATACGTGACTATGTCTACTCTAAATGATTCCACGATTCGGGCCAGGGGTTCCATATATAGATTGAATAATGTCGAGCTCAAGCTCGAGCCCTATGGAACCCCATACTTTAGCCCTCGAGGGGAAGATTTGAATGGGGGACAGTATACTTGAAAGCTTCTGTCCTCTAAGAAGGATCAAATCCACTCATGGGCCGATCCTTCCACTCCCATATCCATAAGACGGGCAAACAGCGTGGTGTGCGATACAGTGTCAAACGCCGCACTGAGGTCTAATAAAACCAACGCTGCTGTCTGCCCCTCATCCGCTATTTGCCTAAGTAGCTCCGTGGAGAATAGGATGGCTGTTTCCGTGGAATATCTGGCTCTAAACCCAGACTGTGTTGGGTGCAAAAGGTGACCTTCTTCTAGGTGTTCCATCAGCTGTAGATTAACTATTTTCTCCACCACCTTCATACAGAACGGGAGGAGAGAGATGGGGCGTAGGTTCTGTAACTGGGAAATATGAAGGTTGGGTTTCTTTTTCAGGGGATCACCTGAGCCCTTTTCCACGAGTCTAGCACATGGCATTCCTTAAAAGACAGAGAGGCCATGTGGCTAATGTGATCTATTACCCCTTCAAGGACACTCCTGAAGCTCTTGGGCGGGGCAGCATCATTGGGGAGCCTGAATGAATACTCTTTGCAATGCTCAGCATTGCCTGCCTATCCGGGACTTTAAAACAGTTTAAATGTGGGGCCGTGGCATGACTCTTTCCCTTGTCACACTGGCTTGAGGACACATCCGTCCTGGCCGTGAAGGAGGCATATATTTTTTCCACTTAGTTAACAAAGTGGTCCGCAATAGATTCACATAATTCGTCAGAAAAAGTATCTTGCACAGTTAATTTTTCAGGGGCTGTGAGCTCTTTATATATAGCAAATAATTCTTTAGACGGATTATCCGCAGTTTCAATGCTTTCTTTAAGGAACACACCCTTTGCCTCTCTAATATGTCTGTGATATTTTTTCTATTCAGTTCTGTATTGCTGTTTGCACCCTGAATCGTAGTTTTTACGCCAGCTGCGTTCTCACTTTTTACAGACAGCTTTAGCTTCTATTAGCTCTTTGCTAAACCAGGGAGCAGTTTTAATCCGCCTTACGCCTTACGGGAGTCTTGTTTGTCCAAGGTGCAACAGTGTCTAAGGCCTTCGCCATCCACTCCTCATGTACCCTCCACACCTCCTTCAAAGTATCGCTCCGAGGGGGCGGTTCCTTCATCAGGGCCTTTCTGTAAGCTTCCGGGTGAATTTTTTCCAATTCCTACGTTTATGTGGCAGGAGTTTTTGCTCCTCAAGTTCACCTAAGCCTCGTATCACCTCAAAAGGAATTAAGCAGTGGTCCGACCAAGGAATTCTGATCGGGGGAGAGACCGTCATTCCATCCCAGTTGGCAAAAATCGGATCCAGCAGGTGGCCCAGTTGGTGTGTAGGCATAAGTGACTGAAGTTCCATCATCAGGGATTTCATTGCCTCCACTACCGCCTGCGCCTCCTTACAGTCAACATCCTCAAAATGAAGATTTAAGTCACCCAGAATAAGGAGCCTCTTATAGCGCAGTGCCGGCTGGGTGACCATCTCTGTCAAGCTGTCACCAAACTGCGCCGTCGTGCCCAGAGGACGATAAATCAGAAAGCCGCTGATGGTGTTTTTAGGGGAGATTTTTATCGTAAAAAAACCTGCCTCACTGTTCAGCAGCTTTACTTGATCTAAAGTGCACAGCAACTCACTTTTATGGATCACCGCTATCCCCCCCCCCTCTGGGGTCCCCTGTCAACTCTTAACAAGCAGTATCCTGAAGGAATAGCTTCGAGGATTTCTGGAGAAGAAGCCTCATCCAGCCACGTCTCGGTTAGAAAAGCACCTCTAACCTATGGTCCACTAAGAGATCGTAGATTTCTAATTTGTGCTTCTTCAGAGAGCGGCAGTTTAGCAGCATCATCCTAGCTTTCTCTTCCTCGTTGCCCATGTCCCTTGGGGTGCGGGGGTCAAATGCACAGTCGGAACAGCAGAGTGGAAGTGTTTCCGCCTGCATTTTATGCCAGCATCTCCCCCTAACTTTAGGACATAAGTTTAGTAGTTGGTCTCTAGTATAGTAGAGTCTACCTACTTCTACGCTCTCGCAACGGGCAGGGGGTCATGCTGCTGTACCTGCAAAGCTGAAGGTTCTCCACAAGGGACGGTCGCACTTTTTTGTGACCCCAGAAGGTGTGGGATTGGCCAGAGTGCCTTGGCTGGGGTCATCCCTCCGAGCGTGGCCCTGGGGCAGAGAGCACAGGGTTGTCGCCAGGAGAGGCGAGATGCTGGACGAACTCCATGAGACTGACGATTGGCCTCTGCTGCATGGGTGGTGATGCAACAAGATGGAACTTTGGATATTGAGCCTTAGAGACAGGAGAGGGAGGAGGCCAGAGCTCTTATGGAGGTGGTAACCATGACGATGTCTGCAGATCTGAAGTAGCAGAGGACACACAAGACTTCAACATTTAGCTTAACTTCCTACTCTGTTAAAGCTGGAGTTGCCTGCTGGCGCGGCACTGGCTTTGATCTGCTCGTCCTTTCCGGATAGGCGGTGACCAAGTTGGGCGACCCGTGATGTCTTTGTGTGGGCAGGATAGGGGGACCCCGGCGACCACTGCTAGAACTGTTGATGATCAGACTCTGGTAAACTTAATCATACTATGGTGGGGGTGTCAAGCTATTATCCATATTGTATGTGGGGCTATCAGGTCCGGAACTAAGTATCAGCGGGCCGGGCTATGGGATCGTTGGCTGCTCCCACCCCTACAATCTCTCTCCTGTCCACTTGCATCTTTGTAGGACACCTTTCTTGCTCTTTCTACATCTATTCCTTCTCTTTAGTCTGGGGAAGGGTGGGTGTTTTCCTTTTATGACAGACCTCTCTTGGTTTACACACGGATGATTGTCCAATTGACATGGTTCCTTATATTTGTGAGGGGTGGCAGGGGGTCGGGAGAGGAGTGGGGAGGTGCCATTCTGGTGTCTCCTGTGTGAAAAATGAATTTATTCCAGTTTAGTTAGGGGGAGAACTATGCATCACTACATCCTACCCCCTGGAATGCTGAAAGGGACAGCTACGGCCTCTTGGCTAACACCGCACAATAGGTTACACAACACCCAGCACCTTAATATCATGTTTTGGAATGTCAATGGGCAGGGTAGTAAAGTGAAGCAGTGTCTGGTCACACGGAATATACGTCGCCAACAACCTGATGTTTTACTTCAGGAGAGACATCTGTGAGGAACCAGTGTCGCTTCCTGGGCAGGTGTGCCTGCTTGTACTAGCGCATGCGGGATACACCTCCGGTTTGAGGGGAGTGGCAATACTGGTCAGGAAACAGCCCCTGATTTTGATCTCCAGGACTTGGGTTAACTACCTGGGACGATGTTTCAGTGTGCGGGGTGTCTGGGCCAGATCGTCCATTACATTCACCATACCACCTTGACCACTCACATTGCTTGGGGGAGGAGGGTATTTCAACCTGGGCCTCAGTGACTTGTGGAGACATCACCACCCCTCAGCTAGGGATTATTCCTGTACAGAAGGTGTTCTCTCAGCGTGACAATCTTTGTCCCCATGGGTGAGGCAGCCAAGATACTTTGAGCAAAGTACCTGGCTAGGGGCATGTTGGACAACTCCCCACTTTGGGTTACCGTGGAGCGTACGCGCTGCCGATCAGTAATGGGTTGGAGACTGAATGCGTGGGACCAGAGGGACGTTGAAGTTGCAAATTACATTAACATAGACTCAGAGCTTTATTTCCAGGCAAAAAATTGGATCTTTAGATTTGGTGGTGATCCTATGGGAGGTGTACAAAACAGTACTACGCGACAGGGCGCAGATCACCCGGGCCCGGAAGAAAAAGAGGTAGATGGCTGAAATTGAGAGCCTGAATGGCTGATTGTGGCCCTTAAGAATTCCCCTGGGGCCCCCACTGACCCCAATGCCTTCCACTCTCTTGAAGTGCTTCGGGACACATACCAAGACCTGGCCACAGAAGAGGGCTGTGGTCAGCTATTGGCAACACAAAATCGCCTTTATGATGCTGGTGATAAAGCGAGTACATTGCTGGCCTGGCTTGTTAGGCAGGATATGGCTTCCTGTTGGATCCAAAGTATCATGAACAAAACTGGGGCTCTCCATTCATCTAACACGGACATAGCAGACGCCTCCTCTACAGGCATACTAAGCCTTCTTCTACCAGGCCTGACTATTGGGAAACACCCTCCAGGTAGCAGATGGCAGAGCTGGGCGCTGATATTACCCTAGAGGAAGATGAGGCAGACATTACCGAATTCAAGTCAGTTAAAATGCCGGGGCCCAACAGACTCTCAGCGGAGTTCTTCAAATACTACTTAGTTATATTCGACCCCATATGCTCAATCGCTTCAAAGAATAGCGAGAACGGTGTGCGCTACCACCAGACCATCAATGCGCAATGTCATTCACAAACAAGGTAAACCTGAGACAGACTGTAGTTTACACCACCCTATATCTCTACTGAATACTGAAATGTAGTTGCTGGCCACCATCTTTGCCATATGAATCTCCTGACCGTTATTGTCTGACTTATACATCAAGACCAGTCCACTTATATGCTGGCCTGGTCTAAGTATCTCAATCTCAAGCGCCTACATAACTAGATGTCAGCGGTTGCCTCAAGAACAGATTCCCATGTTTTCCTGCCACTTGCGGTACAGAAAGAGTTTGACACCCTACACTGGCCCTTCCTTCCTGAGGCGCTCATTATTTTTTACTTCGGCTCCCATTTCCAGCAGAGGATCTCCTTGCTGTACCAGACCCCCTGTAGGAAACTGGGTTTTTGTTGCAGTACCTCAACTTTTTACCTGGCCTTTGATGCAACTTTGACTGAGGTGTACTGGTTTCATGCTGACCAGCTTCCCAGTACCAGTGTTCTTTCCCCAAAAGTACCACAATTGCTAAAACTTCAGCCCTCCTTCTAAGTCCCTAGTAAATGGTACCCCTGTACCCAAGGGTAGCAGCGCAAATTGTGCCACCCTAGGGTCCCCTCACCAAGGCCTCACATTTCTGTGACTGAAAGACATGAAATCCAAAGGGAGCCACAGGTTTCCTAGCACACCGAGTTCCCACATGTCTCCGGATAAAAAACACTGCTCCAAATGGGCGGTTGGGCATAGTGGCTGCTGCAGGAACGGCTCAAATCAAAATCAACTGGAGCTCTTGCCAGGGGACTAAGCCTAGCCACATAAGTGACATACTATTTTTTTCTAGAGACTTGGAGGAATGCCTGGAATATGTTTTTTGTTAGTCAATGTTTGCAGGGGATTCTGGGGCAAAAAAACCTTGTGAAGCCATGCATGTCAGTCCACCCTTGATACCCTTAGATGTATAGTTTTCAAAGTTTGATGGGTTTTCCTAAGAGCTGGCTGAGCTAGGGTCTAAAAATCTGCAGCTACCCACAATAGAAAAAAGTCAGTTTTCAGTGGAAAAATGCTATGTGTCCATGTTGCATTCAGGGCCACTTACTATCACGGACACTAGGCCTACCCACACAAGCGGGGTACCATTTTTATCAGGAGACTTGGGGGAATTCCAAGTGGACAGACATTTGTGGCTCCCCACAGAATCCAAAACTTTCCATCACAGAAATATGAGGAACATTTGTTTAGTCAATGGTTGAGGTTTGCAAAGTGTTCTGCCAAAACAAAACCTGGTGAGAGCCATGCAAGTCAGTGTACTCTGGGTACCCCTAGGTGTCTAGTTTTAAAAAATGAACAGGTTTGGTAGGTTACCCTAGGTGCTGGCTGAGCTAGGGTCCAACATCCAGAGCTACCCACTTTGGAAAAAAAGGGTCCGTTTTCAGTGGGAAAATGTGATGCGTTCATGTTGGGTTTTGGCCCATTTCCGGTCACAGGCACCAAGTCTACCGACACAAGTGAGGTACTATTTCTAAGGTAAGACTTGTGGGAGCATAGAATAGTAGAACATGTGTTATTACCAATTGGATGTTGCTGTATTTGTGCCTTTCAAATTTAAGCCAGTGTCCAAGAAATATTTTTTAAAACACCCTTCAAATCATACGCTAGTAGAGGCACCCACAAATTTAGAGATGTACAAATAGCCAACGCTCCTAAACTTCGTCTTATGCCCATTTCAGAAATACATAGGTTTCCTTGATAGCCATTTCTCACTCTACCTAATTCACTACATGAATTGGTATATAGTCGGTACTCAATGAAAAACCATTGTATGGTTAAACTCAGTTGTTGGCTCTGGGTACCGTGGGTTTTTGGAGAACCTACAAACCCTATATATCCCCGCAACCAGAAGGGTCTAGCCGACATAATGGTATAATGTTTTCGTAAATCCACCATTGTGACAAAGTTACATATTAAAATGTCACAAAAGCTGCATTTTTCTACTCTTATTATTTCTTTATTTTAACAGTTATTTTTCTTGGGCAAACCTTGAAGGATCTACACATATGACCCCTTGCTGAATTTGGAATTTTCTCTACCTTTCTGAAATATATAGCTTTCCTGAATTATCCATGAGTTTCACATTGGTTTTCACAAAAAACTGAAAATAGGATGAGAGCACAAACAATATGAACAAGCATTGGCATAGCCAATAGGTCTCGCTTTTAGGACATTATGTGTTTATTTTGACGTTTTGGCTATGTTGTCCACATATCACCACTAAAAACCACAATCACACCACATAATTAAACACAACGTAATGCAACATGCACTCCACATAATACCGCTAAGTGAGCTTGGACAAGAGAGTAAGGGATCTTCATAAGTGGATTGAAAGAACAACACTAAAGCTGGGGAGTCTAATTTATGTCCAGTAGCGCCAGATACATGACAAATTATCAGGCTATCCAGATAAAATAAGGTGAGTAAAAAGAACTGAAACAGTCGGTGGTTAGGCTGAATATCTGGCCATTTTGAACTTAAGAAATTGCCTTCAGTTTTTAACTGTACTACACATGATTTATTAGATAAAAGTAGATTTATGTTTTAAACTATCTGCCTCTTCCTTTAGCCAAATAAATCTATTCTGAAATTGCCGAGACGTTCTTTCTAAGGTTCTGGCACTATCATACTAACATGTAGATTGACTAAACAGTAATGGAATACTTTTATTGGTTATTTTTCAAATATAAGTACACTGGAGTGTATAAAACATTCACACCAAATGAGTTTTTATGGGTTCACAATGTAATGAATGTGATGTTTCAATAGAATCTAAAGTCCCTTTCTGTGAACATATAGTTTAAGACAGTGAGAGAAGCCGATACTTGCTCTATCCCACTCAGTGTGCGGCCTGGAAGTACTCTGGATTAAATAAGTCTTGACTTTGAGCATGAATACAAAAGAATAAAGGAACTATTGTAGCCAGCGAGTGCAAAGAAGGAAATGGGAACTATGGCTGCTGTTTGAACTATAAAATACAGCTAAAATCAGTACTGGACATCAGACATCTATACTCTGGTGCCACTGCACCTGCTGCACCAATTGAAGCTACGTCCCTGCAGTGAAACTGCTGCTCTACAGCTGGACAGAAAGATCATTAAAGACTGAATCAAAATGCAATAACAAATAGCTCATAAGTGAACTTGATGAATAGCATATACCTTCACGGGCGCCTGCCTCAACAAGTATGAGGCAAATGCTTCTGGATGTCAAAAATTCAATTAAGTCTTCCATTTTGCTCGGAAGTTCCTCACACGGCGTAACAATTCAAATGCAAAACGCAGCACAGGAAAATGAGGGGAGAGACCTTGTTGCTGAGAAAAAGTAAAAAAAAAAAAGAAAAAGCACAGCAGCGCCAAAACAAAGGAAACAAGGAAAAACAGAACCATGACTTGCTTTCCTCTGCCTGTGTCAGCTGTAATGCATCTGACAGTAACCAATGACGGGTAAGGTCGCCTGGTTGTGCGCAGGTAAGGCCCCGGGGGGGGGGGGGGGGGGGGGGGGGGGGTGTAAAATAGGAAAATGCCTCCGCTGACAGATCTATTGAAGGTTAGTGTACAGCATGTGCCACTGGGAGCATTTATCTGGCTATAATGCGCCCCACCAACAGGGGACACGCTGTTCGGTTAACCTGGAGTGTCAGCCTTTGGCAGCACCGCAGGCCTAAACGCAGCACACAACCACACAGCTCGGGAGCTGCGGCCGAGCGCGTTCCCAAGGGCGGCATTTGCACATTCCTGGGGAGACACCATAAACCTGCAGCACTAATACGCCAGCACATTACAAAGAATGGGGTCACCCTAAATCAGAGGTCTTCAAACTTTTGTAGGTTGAGCCGCCCCAGCTGAATTTTTTTAGATGTTGGGCCCCCCCACCACCTGACAAAAATTTCTGGAACGGTATTTACATGAATCTGTTTAGGAAGTATTCCAGGCCATCAGGGCAAAAACAGAGCTGCCTCCATCACGGGCCTCCTGAAAGTCGTATTTATGCTCACTTTAGGAGTCATTTTAGAGAAGCTTCGGTGGTGTCTTTCTGTCTCTTGCGCTGGGTCAAAATCTGATGGTGAAAAATAAGTGCAAGCCCCCCAAAATTAGTAAAATACCCACCACCTGCAAGCCTTATACTTCATCTTAGACTGCAATATTGAAAATCTCTGAAAATGGGTAAGATACTACTTTTGATGCCTGTAGCCCGAATAGTCATTTTTTGCTGAGTGCTACGGGCAAAAACAAGGTCTTGATAAAGATATCATGTCAACCAAAACTCAGGACTGGATCGCTGTATCCCTAGTGAGATGGTGTGATGTAGTTACCTTTTACATTCACCAAAATGTATAAAGAAAGATGTGCATCATGCAGTTTAGAAAGTAGCCAGATAACTACAAGACAACAGGACAACTCTCCAGTTCAGGGCTTTCATTCTCCAGGTGTAGAACTTTCCTGGGACGTAAAATAAGGCACTAAAGCCCCTATGACAGAGATCTCAAGCTTTTCAATTTCATGTGTGTAGCTCATCAAGTTCACTTTTTTTCTTTGCATCCTGGGATTTGTGGCCCTTTTGATCACATTCATTAGGTCAGAACTAAAATTCCCAGAATGCAAAGAAAAAACCTGACCCGAATGACCTACTCGTACCCGAACCTGTGAAATTTGAGAACTTTGTTCACCATATTTCGCAGGTGTGGAGGTAATTTTAGTTTGTGCCTTTGGCAGCCGTGGTCCAACACACCGTCAAACACACCTTGAAACAATGATATCTAAAAGAACACCACATTTGCATAGCTGCCAAGCGTTTGGATGTTAACTCAATTTTAGCCAACAGCTGCTGCATTCTGGGACTTGTAGTTTCTTATGTAACGTTGTAAGTATAAGCTCAAAAATCTAAGTAGTGTGGGTTAAAACGTAAGAAGGCACCTCCCATTACATGCTGCTACTTGGTATGCAAAAGGTTTACTCTGATTTTATTAAAAATCAAGCCTTTACATGCCACATATGAACCTCTTCAGTAGCTCGTGGGTACTTTGGCCATGTAGAAAAAAAATCGTACATATTGGCTCTATTAATTCGAGCACCCACTTCCTTCCCATCAACTAAAAACAAGCAATGGCATTGCCAATAGGTCTTGCCTTTCAGTGTTTAGCCATGCAACAGTTGTTGCACCAAGAACATTGTGCTGCATAACTAAATACTTACACAGTCCCAAAAGCGAGACCTATTGGCTATGCCAAAGCTTGTTCTTTTGGCAACTTGAAGCCCTTTTAGCCCTGTGGGCGGTGTGCACCTGCCTGCGTACTTTTTAAAGAAACTTTGCCTCCTTTCTGCTAAGAGCTAAGAGCTAACCCTCCCCAGACGGGGTTAAATTGGAAGAGCTGAAATGGTCCAGCTGCAGTCAGAGGCAGGATGTCTCGTCTGGTAAAACTGAAATAAAGGAACAGACAGTCATTTTAGCTGCAGTGGGAGGCATGGAGTCTCCTCTGCTTTGAAATCGAATGCGAAGGTACAGGGCTGTCTTTTCCTTTGCTTTCGGTTTTAGCAGAGGAGGCGTCCTGCCTCCCACTGCAGCTAAAGCAGTTCGCTCTTCCAGTTAACCCACTCCTGGGACGGTGAACTGTTACTTAGCAGACAAAAGCATGGGCACATCGTGCCTAATGATTTCCCCTCCCTCCCCCCTCCAACCCTCTGTTTTCCCGGAGTTCTTCAATGAACAGAAATTCTCATTTCAAATGGCTGAAGACTTACGATGCGAGGGGGGGGAGGGGGGGGGGCAGTGAAAGACATCAAAGGTAAGATTTTAGGGTCGAGTGCGCGCCCCCCCCCCCCCCCCCCCTTGAGATGGTGTCGCGCTCCCCGGGGGGGGGGGGGGCGCCCCATAGTTTGAAGAACACTGCGGCCTAAATGGTCTTGGACCTGGGTACAGTGTGATACAAAAGACAATGGCCCTTGACCTTATTCGTATGAGGAGAGATTAATCAGTTTTTAATCAGTTAACTTTTTGTATCAAATAGATCGTTTGTGAGCATGTTTAAATAACATTCCGTTGTCAGGATTGGAATGTCGAGACCCCGTAGTCCAGGTCAGTTAGGAGGTGGCACTAGGAAAAAGATATTGAATTACCCTTGGAGACAGCTGCGCCGATTCTCCTGGTAGGAAGGGTTTTCATCTGTAGGTTCCTTTAGAGGGTTTTAATGGCTGCCTTCCTGGTTTTCCTTTATCCCCCTTGCTGGTTAGCGTACTAGTGCTTGGCAGGTAATTTTGCAGCCAGGTATTACCGCTCGCGCTTATTGCGCTCTGCGCACTTCAACAGAAATTTTGAGGCTTACGGACGCTGGTGACAAGGTCTGGGTTTCCACTAGGAACATGAGATTGAAAGGGAATCGACAATTTCAACCTCGATTTGTAGGCCCCTATACACTGGATAGGATGTTAAATCCGGTTAGTGTTAAGATAAGGCTTCCTGCTAAATCCAAGTTACATCCAGTATTTCACATTTCGCTAGTCAAGAGAAATCCACCAGATTTAAGGAAGATCCATCCCCCAGACAATTCTAGTTCAGTCAGGAGAAGAGTTGGAGGTGAAACGCATTATTGATTCCAAGTTGAAGAGAGGGAAGGTCTTTATTTGGTGGATTGGAAGGGGTTTGGTCCGGAAGAAAGATCTTGGGAGCCAGCTTCGAATGTACACACCCCTAGATTGGTGAAAGAGTTTCATAGGGCACATCCTCACCGACCCAAGGTGAGAGGAGGAGGGGTTTTGGTGGGAGGTACTGTCAGGATTGGAATGTCGAAACCCCGTAGTCCAGGTCAGTTAGGAGGTGGCACTAGGAAAAAGATATTGAATTACCCTTGGAGACGGCTGCGCCGATTCTCCTGTTTGTAAGGGTTTTCATCTGTAGGTTCCTTTAGGGGGTTTTAATGGCCGCCTTCATGGTTTCCCTTTATCCCCCTTGCTGGTTAGCGTACTAGTGTTTGGCAGGTAATTTTGCAGGCAGGTGTTAGCGCTCACGTTTATTGCGCTCTGCGCATTGCAACGGAAATGATGAGGCTTACGGACATTAGTCTGGGTCCGTGCTTCAATTTACCTTCAGGAATTAGCTTTGGGGAGGCTAGAAGTCGTGTCTCCTTCCGGAATTCTTCTCAACTCCGAGTCTATGCTCATTCAGCAGTTTTCGGCATAGTCAGGGTATTCCTGAGGCGTCAGTGCCACCTGGTGAGCGGATATATTTCCCAAAAGACTCAGCTTCAACCTTTCAAGTAAGTCTTTGCGGGGATATTGCGCACTCTCTGGTTTTCCTGCCTTATTGTTTGTTTGGGCAGGCCAGAGTGAACTTTAGTATTTTGATTTCGAATATTTAGAGACCAGCTCTTCAGTTCACCTGAGTGTCAAGATCTGGCCACCAAAATTCACGTCTTATCAATTCAGAAGTCTTCTTTACTCCCTTATGACCAGCCATTGGTTCATCCTGAAAATGTTCCAGTATCTTCCTTTGGAGGTCTTTGCTTGAGACAAACAAGTGCCCCTGATGGAAGGGTTTGCCGACTTTGATTTCTCTTCCAACCTCTTCCTGACTCTAAGTCAACATTTTTTCTGCCGACATAGATTCTCTTATCTTATCTTCTAGTTATCTTCTCAGTTTGAATAATATGTCCCACCTCTTTCTTCTCTTCTTGGTCTCCAACATCCAGACAAGACAAGGCAACCGCTTTTCCATTAACGGTGCCAGGCTTGTTGGTTAACATAAAATTGTAGTCAGCGAAGAAAAGGGACCATCTCAATTGCCGAGGAGTCAATGTGCGAGCTGATTTCTGAAGCTGTAAATTTCGATGGTCGGTAAAGACAGTAACCTCATGTCTGGCACCTAGCAGATAATGTCCCCATTCCTGAAAAGCATCCTTAACAGCAAGCATCTCTTTATCAGCAATGGAATAGTTGACTTCTGTTGCCGTCAACTTTCGAGACCTGTAGGCTACCGGGTGTAACTGACCTGTGGACTTGTGTCTTTGTGACACGATGCCTCCAATCGCTAAATTGGAAGCTTCGGCTTCAACAAAGAAAGGTTCTTCCAGATTCGGATGCTGTAAGATGGGAGCAGAGGTGAATAAATCCTTTAGCTCTTGAAAAGCCATAGCTTGCGGGACTCCACACAAACGTCTCCTTCTTCCTTAAAAGCCGAGTAATTGGGGCTACTTTTCCAGAAAAGTTGACAATGAATCGCCGGTAAAAATTTGCGAACCCAAGAAGCTTTGGATTTCTTTCATGTTTCGAACAGGCCAAACCGTGTTCGAAAAGCTGTCTTCCATTCTTCTCCTTCGGCCATTCGGGCCAGATGGTAAGCTCATCTGAGATCCAATTTTGTGTACACACGAGCATTCTTCACTTGATCCAACAACTCAGAAATCAAAGGAAGTGGATATCGATTCTTCTTAGTGACTGCATGCAAGGCGCGATAACCGATGCAAGTTCTCAGAGTACCGTCCTTCTTTGGAAGGAAAGAAAGTGGAGAAGAGACTGGGGAATGAGAGGGCCTGATAAACCCGTTTGCCAAATATTGATCTAAGTACTCTTCTAAATGATTTTTCTCGTTTTCGGAAAGAGCATAAATTCGGCTACACGGGAGAGATGCCCCAGGTTCCAATTCTATTTTACAATCATACTTCCGGTGAGGAGGTAGCTTCTCTGCTTCAATTTCATCGAATACTGCCTTCAGATCTTGATACTCCACTGGGACGTCTGGAACTGCCACTGTACAGATCACCATGGGTGTCTCAGCAAAAAGAGATGGCTGGGAAGAAAGAGTTACTGCGGCTCGAGAATGGAAGCAATGCTTCTTGCAATAAGCTGAATTGAGATTGATTGTTCCCTTAGTCCAGTCTATGCTAGGATTATGTTCAGTGACCAAGGAAGACCCAAAATCCGCTGAAACTGCGGTGTATCGATGAGACTGAATTTTAAATAACTTTGATGCATACCTGGACCTTCCACCGTTACTTCCTCTGTTTCAAAAACAATGGGCCCTGAAGACAAATTGGTACCATCCACTGCTCGCACTGCTTCTGGCTTAGCTTTCTTGACAAACTGGATGCTCAAGGTCTGGGCAAACTTAATATCACAAAGATTTCCCGTTGCCCCAGAGTCAATCATCACAGAGGTTTCCTCTACGCTAATGTTTCCAAACTTGATTCAACTGGGAATGATCAAATGCGGGGCGGCAGATTGCAACGTGTTGGTCACCAACTGAGAATCTGGAGTTGTCTACTCAGATGCAACCAGCAGAGCAACTCCCTTTACTGGTGGGGGCCTGTCTTTTACCCATGTGTTGACCTTTAGTTTCTTTGGACAGTCCTTGACGAAATGCCCCGAACCTCCACAATACATGCACAGCTTTCCTGCTCTACTCCTTTCTCTCTCTTCCTTGGTTAACGGACCTCTTAAAGATCCAATTTGCATAGGCTCCTCAGCGGTCGCCGCCTCATTAGGCTTTACTGGTTGTCTTCATCCGATCAAAACGGGATGGAAATGATTTGAATTCCTTACGACGTTCATTTCTTCTCTCATTCTGCCGCTGGTCTAACTACAAAACTAAATCAATGAATTCAGACACCTCAGTTGGTCTCTTGGGAATCTGTGACAACCCATCCTTGAGTTCATCCTTGAGCCCCCTGTAAAAGATTGCTGCTCGGTTGGCTTCGGGCCATTTAGTCTCCACAATTCACCTCTTCAGTGAATTGTCGTGGGACAAAGTCTTCAGTTGCTCAGAGACAGTTTGTTCTAGTCTGGTGTTTCAGCGCACAAAAGACAATTCAGGTACTCACCTTTTGAACTTAAAAGAGCTCGACCTTTATGGACTTGGAACCGTTTGCTTGAGGTCACAGAGCAATTCAAGCTACAAGTTTAATTGACACCAGAGGCTACAGCTCTCATGTTTTCTTTTGAAGCATAGTTCTCCTCCTCCTTAGTAAGTAACAACATATATATACATATATATATATATTTTGCCTACCACCTATTTCTTCAGTCGCCTATTACTGAGAGTCAGCAGTCAAGGACCAGTATAGTTACCTTTTTTTATCTACATCTATTTTTTGGTCCAAGAGAGAAGCTAATCTCTGCACAGAAAAAGGTAGGAGGCACGAGTAGAGGGGGGAAGAGCAGCAGTGGGATAGTAGTCTAGTGCTTAGAATTAGATAACTTGTGTTTTGTATTACAGATGCCTCACTTGATAAGAAAGAAGAATCACTAACTTAAGCAGCAGAGGTGCAAGCAGGGGAGTCTCTCTTTTATCCCATACCCTTTTCCCCCTCTCTGCTGGTGGTGAACTTAGTTAGTTCTCAGTGGAGTGTGGGGAATTTGGGAAAAGTCGTCTGCTCCTGTGGATGGTAAAATTTTAAGGTACGTGGTACTCGACATCCGTTTGCTCATAATACTTAATTTACTCAAAGCAAAACAAAGAACAGCAAATTGCAACATACCAAACTCTATTTCGCCATGCATTTTATTTTCATGTCATCTGGTGAGGTAATTCAATTGTTAAACACTCAGCATAAGATATTTACACATCTGAGGTTGCTCCAAGGGGAACGTGCGTAAAGAAGGGTGCTCAGATGCGCAGTGGTGAGAAAAGAAGAATCATGGAAGTGACATAGGGAAACAATTAGTATGAATAAAAAGAGGGAGGACTGGTTGTGAATCAACGTCCTTGGCGGCCTGGCCACAATACTAGTAGGCTGTTTCTAATTACAATTTTCTCAGTCTGGTGTTTCAGCGCACAAAAGACAATTCAGGTACTCACCTTTTGAACTTAAAAGAGCTCGACCTTTATGGACTTGGAACCGTTTGTTTGAGGTCACAGAGCAATTCAAGCAACAATAATATTCACGTGGCACGTCTAGATATGGATTTTAAGTCCAGGCTTTATTAAAAAAGGGGCGTCGACGTTTTGATACGTCTTGCGGCCATGCGGGTAGGTTAGACCTTGGCCATGAAGGTCTTCTTCAGGACAGGGTGGGGCAACCCTAGGTAGGATGGTGGGCCTTCGTAGTACCCTAAGAATTAAATAGGGAGAGTGTAAGGATGTTGCACTAGTCTCAGAGTAGGTATTAGAAAAACATCCATGGGTATGTCTAAAAGGTGCTTACCCCCTCTACGTTGGTTGGGGTGTCACTCAATTCTAATAGTAATATAAACTGGTCCACATACTCCTGTGGCCGTGTGGAAAAATCTGGCAAGGTTTGCGTTAAAACTGATAGATTCATCTGAAAATGAATAAGCAATGATCACTATCCAGACATCTATTATGTCTGTGAGAGCTGTTGGGCACCACAATAGTGTGTCTGTTTACCTATTGTGGAGAGCCACCAGACTTGGCTTCAGTGCGAGGATGGTCCGTTTTGTTAGGACGTCCTCGTTGGGGAAATTAATTATAGACACTAGAAGGAAAAAAGGGGGGTAATGAGCCTAATGTCTGAAAGGTACACTGGCAACCTGTAAGTTACATGGGTCCCGCCGAGTTAATTACCTGTGGATGCTTGAACATCGCGTGCCGGTACCGCCTGAAGTGGCTGGATACTGGAGACACGAGCTCCTCGTGGACGTTTAAAAGCAATACCGCGTTAACGTCAGCCGACGTTGCCGGTACGGCGGTGATTGCCAAGGTAGAAAAACTGTTATACTGTATCGACGCCTCTTCAATTCTGGGCTACAGTTAGAGGGCAGACGATATCGATGTATGTCAATTGACGTCATTGAGTGTAATGTTATGCAAGGTAACCCCCGCACATTTAAAAAGTCTTAATCTCAGTGAAAAGATAATCGCAACAATACATTACGGGCAATTTGTACAATTGTAGCAATGAAAGTAAGTAGTGTGATAAAAACTGCATACACGTGCAGATGTGTGTTGCATTTAGGAAGGGATATGCGTACAATTACAGTTGTTCGAATGCAATGTACACTACGTGCAGTTATGGAAATTTGCGCAATAAAAATTGTGTGCAATAGTGGCAGTTGAACTGAGTGTCCAATAATCCAATTTTTCCATTGTGGCACAAATAATCAATGAATTACATCAAGAGCCCTTCGATGGTCATTATGTAAACGTGTTGCACATAGACGTCACATATAACCCAGTATCATAGTCACAGAAGTTGTTAGTGATGCAAGTTTATTAATACAAAGGTTGTAAACCGCTTACACTGGTCTGGTGAATAAAAATTGTATGCGTGACATGATTAAAATTCAGATACAATATTGTACATTTCAATAGGCTGTCCGGTATTGGTGGTAACCGCTGGCTGACTAGCGGGACAATTGCAGGGGGCCCCTCACACTCATATGAGGTACACTAGAGCCCTAGTGTACCAAAAGGGCGTACCTATGAGTCGAACCTCAACCATTATTGAGCACGGCGACCTGTCTGTTGATCTCCTCAAACTCATTAAGACTCCTTGATACAGTGTCTAAGGAGTGTATCCATCTGCACTCCCTTTTGTTTAGTATGCCTGCAAAGTCGCCCCCTCTTGGATTGGGTTTAACTTTCTCTATCACCCACCACCTGAGACTTTCGGCTGTATGTTCAAATCTGGTGAAGTTGTCTACTAGTGTTGCCCCTTGCACTTTGCAGCAAATACAACGGCAGTGCTGCAGGATACGGCATTTCACCCGCTGTATGGTCTGACCCACATACAGGAATCCACATGGGCAGATGATGGCATAAATGACACCAGTGGTATTACAATTGCTGTGTTCCTGTAATGTATAGGTCTGTTCATTGTGAGTGAATTCGTCAGTTCCTCAGTTAGTGGGCAGGCTTTGCATGCACCGCACTTGTGGTGCCCTTTGACAGGAGGGATCCCCCACAGGGTAGATTGGCCAGGGGTTCATGATGTGTGCAAGAGGGACTTTACCACATGGTCCCTCACCTTTTTACCCTTCCGGAAGCATGTAGGGGGGGTGGCATGTTGCCCAATTCGTCTGCCACCAGGTGCCAATGCTGGTTGATAGTTTTTTTTTTTAATAGCACTGCTCTTGGTATTAAAGGTGGTAACGCATACAGGTCGTTCTTCACTCTTAGTCTTAGTCTTGGGGACCAATAGGAACTCCCTATGATTGTACAACGCACGTTTACGTGCCTTCTTAAGCAGTCTGATGGGGTATCCGCGTTCACTGAGTCTAGCCAGGAGACCAGCTAACTCATCAAAGAAGTCTTCCTTCTTGAAGCAATTCCTCCGTAGGCTCAGGAATTGTCAGAAAGGGAGGTTATCCCTGAGGTTATGGGGATGATGGCTTGTGTATCTCAGGAGGGTGTTGCACTCGCTGCTTTTCCTATATAGGCTCATGTGAAGTTTACCGGATTCAGTTTTTATTTGGATGTCTAAGAAATTAATAGACTCCCTGTCTGACTCCAATGTAAATTGAATGTCACGTGAGCAGGTATTTAGCCAGTGGTGAAAGGTTTTGAGTTGTTCTTCTCTTCCCTTCCAGATGATCAGCAAGTCGTCTATATAGCGCCGCCATAGTGTTGTATTATTCTGGTAAGGGTTGCGCTCATTGAGGATAAATTTATGTTCGTACTCATTCATGTAAAGGATGGCTAGGTTAGGGGCAAAGCTAGCCCCTATTACCACGCCCTTGGTCTGGACTTAATACTGGCCCTGGAAGATGAAATAATTCTTGGTCATAGCTATCCTTAAGAGCTCAACAATAAACTCAGTAGGGACCCTGTGTGGTGCTGGTCTTCTATTTAATACCAATTATATGCATGTCAGGGCCTAGTGTTCTGGGCTCCCTCCAGTTCTGTTCTGTTCCACCACAAGGAGGAGCAGACCAGATTTGGGGGGACTCACAGAGGATTTTGTTGCCCAGCTCAAGAACACTCCTGGATACACGCAACTTAGAGTTGGGAGGCCTTCGCTGAGGTACATGCTCCTGCTCCTCCTAAAGTGCACCTCTCCCAACGGCCGGGTCCCCACCTATGACCCCGGCGAAGCCCACTTCGGACCCTCCTCCGTCCTCGACACAGTCTAGCGGGTTACCCCTCAAGTAACACGTACGTAAGGATTGCCCCGTCTCAGCGACGACACACGTAGGCCCGAAAAGGACCCACCACTTGCTCAGAGAAGCTGAAGTAAGTAACCCAGCGGTAATCACGCGCTGAATCGCTGCCAGGACCAAAGGGCGGCATCCAAACTGCATGAACAGTGGCACCATCATGGTTACCATGAGGAAAAAAAGGAGATCGCACTCTAATTGAAATGCTCACAAAAGGGTCAGTAGCAGGAGAGAGAGGAAGCCTTACCTCCCCAACGTTGAAGTCACCCACTGGACAGGAAGAGGGAGAGGGGGTCCATTACCTCTTTTTAACACCCTCCGTGAAGATTTTCCAACAGGAAGTGGCAGGAGAGGTTCGGGAAATACGCCGCGATGTAGATGAGCTAGGTGAACGTGTGGCAGCCACAGAGAACGGCGAACATTCTAGATCCAAAGAAGTCGAACAATTACAACAAGCAATCCTCCGTCTTAAGGATCAGCAAGTCGACCTCCAAGCTCATGCAGAGGACCTTGAAAACAGATCCCGACGGAACAAAATCCGTGTGAGAGGTGTTCCACTACAAGCGGAGGGAGCGAGTGTGACTGGATACCTTCAGGGCCTCTTTAGGGATATTCTGGGTGTGGACCAAGACTTTGAGGTCTGCATCGACCGCGCCCACATGGTAGGCCTAGGGAGGAAGGCACCAGCTCCCCCGCCCGACATCTTGGCCTTCTTACCAGACTTCCCCCTAAAGGAGCGCATACTCAGAGAAGCTCGACTGAAACAACCAATGTTATGTTATGTTATGTTATGTTACTTTATTTCTTTTATAGCGCACGGCAACTCCAGAGGAGCATCCCGGCGCTTTGGCAAAGAAAGGAACAGCATGAAAAGCAACCACACAACAGAAAAAGAGATAAAAGGACTAATTCCTAAAAAGCCATGTCTTCAAGTCCTTTCTAAAAGCAAGAAGACAGGGGGCCGATCTCAGGCCAATCACATACCAGGAGCATGCTGTAGCTCTCTAGCCGGACTTGGCCTCCATCACTCTCCAGAAATGCAAGGCTTTCAAAGAAGTAACAGCTTTCCTTAAAACCAGCGGAGTCCCATTCTCTTGGGGCCATCCCTTTCGTTTAATCTTTAAGTGGAATGGTAGACTACACCAACTTTGCTCACTCCAAGAGACATGCAACTTACTCGGCCTTACACAGCGCAGTCCCGATTCTTCTCGGAAACCTTCACAACGAGTTTCAGGGGCTGAATGGCAGACAGTAGGAAGACTACGTTCACCTATGATGGATGTGAAGCCAGATCGAGCAGCGATGACCAACGAAAGGGCTTCGGCCCTGGCAGCAGTAACGAGAGACTTCCGGACCCGAATCTCTTTAAAACTAATATGGGGACTGCACCTCGCACTACACATTAACTGTGTGTGTGTGGGGGGGGGGGGGGGGGCAGAGGGCGGGGAGCCCAGGTCATCCAGGCACCATGACCACCCTGTTATTTTCTTTTCATATGTCCACAGCCAGGGTTGAGGACATTGGACAATGTTCGGTAAATGGGAATGTTTCGTTGGGGGGAGGGTGGGTAGTTGAGGGAACGGGGGTACCGGTGTGCAGCCACGGGGAGAATACGAACACAGGTTACATCCAGGGCGGGGGGAGGGGGGGGGGCGGTCGGGGAGCCCAGGTCATCCAGACACCATGACCACCCTGTTATTTTCTTGTCATATGTCCACAGCCAGGGTTGAGGACCTTGGACAATGTTGGGTAAATGGGGCCGCAGGCTCGTTGCGAGTCAGCCGTCGCCTTCTGGTCGGTGCAGTGGAGCATCGGCAGTTTTGCTGTGACAGAAGTGCAGCGGGTGATCAGGCCTGGTACCCTGGCGGTGTGCGACTACAGTTTGAATAGAGGTCGTCGGATCTGGCGGGCAATAACGACGGTGAGACTACTGGCCCGGGGACCACCAAATAGAGGGCTCATCTGAGGAGAGAGGTGCCGTCTGGGGTGGGCGATTTCCACTTCTAGGGGGCACAGGGATAAAACGGTGAAAGATCTCTTCGCCAATGTCCAGGAAAACCAACAGAGAGATGCAATTGGCATCGTCGGAGCTTTCCCCAGGCTCGGAGCCAATTACTAAAGCTTTTCTGGAGTCCTTGTTCACCTCCCTGTGGGACGATATTCATACCCTGAAAAAGGAGTTTATGAGTGAACTTCGAGTGGTCCGCAGAGACGTGGATGGTATAAAGGAAAGGGTTGCGGTGCTTGAGACTAAGAGCAATAATACGGACATCGAACTGGCGGCTCTGCAGCAAGAAATTGTCAGGCTTCATGATCAGCAGGTCGACCTCCAGATGCACTTGGAGGATTTGGAGAACCGCTCAAGACGACATAACAATGATCCGCAACGTGCCTGTAACCGAGGAAACAAAAGACTTGTTTCGCTACGCCATCATATCTTAGGGCGCCCTTTGGACACGGAGCTGCGGCTGGATAGGGCTCACCATGTGGGGTCCCTGCGGGAGGCATCGGCTGCCCCCCCCAGACATCCTGGCCTGTGTACAGGATTTTCGCACAAAGGAGGAGATCCTTCAGAAAGCCAGTCACTGTCGTTTCAAGGCCAGTCACCGGCCCTTTTTCAAGATCTTTTACCTTGCAAAAGCGCAGATTGTTTCGGCCTGTCACGGCACACCTACAGCAGCAGAACATTTCTTACAGTTGGGGCCACCCTTTCCGCCTGGTTTTCAAGTTGGAGAACAAATGGTATCAATTGCGCTCAGTTTCGGAAGCCTGACGCGTATTGAGCATTGATCCACCTACAGAGGAACTTGAGACAATGCGCCAGGCGACTGACATGGATGACGCTAAGCCACAATGGCGCATGCAAGGTCGACGACGGCGGGTGAAGAAGCCTCCGGCGGCAGTGATTGCAGGAGGCCGGAGAGCTGCGGTTGAGGCGGTCACCTCGGACACTAATCCTACTCAGACTGGCTGACTCTTGGGAAGTATTTAGGCTTGCTGGCCTGTCTTTATCTTTCTTGGTATTGGGGGGCTGTGGAGTGTTTCATGGGTTACCCCACTATTCCTTTTTTCCGGACATCCGAGGATGAAGGACTATTTGGACATGTTTTGGTTGTTCTTTCTGGGGGTTTTTGTTGGGTTGGGGTAGGCGGGGGAGGGTTAGTTTGTTCCAAGTCCACAGAGCGTTACTGAATGGGCCCGGAATGTGGTTCGAACCTGGCTTCGAGAGACGGGGCGTTCCCCATCCATCCCATTCGCATTTGGTAAGATCTGGTTGGCACTCTTTTGTATCTAGTATGTAATGCCGGAAACTACACTTAAGGTCCTAACGCTGAATGTCAGGGGGTTAAATAACCCGGTGAAAAGCAAAGCAGTCCTGTCCTTACTGGAGCACTCGAAGTCAGATATTTGCCTTTTACAAGAAACACATGTGTTACAGAGGGACTGCCAGCACCTTAGGTCTCGTAGTTTTCACCATCAATTTCTTTCCTCCGCTACCACGAAGTCTGCCGGTGTCACGATTTTGGTGGCCCAGCGATTTCGGGGTAAGGTTTTGCAGAAAGGGGCTGAGATACGAGGAAGGCTATGGACATACAGGTTTTCCTTGGGTTCCTCTGTGTTTACTATAAGTTCGGTGTACACTCCCAATGAGGGTCAGGAGAAGTTTTTTCATCTCGCCCTTAGTGAGGCGTCCAATACAATAGATCGTCATGTCCTGCTAGGTGGGGACCTTAATCTAGTCTTTGATAATTCCCTGGATAGATCCTGTCAACGCACTTCTCAGGCAGCTGCACTCTCCTTGGGGGGTTTGGCTCGTTTGCAGGAGATGGGTTTGGTGGACCTTTGGCGCTGCAATCATCCTGGAAATAGGGAATACACATATTACTCTAATGCCCACAAGACATATGCTCGCTTGGAGTACCTACTGGATTCCACATCACTCCAGGCACTCACGACAGGGTATATATAGAGACCGCTTCCCTTTCAGATCATGCACCGGTGACCGTTGCGTTTTCCCTCCCATGAGCCCCACGTGTGACACGGAGCTGGAAGTTGCGGGAACCACTGCTGCATCGTAAGGAGGTGGTCACACGTCTCAAAGGGGTCATTACTGATTATCTTCAACACAACAGCAATACTGACACATTAGCAACACAATGGGCAGCTTTAAAGGCAGTACTGCGGGGTGAGCTAATTGCAATATCGGCGGTGGATAATGCAGAGCGTGCGCGTAAGAGGGAGGAGCTTACACAGAAGACGAGAGAGTTAGAACAAATGTACCAGTGAACGGGGGCACCCCGGGTTTGGAAAAAACTTAAAACTATGAGGCAACAGTTGGCAGCGTTGGACCAGGACCGGGCAGAGTATGCTGCCCTGCGGTTGAAGCATGCATTTTATACTGGAGGTGATCGGTGCAGGCGCCTGTCAGGTAATAGGCTGCAGGAGGTGCGGCAGAGACAGGCTGTTCAGGAGATTCATACACCAAAGAGGGAGCGCGTTACAGAGGATGTTGCTATAGCCTCCGCCTTTAGCGATTTTTATGCCGCTATTTATGCCGGGTTCTCCACTGAGTCTTGCGCGGGTGAGTCCTTTCTCGCTTCCGTCCCTCTCCCCGCCTTACGAAGGAGCAGGCGGATCTCCTGAATCGTGACATCAGGCCAGAAGTCGTTACGGCGATTTCTCGTCTTAAATTGGCTAAGGCGCCCGGCAAGTTTTTATAAGACATTTTGCGTACAGGTGACCCCCTTGTTGACCGCCCTTTTTAACTCCTTTTCGGAGCCCGGTGCGATCCCCGGGGAGCTATTGGATGCTACCATCTCGGTCATTCCCAAGCCAGGGAAAGATTGTTCGCAGTGTGGGGCATACCGTCCTATTTCTCTTCTTAATGTCGACCTTAAACTTTATAAGGGTATCTTAGCGGCTCGGCTGGCGCCTTTCATGGGTGGTCTGATTGACCCGGATCAAGCCAGGTTTATCCCGGAACGCCAAACCGCTGATAATACCAAGAGAGCCCTGCATTTGATAGATAAGGCCACACGTACGACCGGGGAATTCATGATGCTAGCGATCGATGCGAAAAAGCCTTTGACCGGGTCCACTGACCCTATCTAGAGTGGGTTCTGAGGAAGGCGGGCATAGCGGAGAAATTTTGCACTTTTGTAATGAATTGCTACAGGTTTCCCACCGCAACAGACCAAGTTAATGGCTGTACCTCTCCCCGATTTGCTATTGAACAAGGTACACGACAGGGGTGCCCGTTGTCGCCCCTGTTATTTTCTCTATACATGGAACTGCTAGCGCAGAGACTGCGGCTGGACCCGAATGTACACGGGATTAAATTTGGTGGATACACACACACTATAAGTTTTATGCAGATGACGTACTGCTCTCCTTGTCCCAGACCAGGGAGTCCCTGCCGGCATGTCTTGACGCCCTTGATGCGTTTGTGCAGGCAGCTGGCTTCAAAGTTAATATGAGTAAGTCCATGGCTGGTCGACTGACGCTATCCCATACTTGGGGATTCAATTAGCGCCTACACTCCCTGATACGGTCCGGGTAAATTATGCACGGCTGCGCCAGAAGATCAGGCAGGAACTGGGCAGGTGGAGGCACTTTCCCCTGTCGTGGCTGGGAAGAGTGGCGGCAGTTGATGACGATCCTCCCTGCAAATTTTGTATTTATTCCACACTATTCCCTTGCAGCCCCCGGTGGGTTGGATTCGCCAGACCCAATCCGAACTGGCCCAATTTATTTGGAACAGCAAAAAACCTCGGATGAAGCTAAGACTCGCAACGCCCCGCCCCCCCGAGAAGAGAGGTCTTGGCTTCCCGGATCTGCTTATTTTCAAGCGGCCCAGTTGCGCTTGCTTGTAAAGTGAAGCAGGTGGGAGTCTGGGAAGGATTGGCTTTTTCAAGACCAAGCGGTTGCGGGACGCCCGCTTCAGGAGATTCCCTTTCTCCGCTGGCAGCATAGACCCCCTAACCTGTACGCTTCATATATAACCAGGACCCTCATGGATGTGTGGGATTCTACTAGCGTCAAACATGGGCTCACCTCCTTCCCGTCGCCCCTCACACTCGCCCCTCACACCCTTGATGGATAACCCTGATTTTACACCGGGATAAGACTCTGTGGTCTTTGGAAAATGGCATCCATCGGGGTGCTGCTTCTTGTATCACCTTTATGCAGACGGTGGTGTATTGTCCTTTGCAGACTTCCAACAGGCATATGATTTGCCAGAGTCGGAAAGGCTTAGATATTTACAAGCTCGACATTGGGCACTTAATGGCCCGGTGCGCTCTGCAGCTGATAGACGCTTATGGCCCTATGAGTTCTGGCTAATAACGCGCAAATCCGACAAAAAGCTTATCTCGGACCTCTATAAAATGTTACAAGCTAAGTATACGCACATCTACAGTCCAGGGAAGGCACGCTGGGAAAGGGAGTTGGGACGGACCCTCAGTCATAAAGAATGGGAAGGGATCTACTACAGGGCCCGGCATTCTGCATATCACATGGGCCTCACTGACACACTCACTAAGGTCGTAACATATTGGTCTTACATGCCGGAGAGACTCCATGAGATTGACCGTTCTAGGGAGGCAACTTGTTGGCAAGGGTGTGGAGAGACGGGCACACTGGTCCCTCTACTGTGGGATTGTGGTCAACTTCAGGGGTATTGGAACCAGAACCTGGATGAAGTCGACGCCCATTTTGACACTGAGATCCCACGGTTCCCCTCTTATGTGCTGCTAGGGTTACCTAATCCCATCACATACCCACTGCGCTCACGTAGGGCTCGCCTGATAGCTATTGCCTTAGGTTCTGCGATCCAGAACATCCTGTCGCATTGGCACACTGCACACACTCCCACATTTCAGGGCCGGCTCCACCGTCTGTGGCATGTGTTGGGTATGGAAAAGCTTTCTCTAACACTGGCGGGAGAGGGAGCTAGATACTCTGAGTTGTGGCAACCCTTTTCGTCCTTGTTAGCATCAGAGTTTTGAGAAGTCCGTTGCCCCTGCTATTTGCTTCTATTGCGTCTATCAGATGTGGACCATCTGGCGGCGTGCTTCCACTGAGCTCCCGATGAGCTGCCACTGAATCCGACAATCCAAGCAGTCCTACTGTTCCAAAATCTCGAAACGAGGTCGCTAGTGCCCCGGGACCACGTACCTGTCAGACAGCTGTGGAAGGAGTAGCCGATACTGGAAGAAATACGGCCCGATAACACCCGGTTGAGAGGCCTGGCGGTGGCAAGATGGCGGCTGCGGCGGCTGACACACTCCGATCAAGGTAGTACCCGGCTTCTCCCCTGACCCCCCCCCCCCCCGGATGTCAGATACACCGGTGAAGGAAGGGACAGTGAAAGAAACGCAGAGCGGGGCCAGCGCCGCCAGCACAGACCCGAAGACAGACACTCTGCAGTGTTCGGACTCCCGGCTGCTCCCGGATACTTCACCAAGATGGCGGCCAGTGCCGCGATCCCGATGTAGACCGCGACCGGGCGACCGGCGCGGCCCAGGACCATGTCTGTGCCGGAAACTAGCCGGAGAGCTGACGGAGCACCCACGCGGGTCAGCTGCTCACCAGCGTTGGGACCCCAGAGTCGCACGGGGGATGCGGACGCAGCCGGAACCTAACTGAGGCCCCGGAGCACAACACGCTGGGCAGTAGAGGAGGACCCGGTCTTGTACTAGGTGACGGCTGGGGTGGAATCGCCGCCCCGCAGCAGGGAAAAGGCTGGTGAGTGCTCCGGCGACCCACAGAAGATCACCCCCTCCCCCTTTCGGGCGGGTCTCTGGCAGAGGCGCGGGGCGCGGTGGCCTGGGTGAGTGACGCCAGAGGTGGAGGCCTATTCCGGCAGTGTAGGATCTTGACCCACGAGACCACGTGGTACAGAGGGGCCTGGGAACAGCAGATAGCGGCCTATTGCTGGAGCTCTCGTTGCGGCTTGACTGATAGGGCCCCCTCCTCCCCTCCCGCCCTCCCCTCCAGCCCCTCACACTGAGGCGGCTTGGGACTATGACATAGGAACGAGGGAGAGGGCACGGGGGCCGTGGATGACATTGAACCCACACAAACTTGTCACCAAGGGGGCACGGCCGGCCTAACATCATTCAGGTGCCGTATGAGGGAGCACGGAGCTGGAGACACGGCACCAACTGCAATATAAGGGAGTTCAGACACTCAAGCCCTATACACCACCAGGCACCCTACATATACCATGTACTAGAAGGCATGATGCGCTAGTCGCACGGTGGGGCAGGGCCATCACTATCCCACCGTCCACAGAGGAGCCGCCCGAAGAGACGCCTGGGGCAGTTGAGGAGACGCTGCTATTGGAGGCTGTGAACGTTAGTGCCTAGGAGTACAAGTACGCCCTGCAAAGCGCCTGAGCGACGCAAAGACACCACTACTTGTAAGAACAGGGTAGTGCAGCCGGAGAGACTCACTCACGCCATACCTACTACCTGGAAGAATACCCTCTGCCTGTCCACCCCCTCCTCCGAGGGCTACGAATCGGTAGGAGATACAAAGCGGTTGGCGAAGTGCGGGGAGGCGCCGGAAAGTGGACGAGATGGGGAAAAAAGATCCGGTGCCTAAATCCACACGGCAGGAGACCCTGGATACCTATGTCACGGCCCGGCTACAGAAGGAGGCGCTCCCGGTGGCTTCTGGCACGAGATCGGACACCGCAATGCTGCTGGAAGCGATACAAGCGTCCCGGGCGGATATACAGGACTCAAGGGCAGCGCTGGAGGTTAAGATAGGTGAGGTGGGCTCAGAGGTGCTCCTCCTGCGCCAGGATTTTCGGAACCTGACGGAGAGAGCGACGACTGCAGAAACGAGGATCAGCGAGGCAGAGGATTCTCTCACCATTCTCCGGAATGATATGGCAGAACTCCAGGCGTCACACCGACAACTACTCTGGAAGGTGGATGACGCGGAAAACAGGGCAAGACGCAACAACCTAAGCTTCGTAGGATTTAGAGAAGGCTTTGAGGGGACGGACGTAGCGGCCTTTCTCTACTCCTGGTTGAAGACTATGTTCCCGCAGGCCACCTTCTCGAACTGTTTTGTCATTGAAAGGGCTCATAGGGCGCTGCTAGCGAAACCACCGGAGGGAGCACGGCCCAGACCGATCATCGCACGCTTCCTGAATTTTGCAGACAGAGATCTCATACTGAGAGAGGCCAGGAGGAAGGGGGAACTGCGGCTGGAGAACGTGACCATTATGATTTTCCCGGACTACAGCCAGGAGGTACAGAAACAAAGGCGTACCTATGATTCGGTAAAAGCAAAACTGCGAGCTCTGAACATAACGTATATGCTGCTCTTCCCGGCGAAACTCAAAGTCGTCTACGAGGGTAAGACACACTTCTTTAACCGCCCGGAAGAAGCCTGGTAGTGGCTGGAAGAACGTCCCATTCTAATCGAGGTACTAGAAGAAGGCCGCAGGATCAGAGCAGAGATGGCAACTGCCAATCTGAGACGGAGCCCCCCAAAGACCCAAATAAGTAAGAAACCGCGGGTCAGAAAACGCACGCAGACCACTCCTTATCCTGGCTCTAGCACGTTTGGGCGGAGGAGATTGCCGCCTAAGATCTTGGTAGGGAAGGCGGCAGCACTGGGCTCCAGATGTAGCGGCTTGGCCGAGCAAACTGGCTCCGAGGAAGAAGACGGCACAGGGGGCCGAACGTCAGAGGAGGAGGAGGTGGTGGATGAGCAATCCCTACATCCCTTAGTGACAGCGATACGCGAGATGGAACAAGGGGCAACCGGCGGCACAGAAGAGTTGGACAATGGAACGCAGGACTCTCATTCCTGAATAAGAGACACAGTGGACACACGGCTCGGCGGCTCATCATGAAGGGGGCACGCAAGTGTTAAACACCCCCTTTACTTATTGTATATTACTCATTCCTATGTGATGCATTTTACCTTTGCAGGTCGATTGGGCAGGGGAGGGAGACTTGCTCGTTACGTAAGGTGCGACCATAAGTTTGGTGGGGGGGATCCAAGGGTGGGCGACAGACCCTCTCCGCCGGTGGCCATGGTTCTGCAGAAGCTGTGGCTGAAGAGGGGGGAGTGTGGGGGGGTGGGGGGTGGGGGACAGTGGTGAATGTTTTCAGTTCCGGGGAGTTGGGGTTCCGTGCAGTTCAGTTGTGGGGGGAGTTGGTTGGGGGAGGGGGGAGGCAATCATGTACACGCAGTCACACACTTCAGTGCTCCACGATACACTTATTCACCGGAGACCGACCACACCAATCGACATCTGAATGGCAGGTGACGACACACGACGTATAGACCACAGGGGATTCAGTGCCCTGACCTGGAATGTAAACGGGCTGGGTAACAAGATCAAGAGGGGGCTGGTGAACTCGTACATTAAACGACAGAACCCAGACGTCATCCTGCTACAGGAAACCCATCTTAAAGGGACTAACTGCGCCTTCTTAGCAAGGGGCCGTCACAAAGTCCTGGCACACGCGGGGTACACAACTGATTCATGAGGGGTAGCTATCATTATTAAGAAGACCACCCCATTCTGTATTACCCGCACATGGATAGACCCTCTGGGGACCTATGTAGGGGTTCAGGGAACGTGGAATAGACTTGCCTACACGATTATTTCTGTATACGCTCCTCCGAAGCTACAGGCGAACACCCTCAGAAAAGTAGCTCACATACTCCTAGACACTGCCGACACCGTTCAAATACTGGGGGGAAACTTCAACGACGTCATGGATTTGGGGCAGGACCGGTCGGGAATCGCGCCCAGGGTGGGGGTCCGGACCCCCCTGTCCCAACTGATCGCCAATATAGGACTTACAGATGTTTGGAGATGGTTGCACCCCACTCAGAAGGCCTACTCCTATTACTCGGATGCACATAAAGTATTCTCGAGATTAGACTATGTATTTATGTCTAGACAATACGTGACTGTAGATGACACAGCAGAGTATAACGCGAGGGGGATCTCCGACCACTCCCCTTTGCTGACAAGAATGGGACTGGAACGGAGTATGGATAGGGCTTCCTGGCGCTTGGCAGCGTGGGACTTACAAAATGCAACTGTCCTGAGAGGCTTGAGGGCAGATGTGACGGTCTATATTGCAGAAAATGAGGGAACGGTTGCTTCGGGCGTGACCTTCTGGGAGGCTCTATAGCCGCTAATGCGGGACAGGGTACAAAACAGGCTGGCGGAGGAACGGAGACGGCTCCTTTCAAAGGTGGCTGCAGTGGAGGCGACTATCCTGGAGCTGGAGCGGGACTACCAGACTTCAAGGAATGCTGGGACTCTCAGGAGACTACTTAACCGCCAGAAACGCTATAGAGAACTAGTGACTGGGGAGGCTAAAACTCAGGCCCTGGCCACCCTCCATCGCCTTTATGACGTGGGGGACAAGTCAGGCAAACTACTGGCGTGGTTAGGTAAAAAGGAGCTTGCAGCCAGATGGGTTGAACATATTAGAGACATAGATGGGACAATTGTCAGGTCTGACGTTCAAATTGCTGAGGTATTCGCCACACATTATGAACTCTTTTACACAGCCAGGGATCTGGGGACACGCGACAACGCTATACAATACTAGGAGCAAGAGGACTTGCCAACCCTGTCTCCTGAGGCCCTTACGGAACTGGAGTCTGACATTAACTTAGATGACATTTCTGACGCCCTTGCCAGACTGCACCCAGGCAAAACGCCGGGGCCTAATGGCTTCCCGGCTTAGTTTTTTAAATGCACGGCGGACCTTCTAGTTCGCCATCTGAAGGGACTCTTTGAAGGGGATCTCCAGGACGGGAGACTCCCCCTGACCTCGCAGAGGCGGCAATCGTCCCAATACATAAAGAGGGAAAGCCGCGGGAGGATTGCGCGTCCTATCGCCCCATTTCCCTTCTCAACACGGAGGTGAAACTTCTGGCGACCATCCTGGCGCAACGACTACGGTCAGTGATACCGGACCTTATACACTTGGATCAGACGGGATTTTTGCCAGACAGGGCCACTAGATTGAATCTTCGACGTTCACACAACTGGTTACAGGAGGTACAGGGCAGGGAGGAACCACACTGGTTTCTCTCCCTCGACGCCGAGAAGGCCTTCGACGCTGTTCACTGGCCGTTTCTCGAGGGGATCTTACCAAAGTTCGGATTTGGACCGGAGTACCAGAAATGGGTACGGCTCCTGTATACTGAACCTAGGGCCAAAGTAAGAGTAAATGGGAGGATGTCGCGGAAATTCCAGATCCATAGGGGAACCCGACAGGGATGCCCACTGTCCCCCTCCTCCTCTTCGCACTCACTATTGAGGCACTGGCCGCTAGGATCCGACAAAATGTAGACATCAGAGGTTTTAGGAGGGCTGAGTTGGACTCTGCACAGGAGAAAATATCCCTTTACGCGGATGATATACTGTTGTATATTACGAACTCGTAGACAACTATGCCGGCACTGTTCCAAGAACTAGAGCAATACGGTAGACATGCGGGCTACCGAATCAACTGGCACAAATCGATTCTTTATGACCCCAGAGGGGGGGGCGACTGGGCGACACTGCCTGGGCAATTACTGACAACAATAGCGGGCTTCCAATACCTCGGAGTTTATATAACCCTTCACAGAACACTGTCATTCCAACGAAATCTGGAACGAATTATTACGAACTCCATCGCGGATATGGACCGCTGGAGGCAGCTCCCACTCACACTTCTAGGCCGAGCGGCCATGTATAAGATGATTATCCTACCCAAGTATCTATATGCCCTGCAGAACGAGTACTACCCAATCCCAGTAAGGGTGCTATCCAGAATACACGCGGATCTGAGGGCTCTCCTCTGGTTGGGTAAACAACCTAGAGTGGCGCTCACTACTCTCCAGAGACACCAATACAGCGGGGGGATCTCACTTCCGAACCTGGAAGCCTACTATTGGGCGGAACATATTGCCCCGATCAATGACTGGTTGCACCCCCCGGCAGATCACCCCACTTACGCCCTTGAAAGACACAAAATGTCATCACGTAACTTACTATACTATCTTTATGGGGGCACTAGACGGGAGCCGCTTCTCCCAGCGACGGTCATTACCCTACTCTCGTGGAATAAAGCCACAAAACGCACGGGATGGGAGAAGACGCCCACACAGCAGACGCCGATCTGGCACTGCAAGTAGTTAACTGAACTAAACAAACTGAAAGGCTTTCAAAGATGGGAGGACATAGGTATCTCCACCATAGGGGATATGATCGCCAAGGGGACACTGAAATCCTTTATGACATTGAAGACGGAATTTGGACTACATCACTCGCAGTTTTTCAAATACGCGCAGTTGCGGCATGCCTGGCGGGCCCAAAACATCCAATTAACCGGGCTCCCAGAATATGCGCCATTAGAGGGACGACTGTTACAAGAACGAATTCAGGGGAAAGCAGTCTCACTCACATATAAAACCTTAACAAATAACATGCTAGGCAACCTAGTGAAACTTAGACGGACATGGGAAGCGGAGGTGGGAGAGATGGATGATCTAGACTGGGACATAGTATTAATGCACCCCAGGGAGGTGGCTATTAAGTCCAGGCTGCGCCTTATCCAATTTAATGTGCTCCACAGAACCTACTATGACAGGGTGCAACTCCATAGGATGGGAAAAACGGATAACAAGAGATGCCTCAGGTGTGAACTAGATGACGGAGACTTTTACCACCTTATGTGGACATGCGTTTCGATTCAACACTACTGGACCCACGTCTTTACGGAACTGAGTGAGGTCCTGGGGGTTCCTCTCCAGCCGGAACCCAGGCTGGCTCTGTTGGGTATGACTAATGACGTGGACCTAGCGAGGCCCTTACTAACCTTCCTGGTGGTGGCTCTTGTGGTGGCAAAAAGAGACATAGCGAAATACTGGGGGTCACCGGAACCTCCGGAACTAGAGGAATGGAGGAGAGGGCTGGACATGTACATGGCCACAGAGAGTGACTTACAAAACCAGGGGGGCCCGAAAGGTTCCGTAGGGTCTGGACCAGGTGGAGACACCATCATGGATTGGATGGGGGGTTATGAGGGAGGTGGGTTATTTACCAGATTACACAATTGCATGAGCACGCGTGGGAAGACTTTGCGTAGGAGGTTACGGGACATCTCTACAGTGCTATCATTAATGATGTGTCAGTTTGTAACTATTTTTGTCAGAAATTTACGACTCTGGGAAGGGTGGGTGGAGGATCTAGGTGTGTGTACAGTTAATTACATGATTGTGATGTTGTGCTATAATAAAATGCAAATAAAAATATTAAAAAAAACAAGCATTTACAATGCAACGGTTTCGCCTTTGGAAAAGTTAGAGCTATTGGCATTGTAAATGACAAAATTTGTATTTAGGTGCTGGTTCTGAGTGCTTGGCAGGGCTCCGGCCAGGTCGAAACCTAAAAAAACCTCTGTCCTTGTGCTGTGAAGAGAGGGGTGATTGATTGTGTGAGAACTCGTCCCTCATTTGTAGCACGTTAAACATCTCTGCCTTTTAACACCGAGCTAAACCTTTCTACACAAAGGAAGGGGTGTTGGCCCCCCCACCTCTCTGGGGGGAGGGGGGCTTTGAGCAAGTGTTTCTCAGCTGGTCTGTCCTGGTTCTAAATGTACCGCGCCTTCCAATGCGCGGGGAGGCAGTTTCAAGAAATGAGCTTGGAACTTTCAAAACTGCAGTGCCTCTAAAAAATAAAGCGGCAGCACGAACAACAAGAGCAGGGTTTACCAGAAACGGGTTCCTAATAGAGAGGGGCCAGTGACAGGTACAAGGGTGGACGCACATATGGATTCTAGTCTTAAACATGTGACAACGTCAGGGGCACTGAAATTATGCAGCATTGAAAGACCAAATCCTGCAGCAGGGTTGAGATAATTATGCAGCAAGAAAAAGCAACTTATGTGGAATAATGAGGCTTAATCTGTAGCAGTATTGTTATGTTACTTTGTCATTTTAAAAACTATTAATTGTGTCAGGGCAAAGTTGCCCTTCATTATTAACAATTTACCATCTGAATACAACAATCTGCAATTGGAAGGTGATCAATTAACTCTTGCAAGGTGTCTGCAACTGCACAGAACAACGTGAGGCCCTTTTTGTTTAGTAACTTGATTATTTTGAAGTAGAAAGATTTGTTGAGACAATCGGCAAATTATGCAGCAGATTATGAGGCAAGGTCAGTAAATCCGTAGTTATGTGGGATCTGAAGAGACCGTAGAATCTCGTAATTCAAATAGCCCTATACCTTTTTCAACACAAGGATTTAGGAATAGCGCCCTATGCTAAAACGGGGCAGAAAAATATGAACTAACATAATTTGACACTCCCTAGCTTTCCAAAATTATATAATATATACATGAAGCAATAGGTGAAAAATAAAGCTATGATATTCCAAGAATGTGACAAAGATAGCAAGAAGCCTGCCAATTCAGAAGTACGTGGAACTCAGCAGGACGACTCCAACAACAACAAAGTGCAACTAGAAAAGTAAAAGGGTGCACGAGTGGCAGTTTGGGGAGCAGAGGCTAACTATAAGAAATCTAGCACAAATAATAAATCAGGGAGACAAAACATGCCTTAGATACATTGGTGACGTCTGGGCATGGAAGTGTGATGTTGGAGGCTGAGTAGACTTGAGTGAAGGACCGCTAATTACCCAAACTATAATGTATACAATATTCACAGTGGAAACTGTCCAAAGATTAATCTCATGAATGGAAGGAATGGGTTCAAGCCTATGCTTGTTATGGAAGTAAAAGTCAGGCTGGAAGTAACAAAGGTAAAAGTGTAAAAGGCAGGGAGGCTGAAGGGATACCAACTATGGGACCACAGTCACATTGTGGCTGACACAGTCTCTGGAGAGAGGAGCAGCAGTGTGAGGTTGGGGGGAGACTTGATACACCCCTCTGAGCTGCGCAGCGCCCTATCACGTGTCTGAGGAGCCTGCCATCTTTTGATATCCGTGTGACATCATGTCGCCTGCACGTCATCGCGCCAAAGTGATGTCACAAGAGACGGGCGACAGGATTGGCCTTGGAAGGAAGGCAAAGAAATCCATCTAGTAGTTATGCACCTCAGGACCACCTCTTCCCTCCAGCAGTTCAGGAACGGACTCAAGACCTGGCTGTTCCTGTGAACAGATCACCACAAAGCCGTTAGCAAGTCCAGCGCCTTGAGGGATTTGCCGCACTCTACAAACCCTTGATTGATTGAATGCATTTGGTATTTGTTCACATACCTGGAATTATAAGTACGGAATTACAAGAAGCACGTTCACCCAGTGACCTTACGAGCTGATGGTTACGGAGCGCACTAATGTTAATAAAGGAGCCCGGATGAATCTACTAAGAGAGCTTTGCCGAAGAACACGCCAGTAGCATGCCCCTGTGACATGTTCTGCGGCGGAAGCCTGCTGGCTTTCCATTCTGCTCCGAGGGGCAGAGAGCAGCTCTGTGAACCTAAAGAAGCAATTGGGTCTAGTCCTCTCCATGGTGACGGATAAAAGAACAATTTGCTGAACAGTTTCAATGAGGTCGTGCCAGGTGACTCGGCCTCATCTGTTGAATATAGTCTCCAATTTACCACTTCTAGAACCCCGAGTCTATGCTGATGAGCGCCAGGGCGTGGATTATCACAGAATGCACTCAATGCCGTGCAGCGCCCACTTATTTATCCAGCGCTTTATATGCACGTCAGTAGGTGTCCAAGCCGTCTCTGTTTTGGAAAGTATGGGGAAATGAGGCACGAGGTGAAGCTATGTGTCCAGAATCACACGCTGTGATCGGGCGAGGGAGCTGCCATTAGAACGTAAATCTCGTGGATCAAGAACACTTTGGAACACTGAACGAGGAGAGATCTAACTTGATTACGGTTTAGATTTTAAAGAGGTCAGAGCAACACAAATATGATCAGCTTCATAAAATAGTCTAAACCCTGAAAGCATTTAGTCAAAACGCAATCTTTATAGATCACATTTAATTGCGTTTCACCTTTTACACAGCGCCACGTGAATCTTCAAAGCCCGTTACTCGGCCGCCCACTGAAGGTGTATGCTGCCTTGAGAGTTGAGAAAATATTGCATGCTATTGTGTCCAACAGATACATCTCTCCTGCTACTGTCCACGCTACTCGCTGTAGTGGTTAGCCTTTTGACGGAAGTGGAAGGGTGAGAGAGGACAGGAGGGTGTATTACACAGCATCACAACACCAGTAGCTAGCCAGTGTGTCATGGGCCAGAGTGCAAGAGAGGAAATGTCTAAAATGCAAAATAAGCAGGGGTTCAAAGGGTCATTCAGGCCTCTGGACCCCGGTGCCACTGCACCTATTGCACATATGAAAGCTACGGCCCTGCACAACGCCTTCCACAATCCACCAGTGGTCTTGGAGGGACGTGCAACAACATAACCTTATTGTGTTGGGATGTGAATATAGGGACACTTCTAAATGGGATACAGAAATAGTCTACTGACACTTTGGGCGCGAACTAAGATTGCATGTATCGGCGTATTCAGCTTTCATTAAGCTGCATTTCAATAACCTGCCGCGATAATGCGATGTTCCCCCAAGCAAGTAAAAGATTCGAAATTAAGTGCTCTGCGGCGACATGGAAGGCGACACTTCACAAAATTATATATATAAAAAAAATTATCTATACAACTTCGACGGATCAGGAAGCGATATGGGCAGGGTTCTCTTTATTGTCAGCGGTTAATGATTGATAAATGCCCGTGCCCGATTCCAATCTCATTGTCTCTAAGAAGTTTAAAAATAATAGATGGGATGAAAGGCCAAGTATAGAAGACGGATACAATATTATAATGTTCTCTCCTAGCAGGCACATTGAACGTTCAGATAATAATCCATTTATGTGTTTTTCGCACAATAGCACTTTGGGGGAAAACTGTATGGACATAGGTTTTCCAGGTGCTAATCTAATTTGTATTTTAGCGGGGGATAAATGAATCAAGAAGCTGCTATTTAAGATTGTTAGCATTTTCTGTCTTGTATGTAAGTGATATTTATCAGTTTCTCTCGGAATTTTAGAATCGAAATGTTGCACAAAAGATATTTTAATTGGTATAGCGGAGACTTCTGATGGAAGAAATGTTGATTGTTATGCTTTTATCACTACATGAATTTGTAATTTAATGTTTTCATCTATTAAAATAAAAATATTTTTTTTAAAAACGTAAACGCAGCAGTACTAAAATTAAAACGTATAATAATCATGTTGTACTACCCTCTAGGGATAAGGGCGGCTGTTGTAAATCGCCCACTAATGATAACCAGGAGGGAGGGGACAAAACGAAGGAAAGAGTAATTATCAGCTGTTAACGCCCCACAGCATGAGAGCAATGAAGCTTAAAGAATCTCCGCCAAAACATCGAGAAACGAACATCAAACATCACATGGACTCAATGTACTTTATCTTAGTACCACAGAACACAGATGAACATCACTAGTGCTGGCGCTCTAAGCAATCTGATAGGCTTAGCCTATTAACGCATTATATAAATGATGCTACTACGTCTTCTCTCTCTGTATATATGTAATCATCGCGTGCTCACGTACCCTGAACACACTTCCTTCACACTCCCCCCCCCCTCCCCCCCCCCCACTCCAGTCACAACATTTCTAAAATGAGATCTTCTTAGATGAAAATAAGGGTGAGGGACGGGTGTAATTAGTGAATGCTCACAGTGTCCTTTGATGTCCCCAGTTTCTTCAGCCCGTCCAAAGGCAGCAGGTCTGCCGAGTCCTTGTGCATGAACTGCACCGACTGCTTCATCCTCCTCTGTTGCCGGAGAGCTGCTGCCTCCCTGATCTCGGCCTCCTTCCTCCCCGAGTCCGTCAGCATGCCCGAGTAGAACATCTCGGTGCCTGGCCACGAGCCCCTTCACGAGCTCCGAGCCGCGCGTACAGATACGAGTGCCTTGCCTGGCCACGAGCCCCTTCACGAGCTCCGAGCCGCGCGCACAGATACGTGAGCCCTGCCTCGCTAAGAGCCCTTCACGAGATCCAAGCCTCGCGTGCAAGTACGAGTGGCTGCCCTCGGCTCCACGCCGCGCGCGCAGATACCAGTGACTGCCCTTCAGAACTAGTGCTGAAAGACTATCAACCGCCCAGCCAGTGCTGCGCGAGGAGGAGACGTCATCTGGTAACACGGGGCTGCAGATAAACAGCCTCTGACAGAACTTGGATGCAAAGGGAAAATCATGCTAACTCTTTATTGGCTGAGCCAGACACAGCATTTGAAATGACAGCAACTATTTGGAAAATACACTTACAAAGCGGACTTGTCATTTAAAAAAAAGGAAAAAAATTAGGTTGCACGTGCAAACCTCCCACGCGACTGCATGCATACAAGGGAGTATCGAACAACTGAAAAAATGACAGGATAAGACGAAGAGGTTTACTCTTGTTAAATTATCTTTACTAGAGAAGGCATGCATAACAAACATTGAACAAGTCAGGTCCCGGGCCGCGCTGTGATTGGCTGACGTCACGGGGGTGTCCCGGGCCGGCAGCCAATCACAGCGCGGCCCGGGAATGACATCACGGGGGTGTCCCGGGCCGGCAGCCAATGGCAGCGCGGCCCGGGACAAAGGGGCGGGGCTTAAAAAAAGCACCAGAAACGCCCCCGAATCGCGTTTTCGAGAGAAAACGCGATTGACAGCCTCTGCCTCCCAATGGCTAGCCTCCATTTATGGAGCTAGCCAATTGGAAACAGAGGCTGTCCTAACCTCACTATTAAAAACAACAGATTTCGATCTGGGAGGGGCTTCGCCCCTCGCCAGGTTACGAAACCTAAAAAAAGATGTGGACCATCTGGGAAAGGACTGAGGAGACTGAGCCCTTGATAGAAGGAAGCAGTGGACTTGGAACTTGGTTGGTGGGTGGGCCGAGGGGGTGTGTGGGGGTTTTGGTTGTTCTTGGTTTGTTTTTGGTAAAAATAGTTTGCATGTACAGTATGCCCATTCTTGGAATTGGCCCTCTAGCGCGCCATGGCTCTGCTTGTGTTACTGCCTGAGCTTGCTATTTCATGATGTTCGGTGGGGCTGGGGCCTTCATGGTTTATATATGCGTCCTGAAAAATCAATAAAGAAATTTAATACTAAGAGAAAAATATGCCAGGTCATGGCAATATATCATCCTACATATAGCTTTAGAGTTCTTGTGTTTGCCCCTTTCCCTCTTTTTGCCTTTGGCTCCGCTTTCCGTAGTACTTGCCACTCCCATACCCTCTTCTGTACTCCCAGCACCCATCTTCCTTTTATACGACCCCCCCCCCCCCCGCCCCCTCACTCAGGATCATGCCCAGACAGTGCAGATACTGGACAGGGTCTCCTGCAGAAGGCCTCAATGTTATGCATAGGAATGAAGACACACCCATGGAAGGCTGGAAATTAATAATCAGCATGCAACGTATCTTTCTTCTAAATCTAGCTTTGGGTACTATTGTTTCCTTGATAGAGAAATCTCCAAAATAAACAATTATTACTCGCCCAGTGTTGGCACTGTGCTGGGGACTCTGTGGGCTCTAGTGACCAGCAGAAGTTCTGGATATTCCATATCATCATCCTCCAGTATCATATCTTTGACAGTTAGTATAATGAAATCAAGAGCACATATGCTCTTTCAACAGTATAAAAAGGCAATCACCAATGATCATCCTTACTAAGAAATATGAAATTGTTATTACCTGATCTATATTATCGTCATCATCAGGTTTCAAGGAATCAGGATTCAAGATCTGCAACAACCTAAAAATAAGAGACGTTGCAGTTATGAAAAGAATGGTATTGACACTAAAAAACATCAAGAATTAGGTATGCAAATCCGTGTAGATCTAAAATGGAAATCCTTGCAATAAATGGCTTTAGTTTGTGTTAACTTTAAGTCTTCACCAGGGGAATAGGAAAGGTGAATGTCTCGATTTTGGGAAAGGGGTGGGAGAGCTGCACATATCCCCCAGTCTCAGGCAAGGCAGGAGTAGTTTTAAATAAAAACAAAAAAACCTTCACTTGGAAAAGACAGGGTTTAATAGGCCTAACGCCTAACCCCCATCTAATATTTATAGAGAAATAGGAACACCAATATAGGGGGGATTTGTTTTCATCTTTTGATATTCACAAAGAAGGCAGAGATTAAAAAAAACTAAAATCCTGTCCCTCACCTGGACTCTTCCTACGCATGATTACAAATTACAAAGGGGATATTTCTGGCTCTGTTTTGTTCTAATATCAACAAACTATTTTCATTTTGAACAGCATTGCTAATGCTTAGGTTTTTCTGTTGGCATTTAAAACAGTATTCTGCCGTACACACAAATTATCCTTTAGCGTATTTAATTTTTTATATATATCGTGCCATATTTATATTACGTGCTCAATGAGCAAGATTATGTACATGTTCTGAAACACAGCAGAAAGGGTTGAGTCTATTCATTCAGCATTCTTAACTTATCAAGCCTCCCTCATTTCACGTCCATCTCTACAATGGCTGTCCTTTACTAACAGGAAAGTCTTATCGGGTATTTTTAGGCTGTGGGGTTTTAGGTTTAAACCTATAATAACTGATAAAACCCCACTGAAAGAAAATAGCCCTCACCGGTGAAAACATATAAGCACTGAAAAAACACCTGCACAACCACAAACTAAATGCCATTTAAAGAAAGGAAAAAAAGTGAAAGTCATTTTGTTCTTACTGAAGGGGTCAATAAAATGTAACTTTGTTATACAAGTTAGCAGTAAGAAATACTGGCTAACATTATTCTGCTTGAGTTTTGTTCTTTAGGGATGCCACTAAAATATTGTTTCTTCCTTTTACTTTTTTCAGTTTTATGGCCTTTGGTCTAAAGATGCAGGTTTTAGTTTCACGGTTTAGGGTAATTATTTTATAAACTGTAGAGAATCAGGGCATATCAAATTCACATTTGATATTTTGGCTGCATTTGATTCTTTCACTGATAGGTAAAATGGCTAGTTCCATAAAAATCTTTCCTAATATGTGTCATCACATTTACCCACAAAGAATGGGTAAAAACCCTGAATACATCAGACCATAGTTTCTAGTGGGTAAGTATTGATAGTAGGTGAATTGCCAACACCTCAGGCTTTAAACATTAAATGCAAGGTATAGTGACAAGTATATATATCACCAAGCATCTGGGATAGTGGTGAAAACATGACACCAGACTTTTGGAAAACATGGAACGCAGTGTCACTTGTTATGCTCTGCAAAAAAAGTTCTTTCCAAGTTCAACAAAGATTGGAGTGATATTGTTTGTATTTGTAGTGATTCAGCTACGTATATAAAAAATGCGTGTGATGACCTGTCAAAATTGATACCCGAGCTGAAGTGATTCCCTGTAGGAGATCCATGCCACTTGTTAGATGGTATGCTGAAAGCATCTTTACAATCTTCAAAGTTAATGAGGGATGCTATTGACTTTTTAGTCCATTCTGGTGTACTGTATTTATCATTTTGTGCTTTATGTGGCATCAAAGAAATAGTCTTCCCAACTGTGTCCCTTAGCTGACGGTTCTCAGCCCAAGGGGCTATGAATGCTGAGAGGGCCTTTTCACAGATGTTTACATGGGAAGGAAAGCGTGAGCGCACATGACCAAAGACTCACTGAAGAAGTATTGTATGGTATATTACAATAAGATTAATTAGCAAAAATCTCTTTGGACCTCATATACACTATACGTACACTGTCTATATACCATGTTCTTTCAGTGCAGAAAGAAAGCAATGAAAAAAGCAAAACGTTCCATAAACACCGGAAGAACACTTTTTCTGTTGTTTTTAGTGGTGTTAAAATGTGTAACGACTGATAACAACTGTTTTTTAAGATATTGAAAACACTGAAAAAACCCCACCAGAATTTACCAAAAATAGAAACTGAAAACAGGACAGCCTAGGTATTTTACATAGGGTTCTCTCCTTGGAGCTTGCTTCCAGTTCGTTGGCCTAATCATGTTTAGATAGCTATATATCTCCGAAAAGCTCCATATGTTTTAATGAGCCATGTTATGTCCGAAGATTTTAAGAAGTACTGCTGAGACAGACTACAATAGGTTTTGGCCGAAGACTGCGGGCTATCGGAGGCTATGTGCATAAAGGGAGGCTTATCCAATGAGGACCAGGCCTGGTAATTGATTAAGGGCACTACTGTAACAGGGTGTGCATATAGACGGGGATTGAGGAAGTCAGGAACATAAAATGCCAGTCAATTCAATTCAATTCAAGAATCTTTATTCGGTGATTAAAAAACACCATAAAAGCACATTTATATATACACAAATAACAGTAAAAAATTATTAAATACTAATTAAGATCCTTGTACATAATTGATGCGCTGAAAAGAATACCAACATAGAGGCCATGTAAATACAGGTCACAATATTTCATTCCTCTCCCCTCGTCTTTCTTAAACGTATTGCAACTTTGATAAAGTTCAAAATGCTACACAAGGTCAAGGGGTCAGAGGCTTTTAACAAAAATACTAGGGCTTCCCTGGCGTGTTCCAGTTGGGCTTTTTTTAGAATATTTACAAGGAATCTACACCTAGGCATGGAAAAATAGGGACAAAGCAAAACAAAGTGAAGGGAATCCTGCGGAGACCGGTTGTCGCAGCCGCAGGGACCCTTCTGCTCGATAGATGAAGTAAACCCGGCAGGTATAGCCAACATGAAGGGTAGCAGATTCAGTCTGAAACGGCACATTAAAAATCTGTCCTGTGCATTATGTAAAAGAAATAAGTAAGGCTCCATGCCCTCCACACTCTTTACCAAACCATGGGCCCTTACAGTCTTTTTCGCTCCTTCAGCATCAGCTCGTCGTTGGGTTTCTTTCTCCAGAAATAGTTCCCCTACTCGCTTCTTATGCTGTGCTGAAATAGCAGCTGGGTTCGTGAAGAGATTCCCCAGCCCTAAATCCTCCAGGGTATTTTTCACGTATTTGAGCCAGGGGATGCGCATTGAGTGAGTCCTACCTAAGCAGTCCAACAGAATTTCTCTGCTTAGGTGCGCCTCTGGATTTATCCATATTTTTAACCAGGCCACTATTGGCCTAAGTTTTAACAAATCTTCCAAATATGGCCTCCCTAGCTCCCTGTGGGCTATGAAACCAGCCGTGCTGGGTGGCGCCCTCAGGATTGCTTTCAAATACCTATTTTCTTCCTGTTGGATTCTAGTTGTGTTCACGAACCCCCAGACTTCTGCCCCGTAAATTACTTTAGAGCATGTTATAGAGCCGTACAAATTCATCACCTGTTCCGGACTCCATCTGCCCACCCTCCTTCCATATCCAGCTATCGCCCCGTTAGAGGCAATCATTTTCGTACAACGTTCTGCCACCAAGGGGGTAAATTGCAATGCACCGTCAAAAGTTACCCCGAGGTAGGAGAAAGTCTTAACCTGCTCCAAACTGTGGGAACCAATTGTATAAACAAATTTGGAGGAGGGTTTTTTGCCTGCCAGGAGCACATATGATTTCCCTAGGTTGACAAATAGGTCCAGGTTACTCATAAACTCTGCAAACCCCTCTATCAGTGTTTGAAGGCCTCGAGGTGTTCTTGCCAATAAAACCGCATCATCTGCGTATAGCAGGACGGGGATATGCCGCGGCCCAACCCTTGGGCAATCTACCTTTAGACCCAGAAGGAACTGCTCAAGGTTATTGATATAAAGGGAGAACAAAAAAGGGGCAAGTATACAGCCTTGTCTGACTCCACTCCTACATGGAAAGGAGTCAGACAGTCCTCCCTCCCTGTTAAATCTGACCTTGGCTGTGGTGTCACTATGCAGTTCCCTCAGTATGGTGATTAGGCCACTCTCTATCCCCATACCTGACATCATCTCCCACAACTTTCCTCTGTTGACGTGATCGAATGCTGCTGCCAGATCCATGAATCCCATATAGATGGGTTCATCGCTGGCCAGAGTGTACTTGGCAGTCAGCATGTATAGGTTCAGGCACTGATCACTAGTGGACCTCCCTGTCCTAAACCCATACTGTGTGTCCGAGAAGATGTTGTTCTCTTCGGACCATTCGGTCAATCTATTCAGGATTGCCCTTCCCAAAAGTTTGGCTGAAACGTCAATTAGGGAGATAGGCCGGTAACACTTCGGGTCATCCCTATTGCCCTTTTTAAAAATTGGTACAATGATCGCCTTAGACCAGGACGGCGGAAGCCCACAGGTAATAGCGGTGTTTAGGACCCTGGTCATCAAAGGAGCCCATAGATCAGTATTACTAAGGAACAGGTCAGGAGGAATTCCATCTGGGCCCGGGGCTTTATTTTTGGTAAGACCCTCCATCCCTGTGCTGATCTCCTTAAGAGAGAATATGACTAGTGGGACCTGTCTTGGGGATACCGGTGGTTCCACATGGGTGCCCGACTCATAATTGTATAAACCCCTAAAGTGGGTTACCCATTGCTCCGGAAGAATATTAGTCCCTATCTCCGGGGAATCATTTTCTAAAAAGGTCGGTTTATTGATGATTCTCCAGAACCCCGCTAGATCTTTTCTTTCTCCAGCTTCTCTTAGATCTGCCCATGCTTCTGCCTGTAGGGCAAGTTTCCTCCTTTTAATCTCTTTTTTATACTTTTCCCTACTGACCCTAATATTCTGTGGATCCCGTGGTTTCATCTTGAGGGAGCATTTCAGTTCCCTCAGAGCCTTAGAGCAATCTCTGTCGAACCAACGGGGATTTACCTGATTACGTATGGGCGCACTAGACCTCAATAGTTCATCAACTAAGTTAGCAATGTGGTCGAACGCTTCCAAGACCCTTTGACCCTGTATTTCCAGGTCTAAACAATCATTAATGGCCACACGGCCCTTGTCGCCCAATGTTTTGTAAAACTGTGCCCCATCAATTTTAGACCACTTCAATCTCCTGCCTTGATCAGTGGCCCTCTCCTCAATTAAACAACGAGATTTAATTCCCATGCCCGCCTTAAAAAATAGCGTTAAGATGAGCGGGTTATGGTCGCTAAAGCTGCTCCACTCTATCCCTACACTGATTATTTTATTAATTAATGCTCTCGAGACCAAGATGTAATCTATAATAGATGCACAGCCCCTCCCCTTAAAAGTTGGTGGGAGCGTGCCATCCGACTGTGGATCTATCATGTTAATGGTGTGCTCTAGGTCGTACTTAAGCCGAAGCAACCCAAGAGCCAACCCAGTCGGCGTGTGTGTAAAATGCGGCCCCTTCTCAATCGGGCATTGTGCCCAGTCTGTATTTACCTTAATCAGTGCCGGACAGAGGTGACAGTTAAAGTCTCCTACCAAAAGTAGCCCGTAGGTCGGCCCTTTGCTCTGGGATTTAATTTCATGACCCAGCCTATTGTCAAGTTCAGCCAGTAGGGGGGAATGGGTATTTAAAATCTCACTGTGATAAAAGTTAAAAACCGATAATTTCAACCCCCTACCAGAAAACCGAACTGCCTGTATTCCATGCGAGTTCCATTCTGGGGACGACCAGGTACCTGGGAGGGATAAATCTACATAAACAGCTAAACCACCCATTGCTCTCCCAGAACTAGATTTCCGAGCAGGAACAAAAAAACACTTATAGCCCTGAAGATGATAATTATTCACCACAGCCCATGTCTCCTGTAAGCATATAACATTAAATTTCCTGATAAAATCAACCCACTCTTTATTATTAAATATGCCTGCTAAGCCCGCTACATTCCAAGAAATAATCCTCACATCCTCTCCACCTAATACTACACCCCCCTCGCTCGTTGGTCCTGTCTCCTGCGACACCCCTTGCATAGCCCCCCCTCCTCCTCCCACCAATCTATCCACAGTCATACCCTTGTTATCAGAGAGCATAGGTTCCTCCGCCCTAACTATTTGAGTTTGCAGGGCCGTATGTCTTTGCACCTCCGGTATTTCTGCTTGGGCGCCCTTTTCTGTATTCTCCTTAGAGGCCTTCTCTATTTGTCAATCCACCCCCTCTAGGCCGTTTAGACAATTAAACCGATTATAAGTAGGGAGAAGTGGTGTCGGTCTGCCAAGTAGTGGCCTAGGTTGAAATGCCTGGTGTCTCCCCCTTCTTCCAACCCTCTCCCATCCATCATTATTATTATGGAGTGGGTGTGGTGGGCCTGAGGCGATGGGAAAGAAGAAGGACACACGAAGGGTTTGGATGGTAGATTCCCTTGATATATTTTCCCCTTGACATATATGCGACACCGTACCCTTGTCCCTAAAGCTTACCAATAAACAGTCCCCAGGGATGGATTTCTGAGTTCTCCCCACCCATGGGACCCTTCTTACCATTATAATTTCGTTATTAAGGTGTCTCGGGAGGGGTCTGTTTCTGTTTAGCCACTTAATTACCCTGGTTTTTAGGGCACAAAAATCCTCAACTTCTCCTTCATCAAGTAGCGGGACCCCTGCCATGACTACAGTAAGGTCATTAGTCTCAGGTGGTAGGTTAGGGCGACGAGGTCTTGCAGGGGGCTTTTTTTGGTAGTCCGGAGTGTTGTTGTCTACCAGGTGTGCCGGAGGTACTGGTACAAGGGAGGGATTAAGTGTATTAGTGTGGAGTGAATTGGTAGCTACAGGATTTGGTTTTAAGGGTTGTTGAGGGACTACCCCATTTACAGCTTGTGGTGGCGCTGGAGCTGGGTTAACTACCCTATGACTCGACCCTTGCGGGACTGCAGTAGTGGTGATAGGTTCTAGATCACTTTCCTGTCGACCAGCACGAGTTTTCAGACTTCCCAGTGTGGCCTCCAATATGGTTAGTCTAATCTCAATCTTTTTTATACTTTCGCTGATCGGGAGTAACAGCGACCTTAACAGAAATTCCAGGTTTCCCAGCGGTACAACAGAGAGGGGGACATTAACAATACTAGTTCCTATATCTTTGATCAAGGCGGGAACTGTATTTTCCTGAGCATTAGATTTAGGGTGTGGCTCTGCCGGTAATTTCACTATTGGTACAGGGTGTTTTAAGGATTTACCAAAGTCCAGATGTGAAATCTTGGGTTTACTCCCTCCCTGCGCACCCTTTGCCCTCCTCCTGCGCTTTTTTGGGGGGGGTCCCAAAATTACTTGTGTGGTGACTGCTTTCGGTTTGGGATGCCTGTCATTATGAACTGTGAGCGGTTGTGAGATTAAATCAATAGTCCCCCTAGCGGGGCTGGGGCTAATAGCTAGAGCAGTGCTCGTAATTTCAACTGGGGAGGTATTAGTACGCTCCCTTAACAGGAGTGGGACATCCTCAATTCGTGTTAACTCCTCCCTAAATGTGATAGATTGTTCACCCATGGGGGTATTTTTCAGATTATCCACTGATCGTCTCCGTTCCGCCCTTAATCTGGACAAATTTCCCTCTTTGTCAGCCTCCCCCACAGCCCGTGAAAAGTAGTTTTCGAGTGTCCCAGTTTTCACTCCTCCCGGCTTCTGAGGGGTACTCTCCCTTGCCGGGGAAGGCATGATTATCCTCAGAAAGGGTCAGTTATGCCACACAAAGCGAGTATCACAAATTAATAATTCCAGGAAATACCTGCACAGGCTGAGAGACCAAGAGACCAAGAGGGTAGGCCCAGCCCGGCCTACTCCGGCCGATGACGGCCTTGGACGGTCCCGCCCTTGTCCCGGGCTTCTCCCGCGCAGCGGGAAAGACTGCTCCTTTTGAAGATGTGCAAGGGTGAACTAGGGGGCGTGGCCGGCAGGGAGAGGAGCCCAGCTGACACGGGCGCGCGGGGACTCCTGGAACTCAGAGTCCACCCGCTCTACCCTCGCAGCCCTGCCGGTGTCCCTACAAGCCCCAGGCAATGTTCCCCTACAACTGCTAAAACCGCGAAGCGGGACCCGCGCAGCGGGTCCGGCGAGCAGCAGCGGCTTAGCAGGCAGGATTCGGCAGGATTCAACAGAGGTCCGTGGCGTGGCGAAAGTCCAGGTTAGTTTCCCCCAGTCATAGATCCATCCACACAGCAAATGCAAAAGAGTAGTCCGATAGTTTCAGCACCGTATACACTGAGAGGAAGTCATAGTTGGCCATTATATTGCAAATAACTGGAGGTACCAGTTACATCAGCCAGTTTATGAAAACGGACTTTGTAGGCCCTAGGACAGAGTTGAGGCAAGGAGATAAGCAAATATAAATATTGTATTAGCTATTTCCCGGGAAGATAATTATTTAAATGTCAGCATACTAGCATATTCTAAATCTTACAAAGACAATATTCAAAACTGCAATGCCAGCTTTTCTCATGTAGTTTTACCGATTTAAAAGCAATAGAAGTCCATGTACTGTTAAGACTAAGTTGGCAATTGTTTTATGGTCTGGCTTGTCACAAGACAATTATGTGAGAATCACGGAGGTAACTTGGCTCTGCCCACATGTTGGGAACCAGGACTATGTGTTTTGATTGGGCAGAAGTTGTGTGCTTCAACAAAAAAAAGTGATTAGCCTCCATGTAGTTGTGATCACTATTTATCCTGCTGTCTGAGTTCCAACTTTCAGTGGCACACACGATATTTAAAGGTATTAAATTGTCTTGGATAACTGGATAATTTATGTTATTTTTTTCTGGCAGCAACACAGATGAGAGGAGATGAGAGGAGGTGAGAGGAGTGCAGCCATTAACCTACGTGGATGTTTAGAGCGGACTTGACAGTGCAACTGTCAGCTGACTTTTTAACCTATAACATTATGACTCGAGTTCTTTTCTGCAAAAAATACTACCTACTTTTAATGCTTCACATTATCATACATTTCTTTAAAGCCAAGCCTACGGACATGACACTAACAATGCTGCTAGACTTGTATTGCAAAAGTGTTGGCTACATTTGGTTTAATAACATATTGCTTTATGTAAAACATACACATACAGATCATAGACAATGTACAATAATTATTTAGAATGGTTTAAAGCCAGTAGTGTTGTTGAAGAGAAGTGGTTTAAAGGTTCTCATTCATAACTCTGAAGAGTGCATAAGAGTCTCTTGCGGGGTTGTGGTCTTACTTCCCGTTAGAAATTGGGTTATTGGTTTTGATGGGGTGTAAAACTTTCAAGGAAGAACCACAATTTTTGTCAGGGTGAAGTACAAAAGTTAATAAATTAAACTTTGTTTAACCCTCTGGTGGTTTGGCGAAAAAGCAGTCAGGCTTAACTATGAGGAACTGTGTTATGTTACTCTGTAACGATCTGCAAATTAAAATGCAAACCTGATGACGATTGTGACTTCCAAAGTGTTAAAGTACAAATACAGGAGGTGTGGTGTGTGTGAGCGAGTATATAAATGCAGATATATGTACAAACTGAATACTTCTTACTTAGCACAGTCACGTTTTATATCCTCATTTTTCCTGGTAGGTGTTTTATCTTCAAACCAATCTTTCATATCAGCGCTCCAGGTCAACATTTCATCTGCAGAAAGCCCACTGTAAGAACAATTACACTTTATGAATGACTGGTAAATACAAAGGTGGTAAACATAAATTAGAACATCTTTAATAGGTTTGCAACACAATTTAGCTTGCCTTCAATACTTGCTATTCAGAATTGATCTTCCAAAGATTCACATTGTAAGAAATTAGTCTTTTGATTGAGGGGGGGAAAACCCTTCGTAAGCAACAACCATAATCCTTGAGACCAAGGTCAATAAATAAACGGGTGCTTAAACTATGGTAGCATGGCACAAAAGCAATCAGGCTTATGGCACTGTGATAAGTATTTATTCAGCAAACAAACCGTGATAAAGTGAAAACACCTCACAAAAGATCTCTACACCAATTTAAAACAGAGTAAAATCGATTAAATAAAATGATACCAAAATGAAATAAATCCAATCATTAGAACTAGAGCTATGCCATATTAAAGGTTTAAGTAAAACTAGAGCCAGGAAGCAGAAAGGGGTAACTGTGGGTATCTGGTAGCAGTACACTAAAACAAAGTCACAATTTAAGGCTAACTGCTAAAGAGTGTAGGCCAGGTACAGGGACTAGGTAAGGCCCGCTGGAAAAAATTGCCATCTCAAAGTCTGGCGCAAAGAGTTCAACACAGCAGGACTTCACAGGAAGAGCACATCCGAAGCCAGACAAGAGTTTAGGACCAGTGGAGGCACCTCCTGTGGAACCGAAGCTCATTCCAGCAGAGGCCAGGGGGGCTCAAGCATGTCCATTTGCATTAACAGGCAGTGCCAGCTGTAGCATCTTAGATAGGCATTTTACAAGGAGCCCTCTGGAGCTTCTTGTGTTCCTGTACCTCAGAACAAGAGGTCAACCAACTGACCCTTCAAGTCACTCTGGTATTCCTAGGTTCAAGGAGATTGTCTCTCCTTCAAGCAGCAAGGCAGACCTGGAGTAGCAGGGAAGTCATCTGAAGAACAAGGAAGGCCTCAAGCAGCAGGACAGTCATCTGGTGGCATCAAGGCAGTCCTCTGAGAAACAAGGCAAGCCTATGAAGTACAAGGCAGGCCTTCTGAAGTCTTTTGAAGTCTTCCACAGGTCCAGGAGTGTACTAAAGAGGTGGTCTGAGGGTCCAATATATATACCTAGTTTCTACCTTTGAAGTGGGGTAAACTCCTAGGTTATACTCCACCCCCCACAAAAATATGGTCCTGGACATTTCCTTCCATTGACTACCCAGGCTCCAAGTGGTCTCGGGTGACATGAGGCCAGAGACAAGTTCCTTTGTGAGTGTGCTGAAAGCAGCACTTTAAAATGAAAGTGGGACAGGGAGCAGCTCTACCTCTCCTATCCTGGCAGGATGGTCCTTTTTCACAGATACACCCAGGTCCTACTGTTCAATGTCTAAGCCTAATACGCATTTCTGATGGGGGAGCAATTAACAGGCAGAGGCAGCTGGAGACTCCTAGGCCTCAGAAAGTTTAGGACATCAACATGCCAACATTCTAAAAGTTACATTTTCAAAATTATAATCTAAAATCGGACTTTAATATTAAAGAGGATTTTAAATTACAATTCATTTGATTCTCAACATGAGAATTCTACATGTTCGCAAACAAAAGTTAACACTTTTTAAATGCAATAAGTTAACCCAATGTTATCCTGTGGAAATGGTAGGCCTCACAGTAGTAAAAACAGTTTTTCAGTACCATGATATGTAAAATTTAAAATCACATGCTCTACCTTTTAAACACAATGTGCCCTGTTCTACAGGCTGTTTAGGATCTACCACAGGAGTGTCATATCTATTAAAAAGTGACGTTTAGGTCTGGCAACAAGTTTATTGTCCAGGTCAAAATGGCAGTTTGAAACTGTCCACAGGCTGCTATGGCAAGCCTGGCAGGTTTTAAAATGCTACTTTTAGTGGGTGGCATATAAAGAGCTTATGGGAGACTAGTAGCATTTAATTTAAAGACCCTGGGTACATGTATCACTCTAACCGGGACCAATAATTACATTAAATGTACCCATTGGGTGGAAGACAATTTACCCATGTTTAAAGGAGAAGGAACTAGCACTTTAGCACTGATTAGCAGCAGTAAAGTTCCAATTGCAACACAAACTAATTTCAGAAAACAGGAGGGGCGGAGGCAAAAGGTTTGGGGGTGATCTATAGAGAGGGGCAGGTCCAACACTTCCTGTAGTCCGATAGACAAGTCTAATGTCGGTAGAAAATACACTCTAATGTGCAATTTCTCTTTCTGTATGCTTGGGGCTTAACCCTGGACATTAATTAGAGGGAATTCTCTAGAAGGGTGTGATGATAAGTCATCACACACCCTCATATAACCAGACAACCATTAGACACACAGGTACCCAACATCCAATGTCAGATGACTTAACAGCCTCAGACACTAATATACATTCCCAGACCAACACACCCTCAGATGTCACAGACCTCCAGATGCCAACACACACCCTCATCAGATGCCAACACACACCCTCATCAGATGCCAACACACACCCCATCAGATGCCAACACACCCCATCAGATGCCAACACACCCCATCAGATGCCAACACACCCCATCAGATGCCAACACAAAGCATCAGATGCCAACACACACCATCAGATGCCAGCCCTCCATCAGATGCCAACCCTCATCAGATGTCTACACACACTCATCAGATGCCAATACCACACATACCATCATGCACCCAATACCTGCATTCACCCTCTGATACCCACAATCACGCCAGACATACATACACACTATCAGACACCTGTGCATGCCATCAGAGGCAAGTATGCCAAACACGCAGAGGCTATCAGATACCCTCACGTCCACTGTGAGATGACCACACATTATGAGACACAAACACACTAATCAGGCACCCACAGTCAGATGCACACGCACAAGACATCCACAACATACGATGCCCACACACCTCAAAAGAGTCACCTTTATTTCTGAGGCATATTAAAAGATGGAAACACTAAAACGTTCAGAACACATCACATTGTATGTTGCTATGACACTTCATCCTTAAGGTAATTCTCTTTCAAGCAGCACTGATTAGGAATGATCATTTTTCAGGTTAATGCTTTCAATCTTCCAAAACAACCTTAATAGACATTGCATCCAAGTCCTCGTTGCTTAGCATGCCCACCCCTCTGGTCAAGGTCTGTGGGTCAAGTCAGGAGATTGTTCTGGCACTATAAATGTAAAGTCGCTGTTCCAAACAAATCACCCCTCCGCAACTGCTAATAGTTCTAAATGCCTCTCAGTATGCTTCTTCATATTCACATTATATTCTGTCGTACGACCCCCCCCACAAAAAAAAATAGTATGTATGCATCATTTTTTCAACCCTATCATGTGTTCTAACTAAAAGTAACAACACAACCCAAGGGGATTTTAATCTCAGTTTCACACCTATGTGAATTCCTTCTATACCTTATGGCTTCACTCAAACTTACAAACATATTCTATTCACATAATGGTCAATAATCTGGACCTCATTATATCTGCCTTGCATACCATGGCTGCTTCTCACCCTTCAGCCTTGACTGGGTAAATTATTTCACTTTACTACAACTCCTCCATTACCCACCCATTCCTATCTACCTATAAAGGATAATGAAAACCGACTTGCTTCAAACAAAAGTAAATGTTTCAGAACAACCAAAAAGAACCACACATACACCTTAAAAACCAATTGTACCTAGGAACTTGACAAATTGGAGCAATACTCCAAATCCACTGAATACCATTTTTTTTTAAACAAATCAAATTGCACAAAACTCATTCCCACATCCATTCATAACTCAATTTAAGAAAACGTTAATCAAAATCCTCTTCATTAAAACTGGAAGCATTTGCAATAACAATAGCCTCACCAACTCTAAGGAAATGCTCCTGCATCTTTACCCTCCTCATCCCATCTAAAGACTGTCCTTTTTAAAACTGCATTTAAGTTTTCATTACTAAACAACCTGATCTGCATTCTCAACTCCCTAAAGCCAACTTCATGGGCAACTGCACTCTCTAAGAAAACCCATCAAGTTTGTGTGCTGCCTCCCCCTATTTAAACACTCAAAACATTCCCTTGCATCGCTAATTTCTCCATCTGCCAGGAAGCCTGTCTAATTCTTCCCTTGCTAAACAACCACAGATCAGACCCGGAGGATCTAGCAAATTATGGATGTATCTACCATCTCTTCCTAGCCAAGCTCATCCAAAAAAATAAATATATATTGTGGGAAGCTGGCTCTATATATACTATACTATACCAAAGTGAGGTATAGTGTGCACAGATTCCAATGGATCCCTAGAGGCTTTACAGAGGCTAAAGTAGAGATTACTAATGCTCTCTTTTGTGGTAGTGTGGGCGAGCAGTTAGGTTTAACAGAGGGCAGTGCTAATAATTTGTTGTACACACACAGGCAAGAAATGATTACACACACTCCATGACTAAATCAGAGACCAATGGTTTGTAAAAAAATTAGTTTGTATTTTTATTTCTTAGAACCAAAGATACTTTGTTGCATTAAAATACGTTTTGCGATATCAGTTTTTTAATGTCAAAAGTGAACACTCAATCAGTACAATGTTATCCTATGGGACGAAACACAATCAGCAATATGCAGGTAAGTAACCGATTTCCAGTTTTGACCTTTTGAATGAAGAATCAGTACCAGGCAAAGTTCAAGTAACTAGCATCACTGCACCACCAGCGACACTGGGGCGGCCGGAAGCAGAAGTCAAACTCAGGACCTGATGCCAATGTTATCCAATGGAGAAAAGGGGCAATCGAAGTGGTACCAATAGCAGGTAAGTAGTAACTTTTTGTAACCCAGTCTCTGGGGTTAAGGCAAGCACAGAGGGGCCACAAGGTAGCATTAAACGTACACCCTCAGCAGCACAGCCAATGCAAGCCAACAGCAAATCTCTAACTTTGAAAAAGGCTGCAGGCTCAGGCCAGGAGGCTGGATGAAAGAATCCTACAGCGGCACAAGCAAGCTGGGATGTGCTGGAGTGTCTAAACACCATCGTAGATCTCACCAAGGCCCAGGGGCTCTGGGTGAAGGGGTGTCCTTTAGCATCAGAAATCAGCTTACTGTTGCCGTCGCGGTTACGGGGTCTTTGTGCAGAGGCTGCAGGCATCGACGTGAAGTGTGCCAGGGGTCAACCCAGGAGGGACTCTTCCTCAGGACTGATAGGGCACCTTTTTGGACTGGTGGGCCGCTTACACTCTAGCTGTGGGTACCCAGTGCAGAGGTGGTCGACTTCGCAGTTCCACAGGCAGAGCTTGGGTTTTTAGAATGGGCTTTCTTCTGGACAGGTCGCTGAAGGTAGGCAATCCTCCCAGGGCTCTGGAGGTTGCTGGGCTGCGGGACAAGTCACTCTTCTGTAGCAGGGTCTTTGAAGGCTGGAATTAGGCTGGTAGGGCTGGAGCCAAGTCAGTTGGTGTCTCCAGTCTTCGCTGCTGCACAGCTCTGCCTAGTTCTCTTCTTCGTAGGTCTTCGGCAGTCTAAGGTTTAAGGTTTAAGGTACCCTTAAAGACTCAATTTAGGGGTGTTACAGAGATTAAAAGGTAGTAGCTAATAGGCTACTTACCTTTAAGGTGACTATCCCCTTTGTATGCCCACTCCCTTTTGTGAGAGAGCATACTGCTAACCCTACTGGCTAGAATCCTTAAAAACAATATGGAAGATTCTCAAAGGAGGGGTCTCTTCAGTTCAGGACACGGTGGCAGAGTGCATGTGTTTGGTGAGGGATTCGTAGGATGGCCTAATACATGCTGCAGCCCTTAGAGACCATCCCTGGTCACATGGCCCTTGGTACCACTGGTACCTTTTACAAGAGACTTATATGTGAGTGAAAAGTATGCCAATTGTGGAAACGATGGTATCGTTTTGGGAAAGAACATCAGTACTAGGAACCTGGTTAGCGGGGACCCAGAACTCTACAATCAAAGTTGCATCAGAAGCCAGGCAAAAAGTGTGGAGGTGCAGGGGGGCGGGTACTACAACAGAAACATACTTTCTCACATATATATCTCTAAATACACATCTACATATCTCATAAGAGGCGCATGACAAAAATAAGGTGGTGCAACACATCCAACTACAAACTTACCAATCAGCCTTCCACCAACCTCTGCAGTATTTAAATTTCAACCCTTCGAGTGGACAAGAAATTCCTCAAATCACAGACAAAAGTGACTCCTGGACCTTGGTTCACCTCAATATTGAGGGAGACGGACAACCACTAAGTACTGTTCAACATTTCACCCAAGTAAACTGCCATCTCTGAAAGTGCTGAAATTGTTTGCCCTACTCCTCTTGAACTACATGTCGAATTCTACTCCGCCCCAATTTCCCCTCTCCATAGATTCCAGTCAAATACTGAAATCCCCAAAACACAAATGTCACTCAGAAGCTATTCAGCTTCCACATGGAGACCCACAGAGCAATTCCACAAAATCCAGACATCACAGTACAATAAGAAGGCTGATCAGCAAAATTATCTCACAACAAACTACTTACTTACCTTTTGTAATGCATTATCTGATAGAGACCAGATCTAGCTGCTGATTCCTTACCTTTGAATTTCCCAGGAGCCAAGACTGGATTCAGATAATTGTTCTTCAAGCAATACCTCTGCACAGGTAGGTGGCGTCCGTCGGCTCCGCGTGGCTTTGTCAGCGTCATCCACGGCGGAAGTTACGTCCACAACACCTATATAGGTGGTACCTTGGAACGCGTACATCAGTTACTTTTCCATAACTTTCCACACCCGAAGTGCGGGGACATGAAGTGCAATGACATTGGTCAAACTAGGACCCTGAAAGAGATCAGCTCTAACCCTAGAAACTTGTCCGCAGAGTTGTGAGAATGGGTGTGGCAGTAAAGAATCTGCAGATAGATCTGGTATCTACCAGATAATGTGTTAACAAAGGTAAGTAACTTGCTCAAGAAGGAAGGTCTTTCTCCTACCTCATCACCAAGACCTGGAACACCCTGCCCCTCTACCTCAGCATTGCTGAGCCAATTCAAGAAGAACCTCAAGACCTGGCTCTTCGAATGATCCCGCACCAAGAGGGAACAGTAGCCTCTCTCCCACCATCCGGAGACCCTCACAGGTGAGTAGCCACACTTTACAAGTCCCTGATTGATTGATTCATCTGATAGAAACATCTAGCCACAGACTGCTTACTTTTGAATAGATACCAAAGCAATATAATCCCCAGTGGTGGGCTGCGGACAAATTCTAAACTATTAAGTCCTGTAGGAACGAAAGGGTAAAGTGCCAATCCCTGCAGACTTGACTGTCCAGGCAGTGTTATTACCCATGCAAGGATGTCCACATCGCTGTCTGGCAGAAATCCAGGACTGGGATTCCACATGCTAATGCAGTGGTAGCGGCTTTAGCGGAATGAGCCCTTAATCCCTCGGGCTGCTTTTTTTGCCGGTGCATGGCTGATCTTCATACAGAAAACGACCCTGCGCAAAACGGTTAGTTTCTGTACTGCCCGACTCTTCTTCGCTCCCATAAAACCCCACAAAGTTTTTGTCATCCACCCAGAACTCACATGTGCAGTCAAGGTAGAACGACAACGCTCTTTTTGGGGCCAGACGGTAGAGTCGCTCCTCTTTATTTGAGCGATGTGGATGAGAGTAGAAAGTGGGCACGGTGAACTGATTGGCCCACATGAAATGGTGTTACCATTTTCGGCAGTTAAGAGGCCCTAATGCAAAGCACCAATTTGCCTGGAAAAACAGACAGTAAAGGAGGTTTGGGTGATAAAGCCTGTAGTTCACTCACCCTCCAGGCACATGTTATCGCCACTAGAAAGGCTGTCTTGATGGTGGGCACCCAAAGTGGACAATTATGAAGAGGCTTAAAAGGGGCACACATGAAAAATGTGAGAAACAAATTAAGGTTATGCAAACAAGAAAAGAGTGTTCTATGGTACACAAAGATTCACACTTGGAGCAAAGAAAAGTACAACAGGCCTCACTCAGGTCAGTTAAGAAAGCCCTCAGTCACCAGCCTGGTTGATGACATGCTTCATCATCGGGCCCCACTGAAGAGGCCGAGTGCCTCTCCAATGTGCTGCGACGCCAGGTCTACTGCGGAGCGGGTTTTTTGTGTGTGAGTAAAGGCGTGAAGTGAAACTAATTAGTGGTGATGAAAGATAAAAATGTCTTAAGTGTTTCAAAAATAATTTGTTACTTGATCACTGGGACATAATTAAAATATAGTGTTGGAAAATAGTCCAAAATGAATTGTTTGGTTATTTCCAGAAATTTCTACTATCAGTCAACATGTTTCTGCCATAAAATGGTGTAAGTTTACCAGGCATTCGTCAGGACATAAAAAACCCTGGCGGTATGAGCACCCTAAGGCTCACCCTGACCTAGGGACGTGAATGTGAAAAGTGAAAAAAAGTGCAATGGAAAAGAGCTTGATCCTTCCCGGTTACTCCTGGTTTAGGAGGCTTACCGTTTCAAGGTTACTGCACCTGTGGAAAAAAAGGGGACATGGACAAATACATAAGACAGAACAGAAAATTAATAATTGGTCTTGGTCTTATAAGTATGCTGGTAGTGCTCCAGTTGTAGTGGGAGGACAGTAGGTTGCAAGTTGACAATAGTTATCACCAACCTCGGTCCCTGGTGGAACATATACTAGTTTTAGGGAGTGTGGTGGGCTACAAGTGAACTGGTAGCCATGTTTAAAAGGGAAGCGCGTGTTCCTGGTCAGGATCAATGGACCAAAGGTCTATGACCCTGCATCAAATATAGTAATATTTTAAAATGTCTCACTTGTATGGTAAATGCGATCGTCCCCATGGGTCACGGGAGGGGGTTGTAGCGTATTTGGCACACCCTTTTTGGTTGAAAAATGAAAACGACATAATTGAGTTAAGAAATAGGCTAGATGGTACTTATCTAAAAGGCGACGCTGCGAATGAAGATTCAGCTAAGCGCTGGAAAGTAACTCATGCCCTTGACGCCAGGCACCCTCTCGGAACCTGCAGCACCCTCGACCGGACCCAGACGATGATGTGCGGGGACAGAGAGGTTGTATAAATGACTACGAGTGCAACGCGGCTCACTTCCTGGGTGGGCGTGACCGTTTGTGAGGATGGGCGGAGTCTAGTCCGTTGTCCTATCGCATGTAGGGGATCACGAGGGCCGGATAGATCACGAGGGGGGAAAGGCTCGCAACTAGAGCGCTGTCTTCCGAAATGCTCGATCATGTCTACAATATGAATTAAGCTTATCAGTCACTGGAAACATGGACAGTGAACAGTGAACACCTGAGCGGGGATAAAAAATTAACTAAGGTTGTAGTCTGGGCGCCAAAAGATAACTGCCAAATACACACTGGGGGTGTGCAAAGTAGAGTACAGAGCTATAGGTATAGCGTAGTCTCAGGGGGATATCTCACATGACATGGCATGTTCATTGGTAAATTGGAACTCGAGTACATTATTACAAATAAACCCTAAGAGTGTGCACAATGGGCATACAGTGCTACGATTTTAGCGTAGTCTTAGAGGGATAATGTTAATAGTACGCTTGACTAAGTGGGCATGACGTGGTATGTCCATTGGTGATAGAGGGCTTAACTAGCCCTGTAAATAAGAGCATGATTCATAAGAGTGATTACGTGCTACTAATCAGCATTGGTGGCAAATACCAGTGGACTCCAGCAGTCGGTACCAAGGTGGTACTGGTATCAAAGACTTAATGACCTTGCTCGGGTAAAATTACTTGAGCACAGAGTTCCACGGGATCTCATCGTTGAGTCCCGTGAGGTGGGTCCCCAGTCGGTAGACCCATCTTTGTTCTTTCTCAAATAGCCGGTTGGCGATATTATTGCCAGCAGTGACCTGTTCTATCACAGTCCACCGTAGGTCGTTGGTGGTGTGATTGCTGTCCAGGAAGTGTCTGCTCATCTTGGTGGTGTTCTTGCGACATCTGATGTTGTTCCTGTGCTCGCAGATTCCCTGCTTGATCTTTCGAGTAGTCATACCTACATAGCGAAGGTCACAAGGGCAGGTGATTAGGTATATAACGTTAAGAGAGTTGCAGTTCGTGTGCGCCTTTTGTGTCCATACCTTTCCATGTTCAAGTGTCAGTGACTTGGAGGTGGATGTAAGGTGACAAACGCTGCAATCTGAACAGGGAAAATGCCCTGTTACTCTTGGTAAACCCCATGAATCAGTGACAGAACGTGCTTCAAGTGGTGTCTTTTCCTTTGGTCGTGTGTGGACATGGGACCTCAACAAATTAAGGTCCCACTGAGGCATAATGAAAGGGAAAGGAGTGACCATACGTACAAGACTGTTAAGGAAACTATTCACAATAGGGGTCTTAAAGAGGGTTGGTCAGGCAGCTGCAAAAAGGCGGAGCAGAAAGGTAACCCTTGAGAGTACCTAGAGAAGAGCCCTGCTGGGCAAGGGATGGATAAAAAGAATAATATCAGACAGAGAAGCAGGAAGAGGATCATAAGACTTTTCTGTACAATATAATACAAATTTGTTCTACTGGCAGGTCTACACTAAGATGGTGCAGGGACAAATGGCTGCCAGAATAACACTGCAGACTTCGGGAGGAAGGTCGTAAGTGTCAACTATTGCAGCTCAATCTCCAAGCAAGAAGACCTAGAGTTGACAGGCTCAGGTGCAGGACCCTCTCCTGCTACTGCTGCAACAGAACAGGTAGCCTGATTAGAGAATCGATGCTCATTTGGAGAAGTTCAGGTTATCAGAATCTCCATACCCAGTTAAGTGCTACAAGGATGACTCTGCCCAATCCTTCCTGATTCCTGACCTACTTGAGAACTCTAGGTAGAAGTGGTATGAGCGGAAAGGCGTACAGGAGGTCTAACTTCTTTACTTGAGACAAAAAGTGTATCCGAGCAAGCCGCATTGGAAACTCCAGCACGCAAAACTACTGACATTGTGCCTTCTCGGTGGAGCCGAACAGGTCTAACCAAGGCTCTCCTAACTGCTGAAAGAGACCTAGCGCCACCACTGAATGGACACGCCAATCATGATAGGCTAGGCATCGATGTCTGAGATCGTCCACTCTGTCGTTAAATAAATCCACCAAGTTTTGAACCATCAGGGATATTCCCTGCTGTTTCAGCCATTTCCAGAGACGCAGGGCATCTTGGCAAAAGGGCCGCAACGCTACCCGACAGTGGGGTTGTCTGTAAACACTTGGATCAGCCTCCCCTTGATGAAGGGTACAAAGGCTTTCAATGCTAGTTGGATCTGTCGGAGCTCCAGCATGGTGATGTGGAGTCCAGATTCCGCCAGAGACCAGAGTCCTCTAATCTCCACCTCTCCGAGAGGGGCGCTCCATCCTAGGAGTGACGCTTCTGTCCCTACAGTGAGATCTGGTACAGGAAGGTAGAGGGGTCTACCTCTGACCTAATCGCAGTTCATTAGGCACCACTGCAGATTTCTTGCAGTTCCGTCCAAGATCTGGACCATGTTGGAAAGATTCTCCTGATGCTGCGCCCACTAGGAACTTCAGGTTCCACTGCAGAGTCCACATATGCCATCGGGCAGGCATCACAAGTAGGATGCAGGAGGCCATGAGACCCAGTAGCCTCAGAGTCATTGTCACCAAAATCCATGACAGAAGCTGAAACATCAGTATCATAGCCTGAAATCCCAGACTTTCAGCTCGCGAGGATAAGCTGAAACTGAACAGTGTGAAGCACTGCTTCAATGAAATGGAGCATCTCAGTAAGGGTCAGGTGTGACTTCAGCACGTTGATATTGAACTCAAGTAAATGCCTAAAGTTCAACAGTCTGGCGGTAGGAGACTACCGCCTGGGGCAAGCCTGCCTTCAGTAGCCAGTCGCAGATGAGCTGTGACCACCGCCATCACCTTGGTGAACACCGAGGGGCGCTGGTAAGGCCAAATGGTAGCCCCATGAATTGAAAGTGCTCTGGCCTACCGTAAGCCGCAGGTAACACCAATGGGCAGACAGGACAGGGATAAGGAAATAGCCATCCTCCAAGTCCAATGCTGCCATCAAGTCTCCTGGGACCACGGCAGACAGTACTTGAGCTAGAGTGAGCATCTTCAACTTCTCCTTTCTGAGGAAGAGATTGAGGGTTCTTGGGTCTAAGATAGGGCAAGGCCTTTTGTTCTTCTTGGGTATCAGAAAGTAGTGGGAATATCAACCACTGCCTACTTGTGATATCAGAACCCTCTCTATTGCCCCTTTGGCAAAGAGCTGACTGCCTCACAGAGCAAAGATAAATGATCCTCCTTCAGCTGGTCATGAGTAGGAGGCACAGGGGGAAGGGAGGATACAAAGGGAAGGAAGTTGCCCCTTCAAAAAATCTGCAGCACCCACCTGTCTGATATTATGGTGGAGATGATGGCTGATTCTGCCACAAACTAGCCACCAATGATCTTGTAGGGCATGATTAGGAGAGCTTAGAGGATTCAGCTGCAGGGGAGTGGAGGTTGTAGAAGACCTCTGGCCAACCTACCCACAGGGTCGGTATGAACCACAACCTCACAGACTAGGCAGCTTGAGTGGGGCGGTGGGTAGAGTAGGGTTGACGCAGTTGAAAGCCCCTTCCATAGCCATGAAAGGAGCGATGGGCAGACTGGGGTTGACGAGGAACAACTGAGAGGCCCCAAGGACTTGGCCGTAGCCCCATGAATCCTTAATGCTTGGGAGAACATGGCCCGGGCCTCCTCCGGGACCTTTGGCAGCACTTGCGCAACAGTGTCCCACACAGTGTGGGAATAGCGGCCCAATAAGCATGCAGTGTTAACTGACTATAAAGCTGGTGGAAGAAAACATTTTTTTTGCCAAGCTGTCCAGATTCTTGGATTCCTTGTCCTGGGATGTGGAAAGGAATACACCATGGGATGTAGAGGCTTGGACCACTAAGCTCTCAGGAGTTGGGTGTTGAGAAAACTCGGGTCCCCAGGTGTAGAGCGATGGCAGTGGGCAATTGTCCTAGACATAGGAGCCCCTGTGCTGGGCTTAGGCCAGGTGCCCAGTAGGACATCAGTCAGTGATTCATTAAAAAGAAGCTAGGGTTCTGAAGAGGAAGCTCCCAGCTGCAGCACTTCTGTCAAGAGGTTTGTCTTGACTGCCACCGAAAGCAATTCGAGATACAGGACCTCTGCTGCCCTCACCACCACTATGGAATAAGATGATCCCTCCTCCATAGCCACGGTAGGAGGGGAAAGCATACCAATATCTGGAGAAGTGCCTAGACCACTGGCTTCTCTGACTTCTTCACACCAGTCCATTTCTTGCCCTTCCAACTGCTGTTCTAAAGGGTCCAGGCAACCCTCCCATTTATCCTTGATGCCTAGCCCATCAGAATATAGCTCAGGCTCCGACCAAGGATCAAAGGGTTGGGTCCAGAATAGACGTTTCAACTCCAAGCCGGGTTGGTGAATGTATATAATTCTGCCGATGCCGATGGGCACTGGCACTGTCAGGAGCATATAGAAGAGGATCCACGGGGGCCTGTCTGAGCCGAGGCCATCTGCTACGAACCCTAGGGGGTTACCTTTGACCGTGCGGGGCCTGAAAGATGCCAGAGGTCAGTCTGCGCAAATATACGGCACATGGCCTCTTAAATTCCTTCAAAACAGTGGGGAGCATAACTAGGTGGAGTTCCTGGGGGTGAATCTGAGCCCAGCAGGACTCTGTATGTCTGAGCGCAAGGTCAAAGCGGTGTTGGAATGGCCATCGCCAAAGAACGTCAAGGAAGTGCAAAGCTTCCTGGGGTTTGCGAATTTTTACAGACTGTTTATCTGTGAATTCTCCTTGAAGGCTGTGCCCATAACAAGACTTCTAAAGAAAGGATCTTCGTTTGTCTGGGATGCCGAGGCAGAGAGAGCTTTCGGGGTGTTAAAAACAGCGTTTACTACAGCTCCTATTCTTCGGCATCCACACTTAGACTCTCCTTTCATAGTGGAGGCGGATGCATCCGACGTGGTCATAGGAGCTGTTCTCTCACAGAGGGATAAGGATACGGGAAGACTGAACCCAGTGGCGTAGTTGTCCAAAAAACTGGATTCTACCGAATGCAATTACTCAATAGCGGAGAAGGAGCTCCTGTCCATAAAAAGGGCCTTCCAGGAATGGAGACCATATCTGTTAGGAGCTCGACATCAGGTGACAGTGTATTCGGATCACCGGAACCTGCAGTACATGCAATCAGCTAGGCATCTCACCCAGAGACAAATGAGGTGGGCTCTCTTTTTTTACAGAATACGACTTCCATATCACATACCGACCTGGAGTAGACAATCGTAAGGCTGATGCGTTGTCAAGGCAGGAAAGTATGGAAAACCAGGAAAGACACGCGCCTATGGCTATCATCCCCAAAGAAAAAGTGATCTGCACAGTGACTGCAGACGAGTTCCTTCAAGAGGTGCGCAGAAACCGATCGCAGGGACAGTGGGAGAGCTTGGCAAGAAGCTCGGAAGGGAGAGCAGTTAAAGACGGACTACCCTTCGTCAGGGACAAGCTGTTTTTGCCTCGCAAGTGTTACAAAGGAAAGCGTTTGGTTGGTGTCATAGGTCTCCATTAGCAGGACACCCAGGGATGAGGAAGACCTCGGAACTAGTACAGCAGAACTTCTGGTGGGAGTCCATGATGACACAGATCAAGAAGTGGGTGTCTGAGTGCGAGGTATGTGCCAGAAGCAAGTTGGATCACACCAAGGCCAGAGGGAAGCCTATGCCTATGCCCTCACCACCATATCCGTGGCATACCATTAGCATTGACTTTATCACAGGATTGCCCAAAGAGTCAGGTAACTCGGCGGTGTTGGTGGTGGTCGACAGCCTCTTAAAGATGGGACACTTCTTGCCATGTAGGAATCTGCCCACAGCGGGACAGACAGCTCAGCTGCTGTTGAGTGAAGTAGTACGACTCCATGGTCTACCGGCAGTGATAGTGTCCGACAGAGGCCCTCAGTTCGTGGCTAGCTTTTGGAAGACTTGGTGCAAAGCACTAAAGATCGAAGCAGCGGTCTCCACTTCATTCCACCCGCAAACGGACAGACAAACAGAGAGGCTGAATCAGTCATTGAAGAAATATCTGCGGTGCTACGCCAACGAAGCTCATGAATCCTGGGTCTCTTTGTTATGGTTGGCAGAACTCTCGTACAACAACGCTGAACACAGCTCCATCGGGGTTTCGCCTTTCATGGCCAATTTCGGGTACGCTGCCAAGATACTTCCGGTGGCAGTTCCTGAGGAGACGAAGACACAACCTACGGTCCACACCCGCATAAAGGCGTTGCTGAGGGTGCATCGCCAAGTGTCGGGACATCTTGACAAGGCCAAGATGGTTTACAAGAAGTGGGCGGATAGAAGCAGAGTGGACGGTCCTGACTATAAGGTGGGAGAGCGAGTGTGGCTATCCACAAGGAACATCAGGTTCAAGCTTCGGAGTGTCTTTCATCCAAGGTTTATTGGTCCTTATGAGGTGATAAGAAAGATCAACCCTGTGGCCTACAAGCTTCGTCTTCCAGGTAACCTGAGGATCCACCCGGTGTTTCACTGCGGTCTGTTGAAACCGGCGGGGCCGTCGAGAAGAAAGGCTCTTCCACCGATCGTAACGGACACCGGGGTTGAGTACGAGGTGCGGAGAATCCTGGATTCACAAATACGCAGGGGTCGTTTGTGGTCCTGGTTTCATGGAAAGGGTATTCGGAGGAGGATTCGTGGGAGCCGAGCAGCGCAGTTCATGCGCCGGTGGCGGTTCGTTCCTTCTACAAGAGGTTCCCTGGAAAGCCGGGCTATAAGAGGCGCTGGGGAGGGCGACCTACTGTCAGGATCGCGCCAGGACCATGATACTGGATGCGCCTGCCGAATTATTTGAAACCGGCTGAAGAACGGACTTCATGTCCCAGAAAGCTCATGGGAGGAGGAGCCGATAAAAAGGGGAAGTGCGCACTTCCGCGTGTACGTAATTTTGATTTTGGGATTATCGTCGCGTTGGTAAACGCCTACGGAGATTGTTGTGCGGAGAAAGAACGCGGAGCGCGGAGGGGAGAGGATTCACTCGCCGAGCAACCGCGTTGTTGAACGCAGTGAACAGGAACGTATTGACCTGTGGTTCGAGTGAACAGAACGTTGGGAGAGGATTCACCAACGACGTTCAGTAACCAGCCGGAGGTGACGAAGACAGGTAGGGAGAGAGGAGTTGATGTCAGCTCTTTCTCTCTGGTCTACCTATTTCTGGTTCTGTACTTTGATTTCTGAAGCCGAGTAGGGACGCCGTGAAATAAAGGATCGCTCCCGCAGCTCGGGGTTTGTTTACGATTTATCTATCAAGGGTGGAGGTCCTCCACTTTTCTTTTCCTTTTAGATACTCAGCGTGTTGATTCCCCGGAGTGGAGGAGCGCTGAGGGAGCAGGCTGTGTTGTTCTATACTTTGTGCAACAGACAGCGTGTTGATACCTGGGGAGGAGGAGCGCTGCAACGAGTGAAAGAAAGGCGACGGTTATTACACCATGGAAGCCTGACTTGGGGTATTACCTAGACTAGTCTTTTGTCTGTGGAGCTCATATTCTATTTCATTTGGGATTACAAAAGGGGCAGTACTTTTGCTTTGGTCTTGCAGCTGAACCGGAGTTGAAGGTTCATGTTTAAAGGGGCTGGATAGACTATGTGTTTTTGGTTATGGTTGAACGGTCTGATGATACAAGGTAATAGGCATATTAGTGAGACCTACTGAGAGTAGACAAGGAAATGTCGTGTTTACTAATGTGTCTGATTATGTATTCCAGATCCTTTGTCCCTGCTGTCCCTTCCCGTCCTTTGTCCCCTGCCTGATCTGACCAGAACTCAGTGTTATACGAAATGAGTTTGGAACGACCTGGAAGTGGAATCATTATAACATCATAACGACCCTGAGGAGCTGGATCATAACAGGGTCCACAGCTCTTGATGTTCCAGGAAGTCAATTGGGACCCCATCCGGGCGCTTTGACATGGCTGCACTTAAGCAGTGCTGGTTTCATCTTCTCCAAATTAAAGATCAGAGACTCACTTGGAAATAGCATAGAGTTGACGGGATCATCTCTCAACATATTACTACTTCCAAAAATACCTTCAAAGTGCAGCACCCAAGCATCTTCGTCTACATTGTTATCCAGGGTTTTATTCGAGCGGTTCTTAAATAGTTCACAACATTCCAGAAGTTCCTACAATTATTGGAAGAGGCTCCTTTAACTAGGTCTTCCTAAGCCTTGTGTTTCAGCTCCGCTTCCCTATTATTCCTTGATATCTTATATTTCAGACGCAAATCCTTAATCAGGGACTGGTCTCCCAGGATAATTTATTTCCTTAAGTAGTTCTAGAAAATTAGGAATTAAGGTGTCACATTCTACATTCGTGTTAAGGCACTACTTACAACCTGCTGTATGATTTGTTTCTGATCTATTCTATTCCATTTCAGCTGGAACCCATTCTGTCTGGCTAAAAATTGTTTTAAGGACCTTTTCTGTCTGTCTTGGGTAAACACCTAAACCAATATACACAAACAGCAGTATTATATGGTCATCAAAATTAGAAAGTGTTGTAATTGTGTGGGCAATGTTACCATGAAAGTGAGAGCAGGCATCTATGAAGTCAATTGTCGACCCATGGTTGCAGAGGAAGAAGGTATTATCTAGACCATCTCCAACTTGATCTCGTTTGTAAAATATTTCTAAGTTCCAAGTAGTTAGCAGCCTATTTAAACTGTTTCTATGTTCATTGTGCATGAAATGCACCGGTGGATCCCCCTGCATATTTTCTAACCCACAAACCGTTTCAGATAGGTGAGAGCATGTTTGAGCATTAAAATCTCCTGCTGAGAGAATTTTAATATCCTTAACTGGCAGTGCCTTTATGAATTCATTAAGTTCTCTCTCCAGAGAGTCTACATCATGCTACTCCTGAAATTATTGTAATAATTTACCATTAGCCATACTTGGGCATTCTGTTCTGAAAGCTAAGAAGTGGAAATTGGGGGATGCTCAAGCTTTATAATCTTAACGTTTAAGGTATTTACGATTAAGGTGAGTAAACCTTTTGCTCTGCCTGCTGGGGATGGAACAGCGTTAGTTTGAAAAGTTCGATAACCATTAATTGAAATGGGATCTATTGTCCATGTTTCCTGGAAGTAGATAATGTCTCTATCCTGCCATATTGAGACCCACTCTGGTAAGGCCTGCTTGGGAGCAATACCCACTAAATTCCATGTGGCAATTTGCAGCACGTGCTTCTGGGATCCTGTTCTTTCCACAGAGGGTGATGTGCCTATATTGCTAGTTCTATCAAGGTCACCTGTTACCTTATCAGTGTAACGTCCCAGTAGTTCCAGGTATTTTATGTGGAGTTGTCTTTGCCGGGGGGTCCATATACCCTGGATGGTAAGGTTCTGAAGATGAGCTCCCCAGCCGGTGAGCGATGCGTCTGCTGTTAGCACTTTCTGTGGAACCGGGTCGAGGAAACGCCGCCCTTTGGAAAGGTTTTGTTTGTTCTATCACTGCAGAGAGCGATGTGTGAGGCGATGTGTGAGGCTGTCCACCAGCACCAGATCTGTTAGCTGACCTTGAGCCTGGTTCTACTGACGTGCCAAACACTCCTGTGAGGGACGCATCTGTAGTCTTGCATAAGGGACAATGAGAATGCAAGAGGCCATCATCCCGATCAACTGCATGAACACTCGAGCTGGTAATGAGTGTTGAGGCTGAAATTTGGATATTGGAGCTTGCATACCGCTTATCCTGAGAGGGTTGGGGTACACTAAAGCCTTTGAAGTGTCTATTTTAGCACCTAGGTATGTTATGTGTTGGATGGTTGGAGGAGGGATTTTGGTGAGATTCACCATGAATCCCATGTTGTGAAGCTGCTGGATTGCTTTGTATGTGTGTTGCACACAGCTGCTGTGTGACTTGGCTTTCATGAGCCAGTTGTCCAGATAAGGGAACACGTGAATGTGTTGTCTTCGTAAGTGAGCTGCCACTAGTGTGTGGCACTTGGTGAAGACTCTGGTTGCTGTAGTCACTCAGAACGGAAGGACTTTGAATTGTTAGTGTTGACCGTCCACCACGAACCTGAGATATTTCCTGTGAGCAGGGTGAATGGAAATATGAAAGTAGGCACCTTTAAGATCTAGAGTGGAGAGAAAGTTGCCTTGTTGAAGCAGTGGGAGCACCTGTTGGAGAGTGACCATGTGGAAGTAGTCTGACTGAATGTAGAGGTTTAACGGTCCTAGGTCCAGTATTGGCCTGAGAGAGCCCTCTTTTTTGGGATTAGAAAGTAGAGGGAGTAAACCCCTGTGACTTGATGAGGTAAGGGGACTGGTTCTATTGCATGTTTTTGTAATAGAGAGAGAACCTCTTGTTTCAGAACAGTCAGATGTTCTGAAGACATTGGAGGTTGTCTGGGAGGGATATTTGGGGGTGTAGAGGTGAGTTCCAGGAAATAACCATACTGGATCATTTGTCTTACCCACTTGTCTGTTGTGATTGATTTCCAGACAGGTAGGAACAGTCAGAAGTGTCCCCCGACAGGAGTGGGATGATCGAGGGGAAGTGAAGGGAAGTCACGGCTTGGTGGTAGGGGAGTTGCAGGAATTGTTACAGCGACCTCTTCCCTGACCATTGTTGCCTCTGTATCCTCCACAAAAGTATCCTCTGGAGGAATTGTTTTGATTGAGGCTCTTCTAGGAAGAAGAGGGATGCAACGGGCCAATAGTTCTGGAGCCAGCCCTGTAAAAGGAGCAATGAAATGAACCTCTAGGGGTTTGCAAGGCCCCCATGCCATAGGCAGTCTCCGTATCCTTTTTTGTCTTCTCTAAAGATGTATCTACTGTGGGTCCAAAAAGTGCTCTTGGTTAAAGGGTTGATTAAGATTAGCGGCCTGCATTTCCTGTTTGAATCCGAAGATTCGGAGCCAAAAGTGCTTGCCTGACAAAATGCTGGTATTAATAACAAAAGAGGCAGTATCGGCTGCATCAAGCGCACATTTGATGGATGTATTTGTTATTCATTTTCCCTCCTGTATAAGGTCATAAGCTTTGTCTTTAAATTGGTCAGGTAGATGTTGCATTAGCTTTTCAAGCTCATCATAGTGAGCTCTGTCATACCTGGCCAACAAAGCTTGGGCATTGGCAATCCACCAATGATTTGCAGCTTGTGATGCGATTTGTTTTTCCGACGCGTCTATAAGTTTGGATTCCTTATTAGGAGGAGCAGTGTCGCCTGTGCTTTGTGAATTTGCTCTTGTGTGCATTGGACACTACAAGAGAATTTAAAGGGACCTGACCTTTAATGTACACTGGGTCTTTGGGAGCTGCCGTGTATTTTTTGTTTATTCTGGTGTTAAGAAACCGGGCTCTGACGGGGCCCTTAAAAAATTCTGGTGCATGTTTTAACATGACTTAACATTAGCAGGGTGTGTGTGGGTGTAAATGTTTCCAGTAATAAGTCTTCCTCTAAAGAGTCAGAATGTAACTCTACCCCGTGGTACTGAGCAGCGCTATTAATGAGTTGCGCAAACCCAATATTGTGATCTGGTGGTGATGGCCTATAGGGATACAGGTCTGGGTCATTGTGTGGGTCGGGATTGGTGTTGTAATCATCCCAAGGATCTGGATTGTGTGAAATGGCATCTGCGTCATCATCTTTATCTGTATCTCCATTCCCACCCTATCATTATAGTCATCATCATCCTGTGGTTGAGGTGAAAATGTATGCTGGAGAAATTAGCAGATTGGGATCAGCTGGGGAAAGAGAGAGGTGGAGTAGCGTTAGTGCTTATCTCGTTTCACTTCATGGGTATTTCAGGGTCTTCTAAAGTATCCAATTTTCTCTATAGGAGGCTTGGTGACATCTTTGCCAGTCTCAGGGCCAATGTAGAGTCTTTTCTTTTGGATTCGAAAAATCTGTTAGTAGTTGTGTCAGTATAATGTCCTTTGTCGGTGCCGAAGACTTAGGGTTAGAATGTTGTTAAGCCCCTATCTATGAAGCTTTCTGTGGTGTCTTGGACTCCTTAGCTTTTGGTATAGGAGTGTGTGGCTCGGAGTGTTTTTTCGGCCCTTAAGTTTTGTTCGGCTCTGAACATTGTTTCGGCCCCGTATGCTTGTCCTTGGTTTGTTTCAGTGTTGAGGTTGTTTTTGGCACCAACAAAGAAGGGCATGGCACCTCCTTGGTTTTGGAGTTCGGTGCCGAAGGTGATTTTTCAAAATCAACAGTTGATGGACAGAATGCAAAACAATCTCATACATTCACCCCAGTACAGAGATCTGGGTCTAAATCCATCTTTTTTTGCTCACCATGCAATTCCAGTTTGAACCCAGTCATATGCAAATCAGTCTTGACCCTGTGCCCAACGGGAACAGTCCAGCCCAAACTGCCCAGCCAGGTCCTCCCTGGACTGGAAACAAGCATCCTAAGACCGGTTTCGGGCTTTCAGCCCTCATCAGCCAGTATAGCTGGATTCCAGTGGCATGGAGAGCACGGGACTCCCGGTGCGCAAGAGGGAGGTTCCGAGGGACCTGTGGGTGGGGCGACAATGCTGGAATCGCGCCACTAGGAGAAATAAGGTGGGGCCCTCGTATGCACCTGAGATTCCATTATGGCTCTGTGAGGGGTGGCAGCATGAATGAGATGGGCGGAGGTTGCGGGACTGGGAAGACCTGGGGATCTCCAATATAAGGGACCTTTATGAAGATGGTGCGCTTCTACCCTTTCAGGACCTCATGGAATGGTATGAAATACCCAGAAAAGACTTTCTCTTATAGGCGACATTAACAACAGCCATTCATAAACATTGGAGGAAAGGGATGGAGGAACCACTGACCTTTCTCCCCTGTCAATACGTGGTCTCTTCAGCGGGAAAGGTGAAGGCGGTTACCTGTCTGTATAGGCGAATTACGCAGGGGTTCAGAACTTCTTTCGAGGGGCTGCGAATTAAATGGGAAGCGGACCGCGGGACACCTATAGATGAAAAGCCGTGGGAAATGTTGATTGAACGGGCATGGAAATGCTCTAGAAACGCGAGATTTCAACTAATACAGTTTGATGTGTTCCATCGAGCGTATCTCTCACCTCACAAAATTAACGAGTTTTTCAGGTCCCGCACAGCCTGCCCGCGATGCAAACTAGAAAATGCCACATTTGTTTACATGCTCTGGGAATGTCCACTGTTACACGGGTTTTGGGGGGAGGTCATAACCAGTCTACATGAGGTAACAGACAGGGAGATTCAGCAGACCCTGGGTTTGTGCCTGCTACACTTTTTCCCCCACACCGCCCGCAATAAGGTTACCAGTAAATGTATCGATTTAGGATTAGTCCTAGCCAAAAGAGAGATTACTAGCCATTGGAAGGCGGTCACTGCACCTAGTGCCTCACGTTGGCTGAGGGAATTTATAAAGTGGGCTGACTGTGAGGGGATTTTCAGACTACAAATGGCTCAGAGAACCAATAATGACAAATTGTTGGAAGCGGCCAGGGCATGGGTAGCGATGGTGGACTTGCTCAAGAGCCCGACTGACGACGGTGACTGACCCTCTAAAAAGGGGGGAACCGCACCTGTGACTTGGAGTATTGCCTTTGGTGGACAGGGGGTGTGGAGGCTGAGTAGTGAGATTGGCAGGAGAGCAAGCATCCCCCTAAGTGGAAGATTTCTTTCTGACACGATGATTTTGATTGGACTGCAGGATTGATGAGGTTAGACATTGTGAGGTGCGGGGTAGAGCGACATGTCTGAGGGGGTGGGTAGGGCTTGAGGGGGGAGGGGGAAGGGGAGGTGGGAGTTGTTTTTCAGTTAACTCATGGAATGTCGGGGTGAACCGGACTATGGCAAGCCTGGAGCGGCATAACTGGTATAGGAGGTCGCATCATCCTAGCAATATTGGCTGGGCGGACAGCTCCGAGACTGGGGATGGCGATGAGGGCATCGAAGAGGCTGAACTGATTGATTATGATATAACATATGTCCAAGGTGTTAAAGAATGTAATCCTATGCACATTCTATAATCTGCTTGTAGATGTACTTGCATCTGAAGGTAATGAATAACATTTGTTTACAAAAAAAAAAAAATGGAGTACGGGACTCAGGTCTGAGCAACCCAGATCAGTTGACTGGGGGTGAGTGCTTGCTATGTTCAACACTCCGTCCATCATCCCCTTTGGTTTTGCTTTGTTCGCCCTAAGTTGGCAGGGTATGGGAGTGCCGAGACGTGGGTCCCTTGCTTACTTTGCCACTGGATTCAAGCTAGCCTGGCTGATGATGGCTCCGGTCCCAGGATGCTTGTTTCCGGTCCAGGGAAGATATGGCGTGGCAGTTCAGGCTGGACTGTTCCCATGAGGCACAGGGTCAGACTGATTTGCATATGGCCATGTCTGAACTGGGGTGGTGGAGTGAGCTAAAGAATGATGATTGATTAAACCCAGGTCAGTTGACTGGGGGTGGGTGCTTGCAATGTTCAACACTCCGTCCATCATCCCCTTTGGTTTTGAAGGTGATTTTTTGGCACCGAAATGGGGTTGGCTAGATCCCGACCCGGAAGGCTTTTTTTGTTTCATCGCCGGGCCAGTGGGCGGGGCATCTGAAATGTGTTGCCAGTGTCGACCTAAGCCCGAGGGCGAAGATATTACTGGAGCCTTAGGTTTGTGTTAGACCTGGCATCATTGGCGTGAGTCTCCCTTCTATTTTGACGGATTGCCTCCTCTGTTTTGATATTTTTTTGCTGGTTATATGCTTTGGGCACTGTGCCACTGCTAATCAGTGCAAAAAACACAGTTGATGGACAGAATGTAGAACAATGTCATACATTCACACCAGTGCAAGGATCTGGGCCTAAATCCATCGTTTTTTTGCACTCCACACCACCCTGGGTTAGACACTGGCTATATGCAAATCAGCTCTGACCCTGTGCTTCATGGGAACAGTCCAGTCCGAACTACCAAGCCATGTCTTTCCCAGACCGGAATCAAGCATCCAAGGACCGGTTTCTGGCTATCAGCCTTCATCAGCCTGGATAGCTTGACTCCAGTGGTGTGGAGAGCCTGGGACTCACGTCTGAGCATACCCAGCCCACTCGGGGTGAAAATTGCAAAAAACACAGTTGATGGACAGAATGTAGAACAATGTCATACATTCACCCCAGTGCAAGGATCTGGGCCTAAATCCATCGTTGTTTTGCACTCCACACCACCCTGGGTTAGACACTGGCTATATGCAAATCAGCTCTGACCCTGTGCCTCATGGGAACAGTCCAGTCCGAACTACCAAGCCATGTCTTTCCCAGACCGGAATCAAGCATCCAAGGACCGGTTTCTGGCTATCAGCCTTCATCAGCCTGGATAGCTTGACTCCAGTGGTGTGGAGAGCCTGGGACTCACGTCTGCTAATCAGTGCCACAGTGCAAGTGCTCCCTATGTTAAATTAATGTACTAATTGGTTATTCCATGATTGGGTTATTTGATTTACCTGTCAGCCCCTAGTACAGTGCACCATGTGTGCCCAGGGCTTGTAATTCAAACGCTGCTTGTGGGCTTGCAGCACTGGTTGTGCAAACCTACGGAAGTAGCTTGTAAAGTGTATCTCAGGCCTGCCATTGCAATACCTGTGTGCAGTCTAGCACTGCCATGTCGACTTGGCCAAGTGCACCCACTTGCCAGTCCCTAAGCCTTCCCTTTGCTTCATATTAGACACCCCTATGGTAGGCCCAAGGGCAGGGTGCATTGTAAGTATAAGGTAGGACATGCTCTGATGTGTGTAGCATGCCCCAATAGTGAATTACATTTTTGTTTTTCACTATTGAAGACTTCCTGTTCTCCATAGGCCAGAATGGTCAGTTAGGTTATTACATTCTTGTAATCCTAACTGACTCGCGGAACATGGTAAGAATTCGAATTTAGTATGCCGGAACTCAGAATGATAAAATACATCTTTTAGTAAAGTTGGTTTTAATATTCTGTGTTTGAAAATACCACTATTAGAAAGTAGGTATTTTCTTGCTAGGTTGTGTATTCCTTGTCTGGGTTTGTGAATGACAGGACTGGGGGGATTCCAGGAGACCGGCTGGGGCAGCCCAGTGGTGAATAGAGAGATCTGCATCTAGATGGGAGGGAGGAGTTGCACCTGGGACCTGAATGGGGCTGGGCCTTCCCTCTACAATGCTGGCTCCACTTCCTGTGATGTGTCTGATGTCTCTGGCCTGCACTGCGAAAGGAGAGAAAGCATCATATCAACAAAGTGCTCCACACTGTGCCTTCCCTCCCCTGTGCTGGCTCCACTTCCTGTGGAGCGGCTGATGCCTCTGCCCTGCACAGTGAAAGGAAGGAGAGAGTCATGTAAACAAAGTGCTCAGGAACTGGTATGGACTAGGCAGATGCCTCTCTGCCTTCAGAGAACAAAGGATTTTGGGGTATAAATATTGGGACCCTGAACACAAGAAATTAGATCACTTCTGGAACAAGAAACCTTTTGCCAAGGAGAAGAACCAAGGAAGCTGCAGGAGCTTTACTGCCCCTCTGCCAGTGTGCTGTTTGCTGGGTCGGCCTGCAGTGGTTTCTTCATTGCCAAGGAAAGGAGAAGGAACTTTTTAATCACTTTCATCATTTACAGAATATTATTCAAGGGCTTGAACTGTGCTTGCCTCCAGCTAAAGTCTCAGGGACAAAAGACTTCACCACCAGTTCCCCTCTGAATTTCCTTGCTGGGAATTCTCAACTCCCGACAAATGCGTGTCGCTGGGAGCTGGAAGCGCGACGCATCAAGAAGAAGCGGGTCGCCGCCGCAGCTGAGATCGTCGCATCGCCGGAGAAGCGAGCCTTCGCCGCATCTCCCTGGAAGCGTGTGTTCATAGAAGCTGCCTGCATCACCGGAGAAGCGTGACGCCATCGAGTCGCCATCGCATCCCCGGAGAAGCGTGTCGCAGGGCCTGTCGTGGCTCCATAGTACAGAGTCGTCGCAAGGCTGCCAGTGCGTCTATGCCCGGGGTCTGCTGAATCTCCCTGTTTGTTACCTCATGTAGTCTGCATACCATTGCCAACTAGAGACCCCCAGATCTAACAGTTTGGTTTTGTTTGGGAGAGGAGTTTCGGTACTCACGGACCGCTGAGCCAGGGTGACTGCCTGGTCTTCGACGTCTGAGTCGTCGGCTTCGGAGACGGAGATCTCTCTTTCCTTAGCTTGTTGTTTCGGCTGGAGATTGGGATCTGCTCCGAAGAAGTCCAAAATCGAGCTGCTTCCGTGAGACATTTCGTGACGTCAGGCTCGACGCTCACTATGGTTTTCTTCGACCTGAAAGATGAACAGGCCTCGCAGTTCTTGTCTTCGTGCTCTGGGGAGAGGCAAAGGTTACAAACCTCGTGTACGTCCGTGTGTGGGGCCTTAGCACCACACCCGGGGCATTTTTTGAATGGAGTCCTTTCCATTGACTGCTGGCGTGGTCGGCGCGGAGAGGCCCAACAGCCCACATCGAAGATCGAAGTCGAGGATTTTATAAATTTTAAAGATACGTGTCGAAAAGGAAACACCATCGAGACAATACCGTCGAGTGGAGAGGGATTTCGCGTCAAAGGGGGTTAAAAAACAACACCGATATGGAGCGCAGCAAATCACATTAGAACCCGATGGCCAAAAAAAACAATCTGGAGATGGAGTCGATGCCCATGGGCACTATCGTCCTAAGGAGAAGAAACCTACCTCGTAACTACAAAGACTTCTTCCAAGACAAAAACAAAGTGCAAACATCCGAGCCCCACACCAAACAGGTTATTTTAGCCATCAGCCGCCTGAAGCTTTTAAAATCTACTGGCCCAGAAGGCTTTAGCACTTGGTTCAATAACAACTTCTGTTCCAACCTGGCCCCTTTGCTCACGCAACTCTTTAATTCTTTCTCCGACTCAGGCACTCTGATGGAATCCATGCTGGAAGCTTCCATCTCTGTAATCCGCAAACCAGGCAAAGACCCAACCCTTTTTGGGTCTTATAGGCTCATTTCACTGCTGAACATGACCGAAAGAACAAGTTACTTACCTTTGGTAACAATATATCTGTAAGAGGCATATTATTATAGATTCCTTACCTTAGAATTACCCCCAGGTGTCAGACTGGATCCGGAGAATGTTTTCCTTAGCAGTACACCTGCACATCCGTAGGTGGGGTCGGTTGACTCCGCGTTCGGCAGCGTGGTCGCCGGGATGACGTTGCGGTATCTACTTACACACTGCCCCTGTGCGTCAAACTCAGTTCTTTACACAACATTCCACGCAAGAAGCGCAGAGCCATGCAAGACACTGACCAATGGTACTCAAAATTAGGGCCCTGAAAGTGAGTCCCTTACTCTGAAGTCAGTTCAAAGAACGGAGAGAATGAGTTGGAGGGAGTAAAGAATCTATAACTAAAATATCTCTTACAGATAGATCGTTCTCAAAGGTAAGTTACTTGGTCATCTGAAAGAGACTATTAGTTATAGATTCCTTACCTTAGAATAGATACCCCAGCAATACCAACCCCGGAGGTAGGTCTGAGAACTAAGGACACACCAGAAATTCCTGGAGAATTGAACGGCCAAAGAAGCTGTCTCTCCGGACTTGGCAATCCAGGCAATAATGTATAATGAACGTGTGCAGCAATGCCCACGTGGCTGCCTGGCATTTGTCACTAAGGGGGACTCCACGTACCAAAGCAGGTGCGGTTGCCATTGCCCTGGTGGAAGGGGCGCGCAGTCCAACGAGAGGCTCCTTTTTTGCCAAGGAATAACAGATCTTAATGCAAAGGACGACAATCTAGAGAAGGTCTGTTTTTGCATGGACCGACCTTTCTTGGCGCCCACATAGCCAACAAAGAGTTGATCATCCACCCGGAACTGTTTTGTGAGATCCAAATAAAATAACGCACGTTTTGGATCCAGGCGGAGTCTCTCCTCCTCCTTGGAAGGATGCTGGGCTAGAAGAAGGTGGGCAAAGTGATAGTCTGTCCGATGTGGAAAGAGGTAACCACTTTGGGAAGAAAAGAAGGTCTAGGTTGAAGAACAACCTTGTCCGGATGGACATCACAGAGAGGAGGTTCAGAAGATAGAGCATGAAGCTCACTCACGCTGCGAGCAGAGGTGAAGGCAACTAGAAAGACAGTCTTTAAAGTGAGAAGTCAGAGAGGACAGTTATGTAGTGGCTCGAAAGGAACACACATTAGGTAAGTTAAGACAAGAATCAAGTCTCACTGGGGCATTACGAAAGGAATAGGAGGAAAGAGGAGAGTATTGCAGTTAAGAAACCTATTTACAATAGAGGACTTAAAAAGAGAAGGCAGTTCAGGAAGGCAAAGAAAAGCCGAAATGGCCGAAAGATAGCCTTTAAGGGTGCCCAGAGCAAATCCCTGCTGGGTTAAAGATAGAATGAAGAGAAGAACCTCTGTAAGAGGGGCGGAAAAGGGTTCCACAGCCTTTGCTGCACACCTTGACACAAACATGCGTATACCGTTTTAGTGGAGGGACGCCTGGCTGCCAAGATAAGAGACTTCGGGAGGAAGGTCAAAGGCTGTCAACTGACGCCGCTCAATCTCCACGCAAGGAGGTAGAGGCTGGACAGGTGTGGGTGGAGGACCATCCCCTGCTGCTGCGATAGAAGATCCTCCCAGAGAGTTAGTCTGATCGGAGAATCGATGGCCATATTCAAGAGCTCAGGATACCAGACTTCGTGTCCAGTAGGGAGCCACAAGAATGACTTGGGCCTGTTCGTGCTTGATCTTCTTCAGTACACTGGGCAGAAGTGGCATAGGTGGAACAGTGCATAGAAGACCACAACTCCACTCGCAACGAAAAGCCTTACAGAGCGGTTGCCGCCTTAGAAATTCCAACATGCAGAACTGCTGACAATTCGCATTCTCTTCGGTGGCAAACACATCTAATCAAGGCTCTCCACACTGCTGAAAGAGACCTCGCACCGCCTCAGAGTGAAGACCCCATTTGTGACCCATCATGCACCATCAGCTAAGTTTGTCCGCTCTGGCGTTCAGAGAACCTGCCAGGTGTTGAACCACCTGGGACATGCCCTGATGTTCCAGTCAAGTCCAAATGCAAACAGCCTCTTGACACAGGGTCCACGACCACCCCTCGCCCTGTATGTTGCAGTACCACATGGTGGTGGTGGTGGTGTCCGTGAACACCTGCACTACTCTTTCTTTGACAGAAGGAAGGAATACCTTCAGTGCAAGACAAATAGCCCGGAGCTCCAGAAGGTTGATGTGGAGCCTGGATTCCGCCAGAGCCAGAGGCCTCTGATCTCTGCCTCTTCCATGTGGCGGCCCCATTCCAGGAGTGACGCATCTGCACTACTGTGAACTCTGGTTGGGGAAGGGAGATGGGTCTGCCGTTGGCCCAATCCTGGTTCGTTACTCACCACTGCAACTGGTGTGAAGTGCACTCCGAGATCTGGATGAAATCGGAAAGATTGCCCTGATGCTGCGCCCACTGGAACTTCAGGTCCCACTTCAGGTCCACCAGAAGGATGCAGGAGGCCATGAGGCCCAGCTGCCTCAAGGTCCTTCTCACCGACACCAGGGATAGAGGCTGAAACATCAGTATCATAGCACAAAACTCAGACTCGCTGCTCGGAAGATAAGCCTGAAACTGTGCTGTGTCCTGAACTGCTCCGATGGAAAGAAGCTTCTGGGAAGGGAATTGAGGTGTGACTTCGTCACGTTGATAGTGAACCCCACTGAGTGAAGGATGTCCACGATAGTCTGGAGGTTGGAAACAACAGCCTGGGCGAGCCCGCCTTCAACAGCCAGTCGTCAATATAGGGAAGACTGGGAACCCTGATCTGAATAGATCAGCTGCGACCACTGTTATCTCGTTAGTGAACACCCGAGGGGCGCTGGTAAGGCCAAAGAGGAGCACAGTAAACTGAAAATGCTTGTGGCCTACCATGAACCATAGAGAATGCCTGTGGGCTGGCAGGACGGGGATGTGGAACTAAGCGTTCTGTAAGCCCAGCGCCAGGGTGAGGGCAGACAGGACATGAGCTAATGTCAACATTTTGAACTTTTCCTTCCTGAGGAAGTGGTTGATGTCCTGGAGATCGAAGATAGGACGCATGGCTTTGTCCTTCTTGGGCACCAGAACATAGTGGGAATAAAAAAAATCACGACCTACTTCTGGCACAGGGACTCGCTCAATAACTCCCTTGGCCAAGAGAGCCATAACTTCCTGGCGGAGAAGTGGGTGGCATGGAGGGAGGGGTAGTCTCGAAGGGGAGGTAGTAGCCCCTTCGGACTATCTGCAAAACCCACCTATCCGGCGTGATGTTGTGCCAGTGGGGAAGGTGATGGTGAAACCAGCCGCTCACTGGCAACTAGTAGTCCTGAAAGGTCTGACTAGGAAGGTTTGGAGGCTGCTGCAGAGGGGGCACTAGTGGACTGCCTGCCCGCTGCCCCCCAGAGCCGCGGCGCTGGGTCCTACGTCCCCTACTGTGCAGAGGCTGGGTAGCCTGTGGCCCTGGGTGGAACGTGGTGGGGCACCCTTTCGGAAGCCCCGAAAAGGGCGGAATGCAGACTGCGTAGGGCGAGAGGTGGTAGCGAGGGTCAAGGACCCGGCCATAGTCCTAGAATCGTTTAAACCCTCCAGTGCGTTGTCCGCCTTGTTGCCAAACAGGCGACGGCCTTGCAAAGGCATGTCCAAAAGTGTTGACTGGACATCACCAGAGAAGCCAGGTAACTTCAGCCAGGCGTAGCGTCTCAGGGCTACGGACGTAGAAATCGTTCTACCCAGCGAGTCAGCGGTATCCAGCCCAGACCGAATGGCGTACTTTGCTGCGTCTCTACCCTCCGCAACAGCACAGGAGAGTAAGTCCCGGGCCTTCTCCGGGCACTGTGGCAGCACTTGGGCAACCATATCCCACAAAGAGTGGGTGTAACAGCCCAAGAGACGAGCAATGTTCACCAACCGCAGTCCTAAGCAGGCGGAAGAAAACATCTTCCCAATATGGTCCAGCTTCTTGGATTCCCTATCTGGGCGAGCCGTAGGGCACATGCCTTTGGATGTTGAGGCTTGACCACCAAGCTCTCAGGGGTAGGGTGTTGGGAGAGGAAAATTGGCTGCTACTCAGGGTGATAAGGAACACCAGGGTAGAACAGTGGTACAAAAGTACCAGTTGGCACTGGTACCGGCATCGGTCGATGCGATCCAGCGCCGTGTCCAGGTCAAGGGGGAGGCTGGGGTCGACGCCGGCCGGGGACACAACTGGCATCGGAGGTGTTGGAGGCATCGGCCCCGGGGAAGGTGTTGCGAGGTTGACCTGCACCGATCCAGATCCAGGCCTGGATCCCTGGGGGCCCTGAGTTGCCGGAGCAGCCAGCATTGAAGGCCTAGCACCCCAGCCGAGTCTGCCGGGCCAGAAGGTGCACCGGCAGAGTCGGGCTGCCCAAAGAGGGAGTGGAGGGCTTTGAAAAAAGCACGAAGCTGGGCAGGGGACGCTCCAGTTCCCGGGAAGCTCAGGAAGCTCGGAGCCGACCCAGAGAGCAGAAGGACGACCTTTCACATCCCATGTCACGCCAACCGACGGACGGGCAGAAAGCTGAGTGCGACAGTGCTTCTTCACCTTATTCTTGTGCTTCAACTTACCCGATGACTAAGACTTCCAAGAGGATTGATAGTGGTGACACTACAATCGGTTCATGACCTCCCTCTCAACCGGGACCTCGAGCAGCAAAGAGCTGACTGCTGCGCCTCCAGTAGTTTACCGGACCGCTCCAGCAAAGACTTCAGGTTTAATGGCTCGACAGTCGGAGCACGACTTTGGGTCATGGTCGTGCTCCAGGCACCAGAGGCACATGAGGTGCGGATCTGTGACCGACGTTAGTCAAAAAGTGACAAAGTGATACCGCTCTCTCCTGCTGTGCGCTGGCTGGCTCGGAAAAAGAGAACTGACGGAGCGCGCAGCGGCGGTGTCTAAGTAGATACCGCAACGTCATCCCGGCGACCACAATGACAAACACGGTGTCGCCCGACACCACCTACCGACGTACAGGGGTACTGCCAAGGAAACATTCTCTGCATCCAGTCTGACGCATGGGGGTAATTCTAAGGTAAAGAATCTATAACTAATAATCTCTTTCAGATACTCTTTGCAAATGATTTGGCACACTGTCTCAATCCTCTTATGCCAAGTCTTATTGACCCGGACCAGTCGGGTTTTATCCCCTCTCACCAATGCAGGGATAACACTAAACGCATATGTCATCTTATAGATAAAGTACACCGGCCGCATAAAGTAGCTTTAATGCTCTCTATCGATGCTGAGAAAGCATTGGCCATACCTTTTTGAAATAGTGAAGAGGTTTGGCATTTGTGAGATATTTGGGAAGGGGATTCGGTATATATATAGCGCTCCCTGAGCGGCAATGAGGATTAATGGGGTCTGGTCCAGATACTATCCCACCTGCTGGGGAACTCAACATTGTTGTCTGTTATCACTCCTCTTTGCACTATAAATGGAGCCACCGGCGTAGAAGCTTTAGGAAAGCCTTGTGATCACTTATTCCAATTTAATTTCATTTAATTTAATTGTGGGTTTATATAGCGCTAGAATCAACTCCCGGAGGAGTATCTCCGCGCTTCGACCGCTGGGGAACCCGTCCTGGCTCACCCTGAGAGATGGTCCCTAATGGGTATCTCTAAGGTGCGACCAAGCATCCCCGGCGGTCTGGGGGGCCGTTGTAAAGATGAGGCAAGCTAATGCCCAGAGTTGCCGAGTGTGGTCCCTGACTAGAGTAGGCACCGAGGCGAGAATTATCGAGCCCGCTGACCCTGGTCCACGACCCTGCCGCGTCGGGAATCGAACCCTGGTCCCGGGCCGTCCTCTGCTTACGGGTCTGCCGCCTCTAACCAGTGAGCCACACCACTCCACTCCACTCCAATCAGTGCCGGGCACCACTTGATCAACCTATATGCTGACAATGTCATCTTCTTGATCACAGAGCCCCGGACTTACCTTCTGGCTATCGTTGCAGAACCCCGAGCATTCGGTTCGGTCTCAGGATTCAGGGTTAATATGCAGAAATCACAGATTTTGAATCTCATGGTTGCCCCAGCGACTAAACAGGCCTTGAGATCGCAATTCAGTTTTGAGTGAGTGACTGAGGGCCTTCCATACTTGGGCCTCTCCTTGGCACAAACATTACCCAAGACTGTAGCGATGAATTACGCATCCCTGGCTACTCAGATTTTCAAAGACTTAGCAACATGAAACAGTTTATTCCTGACTTGGATAGGACGGTTGTTGCAGTCAAGATGTCCATCCTTCCCTGCATCCTTTATATTTTTCAAACGTTACCACTGGCTCCTCCACCCGGTGTGAAACATTCTCTCCAGCTGGACATTAATAACTTCATATGGGGTGGCAAGAAGCCACGGTTGCATAAATATCTGGTGAATCGACAGAAATCAGAGGGTGGGATGGCGGTACCTTTGTGGTCTTGATATTATCAAGCTACCCAACTTCAGTACCTAGTTGAGTGCAACATATCCCTTTCTGAAAAACTCTGGGCCTTCATTGACCAGGCTGTGGCTGGCACTCAAATATGTAAGTAGATGTGGATTCCCCGCCAGCATAGAATTTGGGGATTATATTCCTCGGCTGTGACAAGCACGGCCCTGAAGGTGTGGGATATGGTTGCAGTTAAAGCTGGCCTGACCACTTTCCCTTTGTCTATGACACCTCTTTTTGCCAACCCAGATTTTCCCCAGGGATGGACCAGGGTGGAATTCAAAGATGGATAGAAGGGGGCTGCAAGCAACTGGGCTGCTTATTTAATCTAAATGGTCTTCTTCCCTTTGATCAACTCAACTCCACTTTTCTTTTACGGAGGCAGACTGCCTCATTTCTAAAACTTCACACCTGGGCGCTGACACTAGATGGGAGGGCGGGTCCTTTGATTACCAGGTTTGAAAAGTGGTTGCTTCTCAAAACAGATAAGCGATTAGTCTCTGAGCTCCATGGCCATTTGGGAAGGAGTGGGCCACAGCTTTGATCCCCGGGTCAGAGGAGATGGGAGGCTGAGATCTGCATACCTCTTTCTGATAAGGAATGGGAGAATATACACTACAGGGTTCACCACAAAGTACATGCGATGGCAGGCACTGAAACGGGCTACAAAATAGCTTCGTATTGGTACTACACCCCGATGCGGATTCAGCTGAGTGTGGGCTGTTCGGGGGATTGCTGGAGAGGTTGGGGTAATGCTGGGACCCTACTTTATCTGCTGTGGCACTGCCCTAAACGATACTGGACAGCTGTTAGATATTTACCTGGCCTTTGAAACTAGAATTCCAAGATTTCCTTCATACATTCTCTTGGGGGTACCGAATGTGTTGACGTTCCGTTAAAAGGAGGAAGATGGCCCTTGCATTGAACGCAGCCCGGCAAGTAATACTTTCACTCTAGGGCACTGGTAAAACATTGGACCTCACTTCCTGGCTGTGCAAACTATGGTCTCTCTTGGGAATGGAGGTGCTCTTGTGGAGGTTAGTCCTGGGAGGTTCTTCCAATTTGAAACTGTGGGCCCCCTTTATTCGCATCCTTTCCCTGGAGTTTAAGGAATTGACAGGCTCGAAATATCTCTGAATTCTTTGCTTTATCCCAGAGTATTTTCCCCCTGAGAATTGAAGAGGTCTTTATGATACTGGCCGGATAGGGTGCCTCGTTCTATTTGATCGCTGATTGTTTCTTTTTTTGTAATGAGGAAGGAATGGGGGGGGGGGGGCGAGTTAAGTTGTTTTTTTCCCTATTTGTCTTGTTTCTTTTACTGTATGAAATTCTCAGTCCTTTAGTCTGCCGACTCTAGGCCAAAGGCAGTGAAATATATTACCATATGAACGTGGCTGCCCTGAAGAGTTATTGGCGGCAAGCTGTGTGTTTGGACTGTGCTAATAAACAGAGTTGAGCCTAAAAAATAATGGTTGTTTCTATGTGTTGTACATTTAACGGTGCCAAATGTGGCAAAAGGTATGCCCTGTGCCACAATTACATATGACAGGCTTCCAGTCACCCATACATCTCATTGATTCACACACGTGCATACATCCCTTCAGATCATGCACTTAATGACTCACATGGCCGCCCTATCATAGAATCCCTAGTCACAGTATTTTGTTCAAACCATAGTAGCGGGCTCCATGGACATTAGGTTTAAATCAATGAAGCTGGGAGAGGGGGTCTGGTAACAATGCTCAAGATTTTTTACCTTTAGTAGCTCACACCAATTTTCACTGAAGTAGCTCTCATTAAAGAAAAGATTGGAGACCCCTGATCTAGAACATACCTATAAAGCCATTAGGACTGCCCCAACCTTCGTTCGATTTAGGAAAGAGCTGAAGATGCACTCTTTAAAGAACACTACATTATGATGCAGCAAAAGGTCACTTTGGTTACCAAAACCCAGCTAAAACTTAAAATAATGTGTTGACTGCCCATCAATGCCTTTGTCCTTGTTAAAGCACTTCACAACAACTATAAAAGTACCACACATACATTTGATATGGAATTCCTACAACCTACCGAACATCCTGACAAAGTGAGTTAGAGAACCTGGAAATGAAGTATTACTTTCTGCTTGGGTTGAACGGAATAATGCATTAATCATTAAGACAGATTTCAGGAGATTTCTTGAGCAAGGCCAAACACTGCACTTGTCAGGTCTGCACTTGTCAGATGTGCGCAATATAGACTATTGCAAACAATTTACAATCAAAATAGCTTTCTCTCCTCAATATTAGAGGTAACATTTATTTTCATGGTTAATGTAATCTCTAGGATGTAAATACCTTTAAAACTAATTGCAAATTAAAATGCCAATCTGATAGTGATTGCGACTTCCAAAGGGTTAAAAAGTGCACATATATGAAGTGTGGCCTGTGTGAGAAGGGACATAAATGCATACATATGTACAAACTGATCGATTCATACTTAGCACAGCCATGTTTTATATCTTCGTTTTTCCTGGGAGGCATTTTATCTGCAGGCCAATCTTTTGATTCAGAGTTACGGGTCAACCTTCCATTTGCGGAAAACACTCTGTAAGAATAACAATGATATTTTATGCGTGACTGATTAATACAAAAGTGGTAATAAACAAATGAAAACACATTTCATTGGATTGTAACAAAATGTTACTTCCCTTGAACACTTCCTATTCAGCAGTGATATTCCAAAGATTAATGTATGTAAAAAACTGCCTTGTAACACAGAGGATTCGAAATATATTTTGAATGAAGTTACTAATTCTGAAAGCCTTATCAATGTACTCTTTGCAGAACAAGTTCGCAATATAACTTTAAGGAAGCAGGGTCAGCTGCTTTTGGAGGACAAGAATTTGAAAAAGCAAACAGCCCTTTACTCTGAAATGTGTTTGTCTCGTGGGGAGGATGGTCGGCTCCGTAAGGAATCTGAGTCTAGGCAGAGTCTCTGCCAGATAAGGCTTTACCAAAACTAAGTAACTTTTTCCTCTGATAGAGACTTAAAGCCACAGATTCCTTACTTTAGAATAGATTCTGAAGAAATACCTCCCCGGAGGTGGGACAGCCACAGATTTAAACTAGAAAATCCTTTAGGACTGAAACGGGAAAAGTGCTCATCTCACCAGACTGTCCAGGCAGAAGTGCTTCGCAAACGTGTGCAGGGAAGCCCATGTTGCTGCCTGACTGCTATCCAGAACAGGTGCTCCACGAGCCAACGCAGCCTCGGATCTGATGGACTGAGCACACACTCCTTAAGGAGGTTGCTTTTTGGGCAATGCGTAGCAGATTTTGATGCAGAGCACTATCCAGCTCTTTTTGGGTCTAGTGATGGAGTCTCTCCTCTTCTTTAGAGGGATGAAGAGGAGTGTAAAAGGTAGGCAGGGTGATGGGCTGGCCTACATAAAAAGGGAGTTACCAACTTCAGTAGGAAAGATGCCCTAATGCTAAGGACCAGTTTGTCTGGGTAGATGGTAAGGTACGGTAGTTGAGATGTCTGAGCCTGTAGCTCACTGACCCTCCAGATAGATGTTATCCACAGTAAGATTGCAGTTTTTATGTTAAGGGGCCTGATAGGGCAATTAGGAAAGGCCCCTTTTTTCATAGACCCTTCCCCCCCACACACACACTTTTGCCTGATCCCGATGCACTTTGAGATTGGACTAGGTCCCTGCTAATCAGGTTCCCAGTGCCTGTGTTCTTTCCCAAAACTGAACCTTTGTTTCCACAATTGGCACACCTATGGCACACATGTAAGCCCCTGCTAAAAGATACCAGTGGTACCAAGGGTCTTGTGACAAGAGAGGGTATCCAAGGGCTACATCATGTATTGTGCCACGTCAGAGAACCCTCACCAAATACATACCCACTGCCATTGCAGACTGTTTTTGTGCAGCTAAAACTGATGAGTCAACATGGCTCACATTCCTGTGTGCCATGCTTACAAAACATTGCTTGTGGGATAGGCAAGTCATCCTCTAGCAGGCATTACAGCCCTAAGGTAGGGTGCACTATACCACGTGAGGACATAGCTGCTTGAGCAATATGCCCCTACAGCGTCTAAGTCCAGTATCGAACATAGTAAGTGCATTATAGTTTAAAGTTTATTTTATTTAGCACAGTTACTTAAAACCATTGCTACAAAATAACATTACATACTATCAGTTTTTAAAATAATAAAACCAGTTTGCTAAAATCAGTTAAAAAACAATGTAAACTAATTGATCGTTGCAATACATTGGTAAAATAAGCAGTTATTTAGCAGCGTCCAATTTTTGCTTTTCAGCTGTAGTGATGTTCTGTGTAGGTATTTTTTTCTCCACTTGTTTCAAAAATTTAGAAAGCAGCAGTTTAGCTGCGTGTTCTCCGGTGCAAAGCATGCCAGCACAGCCTGCCTCTGTGTGCGAATACCTCTCTGGTTAAAAAGTGGTTTTAAAAGCTGTTTCCTCTCCTGTTAGTTCTTTGCACATGCAGAGAAGGTGCAGCACATCTTCTTGCGCTATACTACACAGGCAGCAGATGGAATCAGATTGGTTTTTCAGCCAATGCGGAAAGTGCTTTGTGCATGGCAGCAGGCCTAATCAGTATTTTAACATTTTTATTTTTGTAAATTTGGCAAACCCCAAAGCTAGATAATTTTGTGCAGCAAAGGAGGAATAGGAGCTCAAGATCATCCAGCTGTGCGCCCTTCTCGATAGTGCTGCCTTGTCTTAAATCCAGGATTGATTCTTTACTATTGTGTTTGTTGCTTTTTTGAGAAGGCAATGACTTGTAGAAGTTACTCAAAGTTCGGTGAGACTTCAAGTGCACAGACTAGTTGCTAAGTATTTTGCCGCTGATGATGATTCTTTCTGTTGTAATTCTGACCACAAATGCCAATTCAGGGTGCCTGGTTTAGATTTCCTTACTTTATGCCAGAGAGGACTATCGCAACTTTTCTTGCAAGGGTCTGTTTTTGTACGCCAAACTCGAGCCTGATCTGTGCTGGAGAGACTTGTGTTGGTAAACCAAAACTTATTCTATACACGTTTGTGACCACAACATCCAGGAGCTTCGAGTCCCTTCCCCTCTGTGCCTTGCTCCCTTAAGTTATTGTAGGTAGGAGTTGTGCCCGTATAACTTCAACCATTGGGGCAAGTGAGAGGCCGTTGAGTTGAGGTTTCTCATTGAGGCAGCTAGGGCTATTCTCTTCCTTTTGATTGTGTCCCTTTGGGGTACAAAGTGCCCACCTTTGTCGATAATCACCCCAAGATATTTATACACTCTAGCTGAGTCTATGCGCGTCTTGCCCCAAAAGCAGACAGGTGTTTTCTTAAAGTTCTTTTTAATTGTCATGGTTTTGGTTTTCTCCAAGTTAATGTTCAAATTGTTTGACTCCGAGTACTCAAAAGTAATATCAAGAAGATGCTGTAGACCCACCTTCGTTTGGCCGATCAAAACGAGGTCGTCAGCGTAAAGTAAGCATGGTAGTGCTAGGTTTCCGATCTTTGGGGAATGTGAATTACTGGCATTTAGTAGTGGGATCATATCGGCAAGAAACAGGTTAAATAATGTCGGGCCAGTACACAGCCTTGCTTGAGGCCTTTTGTTGTTGGGATCTTCCTTGATAGAGTTGGCCCGTCCCCCAGCTTTACTTGAACTCAGGTCCATGTGTGCAACTTAATTAACAGATTTAGCAAAGCCTGGGGTATCCCCCAGCGGCCAGTTTGACCAGAGTCTGTTACGATTTACAGGATCAAAAGCCGCCCGGTAATCGATAAAGCATAAGAATAACTGCATTTATGTGATCTCGGCCTTATCAATTAACAGAGCCATAGCGGTTATGTTTGTTACAGTCCCAAAATATTTTGGAGAAGCCAGTTTGATTTAGGGGGATGATTGAGTTGCCTTCCACCCAAAGTTGCAGTTCATTCAACAAAGTGCCCGCAAAAATGTTTGCCTCATTCTCCAAAAGATGACTAAATGATAGTTCCTAGATTGAGTCTTGTCACCTGATTTAAAGTTTGGCGAAATTATTGAAGTCTGCCAGGATGGAGGGAGTAGGCCGGTCAGTCTTATTTCAATAAACAGAGGGCTGAGTGCTTTTGCCCAATATACTGCATCTTGTTTAAGCACAGGTGGAATTCCATTGGGTCCCGGTGCCCCTTCTTGCCTGCCCTACTTGATGTAGCTTTTGATTGTTTTAATGTAACCATTTGAGGGTATGACTCCCGGTAATTCTCCTTCATACCATTCCTGTGGTATTTCATTTCCCTCATTGGGTTGGTGCTTCAAAGTAGGAGACCACTGTGTTGTGTCCATGCTAGTTTGTGTGTGATAAGATTTTTCATTGATGAAAATGATTTCCAAAGTAGGTCGCTCAGTCTTCCTCGGATATATTAGAAGACCGACCCTCATGCGTTGGATGGGTGAATCTTTTTATTGTCTCCCAGAAACTTGCACTGTCCTTCCTCTTGGAGTCCGCGTTTAGTTTTGCCCATAGGGTATCCTCATTATCTCTCTTGGCCTCCCAAATTGCTTGCTTCAGCTGTGCTTTCTGCCTTCGCAATACAGCTAGTTTTAAGATGCTAGTTGGAGACCGGCGCACCTGTCGCGAAGAATTAATACTATTTTTGATGGATTTTATCTTACTCTTTTGTGGTATGGTGAGGTTAGAGTGGTCTCTATAGCCCTGCTGCAATTAATTGGGGCGGATTAAGATGTTGCCTGGGCATTTGTATAATTTATCCATTTCTCTATTTCATTGTCCCCTTTACTGGATTCAAATAAAGGTTTTGCGGCTTGCCGGAAATTATCTTGCGTCGCATGCATAACTTTTATTTTCCTATAATTAATTGTGGCAGTTATGCCTGGTTGGCCCTTCCATTTCATGAATCTTGGCATATTTTTGCGAAGTATAAGCTCCTGGGGCTGGTGATCAACTTTGTCACTCATACTGAATGAGAAGATTTCATTGAAAAGGGTTAGAGACACAAAGCGTAGAGTTTTTGATTGATCAGCGATAAGTGAATGCGCATGTCACCTATACTTCTGTCATTCGCTGCTCTGAGGTTGAGGTGTTCAAGATCCTCTATAACGCGTTGGCACATTTTTTAGGATTCTGCTGATGAACTGTTGTCTTGTGGCAGGATATTCCATAGCTGGTTATGTATTGATACTTCCTCCACTGATGATTAGCCAAGTAGATGTAAATTAAAGACCCCTGTAAGTATCATATCTGGTGTATTGACCTCACTCATACATAACGCTACAAAGTTGACCAGTTATTGCATCGTTGGATTTCCTATTAGGATGTATATACGTATTTATTATTACTATATCCTTGTGCCCATTCCCTGGTGGCCCATTACAGGTGGAGATTTTTATGGCGATGGATTCTGATGTTGTCAAACCTATATGAACTGAAGTTGTGCAGGTGTTTACATAGATCACCTGCAGGTGTCCTAATCTTGCCCTTTTGAGTGCCGGTGCAAAGAAACATAAATATCCTTGTAGATGTGGTGGATCTGTCATCCATGTCTCCTGAAAAGCAATGATGTGAAATGACTTTTTATAGTTCAAGAAGACACGGTCTGTCAGTTTACTATTTAGCCTGTTGATATTCCATGAGTATACCCGAAACAAATTTACTTCACCTCCTGGCGAATTGTACCTGCTGTTATGTCAATTGTTTCTCACTTGATTGGTGACTGTTTTCGTGGGCCATCTTGGGCACTCAGGGTAGAAATCTTGATGTGAATAATTTGGGCGGTATGTCCCTATATCCGGTGACTGCCTCAAGGTGACCGGCCCCCTTGCCCCTCTCAGTACAGAGATGTTGGTCCGTTCTGTTATCCGTCTATCTGCGTGCCGCTGTGTTAGCGGTGTGGGATAGCCGGGTGTGTTGATAACATTTTATCCTTATGCCCCAGTTTTCAAATATCGATCTTTACAGTAATATTTTTTGTATCCATGTTGTCCGTATGACCTCACCGCCCTGAGGGTTGCCTTGACTGACAAACTCTGCTGAGTCCAAATCTGTTGAGGTTCCCTCCGATAACGAGGGTATATGTGACAATAAACGAAGAATGTTCCCTCGGTTTAATATGTTGTGGGCCTCTCTTGATCTATATACTGGTATAAACTCCAGTATTTTCCTCTTCTTGTTAATGTCCTTCACTTGGTTATCTAATTGGGGCCTGTTAGTGGACTTGTGGTTATTTGTGCTTGCTTGGGCTGGTGGTGTTGCTACTTCTGCCCTAATGTGGTCGCCGAGGGTTATATTTATGGCTAGCCCAGTGCAAAGCAGCCTAGTGCGGGGCAGGTGCTCCATAGCCTCTGCGGAGGCGGGCTTGATTCTTATACTACTGTTTTTGGAACATATAAAGTTAACTATTAGCTCGTCCCCTCAAGCATTATAGACTATGATGGACGGGTAATTATAGACCCTTTCTGTTTGATGATCTGGCTGGGTGGTAGCTCCCCACCGAATTTGGGCAAAGTTATCCTCATGAAATCTGGCAATAAGAGTTAACAACTCCAGAGACATCCCCATCTCTTGAAGTACCAACCAAAGTTTACTACAGGAGACTAGGTCGCAAGCTGATTTAAGATCCACAAAGGCAGCTTAAAGGCTGCCCTTGTTCAAGACCACCGTCTTCCAGTAAAGTATGATCAATCGAAATACCTGGTCGATGGTACTGGTACATGCCCTGAAGCCTGCCTGTAGTGGGGATAAAATATCGGTCTCTACCAACCAATCCTGCACTTTATATAAAACTAAAAGCCCCATTATCTTTTGGAATGCATCTATTAGACTAATGGGCCTATAATTACCAGGCTAGGATTTATCCCACATTTAAAAACAGGGATGATCTCAGCCCCTTTCCAAGAATCAGGAGCTGGAGCACCCTGAGTGATTGCATTAGCCAACATCAAAATGTATTGGTGTGATTTAGATTTTTCAGGCAGAAATATATCAGCCGGGATACCGTCTGGGCCCGGTGCTTTAGCCCCCATAACTTCCCCCAGGGCCATACTAACATCAGCCTCATCAAAAACTGTACCCAAGTAATACCGGCACAGAGGCTTCGCTATCTTCCCCTCGTCTGCACTACATGCATATTGAGGCTTGAAGTGGGTGACTCATTGGTCCTGTGATACATGGTTTTGCAGCTGGGTCGGCTGGCCACCCCTATACCACTTAACTACGTTACAGAACTGTTTAGGGTTTTTATCAACACATGCTAGTTTAAGGTCGTCCTGCCACCTAGTCTCGTCCCAGGATTTGTTAGGCCTTCGCTTGTGCTCTTCGATAATTCTGCCTTAGTAGCCGTACATTGCCGGGATTCCCCTCTTTCATCGTGGCTCCCAGTTGCCTACGCACCTCTTTACATTCCGTATTAAACCACTGCAGGCCTTTCTTAGAATGAGCACCCTTGGCCTTATGGTGTCTGATGAAATGGGTACGTAGCTTGGCCAAAAATATGCAATCACCGACTCTAGGGCCGCTGAATTTGCCACGCATACTTCCAACTCAGTGATCACCCCTTCAACATTCAAGTATATCGAAGCTAGAGCTTCGGGATGCTCAAGTATATTAACCCATTTTAGCATCTCATATTGTTTGTTGGGACCACATCACGAGTAAGCAAATTACTCCCTGGTTGCATATGTTTCCGTTTCGGTAACTAATCAAAGGTCGCACACAGGGGGTATGTGGCACTGATTTCGATGGCCACATTAGACTGCAAATCTAACTTTGGGATTCCCCCAATGCTCATCTTCATCTGCAGTAAAGTCACAATGCCCGGAGGTCAGGGGCTCGAAAGTCACAATAAAATCTCCTGCAATCAGGATATTTGAGCCATGGAAATGAAGGTCTAATAAGTTGTCGAGAGCCACTATAACGTCTGACTTCTTACCCTTTGAGCCCCTGGCGTAGACAGACATCCACAACACCTTGCTGGCCCCACTTCAACCTGACCGTGCGGATATCACTGCTCTGTGTTTCGAGGACCTCGAATAGCTTGGCGCACCCAGATTACCAAACCCCTGAAGGTCGACCCTTACCCACACAAATTGCAGGAATCTAATGGTTTAAATAACCTGAACAATAGAGAGGGTCGGTTAGCCACGTTTCCTGAAAAAGACAGACATGAAAATGTTCAATAAAAGTGAAAATTGGGGGAGGTGACCGTCTTCAATCATGGATGTTTCATGGGTAGTCGGAGGATCTAGCCTTTGGCCATTTGGGCTGTTAGTGGATTCACCATTAAGACCCGGCGATCCTACTGGTAAGGGGGATGCTACCAGAAAGTTACTGACCTGCCACCCGAGATAAAAACAAGAGGGTTGTGTCCCAGAAGAGAATAAAGGAAGGGTTTCCCTATCCAAAGGGAAAACAGAAAGACCATCTAATTGGTTTCGGGCATTAATATACAGTCAATCTTTAGCCTCAAGGGAAGAAGAGCCCCTTAGCTGAGGCAATGTTTATTCTGATGTTCGATGGCACGTGCTGTTTGGTATATAATGCCTAAATTGAACAGAGGAACCCTCTGGGGGACAGGTACTATATTCCAGGGCAAGAAACTGTTCAGCCATATCACCCCCATTACATGTAATCTCGATACAATCTAGTGGTTGAGCTCGAGAGGTGAGTCTGTAGGCCCTTGAAATATCTTCCTGAAATACAGACCGGCAGCCCCTAACAAAGCGTATCCAATGTATGAACTTATTGGTTAAAGAATCAGCATTTTCGGGGCCCTTACTTAAGTCATACATGGGTAAGTTAACCATGTAGACTTTATGCTGCAGAATAGGATTATTCTGGGCAGGCAGTCATACATTTAGATTTTGTGGAGAGCGATGCGTCAGGGGTAATGGGGTGGTTCTAGTGGCAAGTGGATGTGCCAGCCTTGGGAATACACAGTTACTATTTGCCTTGTGTTGACCAAGACTGGGGGCAATTGGGCGATCGGACCTGGGGAGTACTGGCACCACTGTACAAGACATGGCAGCAGTAGCTGGCTGGAAAGAGGATTTATGATTGGGGGCCTTGCCTGCAGTAGGTACCTCACACTTAGGGCAGACCGCGTGACGAGATGTAGGGTCCGTATACACGGGGCGCGAAGGACAGGAGAAGTCATTATTCAATAGCTGATTAACAATGGAGGTGAGGTCCTCAATCATAGTTCTCATATCCTTAACATCTAGTCTAAGAGTATAAATAAGACTTACTGTTTCCTGAGAATCGATAGTAGAGCTTTGGCCTGGCTCTGGGGTATGTGTCTGGGGAGGCAGTGTATGAAGAAGAAGGGGGTGGAGGCACTGGGACTCTGTTTGTGTCCCCCTCAAGCAACTCCTCCAGCGGTGAAAACCTGTTGGAGCACAGGATTTCAGATCCTGACTTTCGTAAGTCACTTCCAGGAGACCTATTTGGGGTTTGACTGATTGCCTGCCCCTCGCTGCAACTGGGTGTCCCTCCAACACATAGATCTGAGCCCCCTTTCCTAGATGGTGTGCGAAACATGGCAGGAATAAGTGATTGGCGGGACATGGTGACATTAATTGTACTAGCAGGTTAGGTGGGGCATTGTGGGGATTTAGCGTTTGCTACGTGAGTGGTTGAATCGACTACTAGTATATCCTCACACTCGCTAATAAGAGTGTCTATCCTGTGTAATATACAGTTACTCCCTGCGTGTTTCTGTGTTTTCATGGCCTTTTTCCCTTTATTATCCCGCCTAATTCCTCCCCCACCACCACTGCCCTCCAGGGATTTCCTTTTCCCCGTTCCAACTCTTCGTTTCAAAATAAACAAATTAAGTCCAGAATTAACTCTTCCCTAGGCTAAGGAGCTAACAGGCCCCCTGATCCCTCATTTTTTAGTCAATGCATAAAGTCCCAATATACAGGGGATCATCCGTTTAGACAGTACTAACTTAACTAACTAGTCCGCAGCAGCCTCCATATGTCCAGCGTCTTTAGGTAAGCTAGGATCCCAATGCCAGTTAAAAGGGGTTGGCCCTGCCCTACGTCTTCCTGGTAATGACTGGCAAGGATGGGCCCGCCCTTGGGCGCGTCCCATGCAGCAGGAGCCCCAAGCTCACTTTATGTGCCTCCGGGCATGTTCCGCGAGTTTCAGCGGCTCCCAGCCGCAAGGCATTATGGGGGATGGAGTCCGCTTGCAGGATGCGGCATAAGGCAGGAGGGTAGAGTCAATGAAGGGCATCCTGCACAGCGGGGGCCCCGAGCTCACTTTATGCGCCTCCAGGCGACGGGAGTACAGATTACATGATACCGGCAAGGTCATCTCTAAAAGATTGACTGAGGTAACACAACTGCTGGTAGATCCGGATCAAAACAGATTTATACCTAGCAGAAACACTAGCCTCAACTTACGGCGCCTTTTCTGATTATTAGAATGGGCGTGCCATTGGGTGAACTGGCATGGATAGCCTCCTTAGATATAGAGAAGGCTTTCGACAGTCTGGTTTGGAATATCAAGACAGGGGACTAGCAAAATATGGCATAGGCCCTAAGTTCATGAAATGGGTTTGATTGCTATATATCAAACCACAGGCCAGGGTAAAAACTGGCCGCTTCATCTCGGATTCATTCAGCATCAAGCGAGGCACCAGACAGGGGTGCCCCCTCTACCCTATTATATTCGCTCTGGCGATGGAACCCCTGGTCTTCGCTCTGTGAAACTGAGTAATGGACTGGGGCATCAAAGTACATAACCTATGGCACATAATATCTATTGCCAACGACAAATTATTCTACATCCAAAACCATCATGCATTGCTAGACGATCTAATGGGACTGCTAGAATCCTTCGGATGGGCCTCCGGCCTCCAAATAAATTGGGAGAAATCCCTTCTGTTCAGATGGTTCCTCAAAGTCTAGAGCAACAGGCGACTTTACCTGCAGCTCCTCTTACCCGGACATATGACTCATTTAAATACCTCGGGGTGCAAATTTATCACTCTCTGGCGAACGTCAAAGAAGGCAAATTGGGGAGAGCAATCGCTGCGGCCCGCTCCTCCATGGCATTCTGGACTGAACTACCTCTGTCAAAAATGGGTCGAATAGCGATATTCAAAAAGCTACTATTACCTCTATTTTATACTATTTTGCGACTATACCATTTCCATTGCCAAACACATTTTTCTGTGAAATGAAGTAAATTCTAACTTCCTTAATCTTGGGCAAATCCAGAGCCCAGGTAGCCCTCACAAAGATTTATGCTCCAACAAGGGAGGGGGATTGGAGGGTCCTAACTATGAGAAATATTAAGCGGCTGCACAATTATAATGGCTGATGAGGGGGTTAGCGAATCATAATATCTCAGAACTGGGGCATTGGTCACACATTGCAACCAGACAACAGTTCTGGAGTGGCTGGGCGGATCAAATGTGACTATCCTAAAGCACCCTGACAATGTCCTAATGTCCACAGCATGCAGCTGCTGGGCCAGATATGTACAGACCACAAAACTACCCATGCCTTATGCTCCAGGCAAGCCTATAGGGCTAACTCCCCAACTCACAAAGGGACAGCCGATGCCTGGAAATGGCAGAATGGTATTCCGCAGGACTCGCAATCTGGGAGGGATCTACTTATCAATTATGGTAATCCCCTGGATCGTTCCTATTATACGCATTACTAACACAACGGTTATCCCAGACATGGGGTACTATACAAGCTGAGCCGAAAAACTCTGACATACTTCAAAAGCTCCAGACGCACGGCAAGGGTAGACAAGCAATTGCTATGCTATATGACTCATTCAAACAGGACACCACAATCCTTATGGGACCCCTCAGGGATTATTGGAATACTGCACTCAAGACCACATTAACTGATAAACAATGGGCGCATGTTTTATCGTACCCCAAATTAATATCAATCAACGCTCGAATCAAATTCACACAATTTAACTACTTACACCATACCTACTTAACCAAACACAGACCAGTGAGGATGTACCAGTGCTCCCATGACATCTGTCCCCGCTGCCGAGGCACCAGAGCCCCGTTCCTACACATGGTGTGGGACTGTCCAAATATACAAACATATTGGCACGAGTTGAGAAACATTCTCTCAGAAGCTACCCAGACATCAGTGATAGCACACGGGCTGCACTTCCTTTTGGGTATCACCAAGCGCACCTCTAGGAAGAAAAATATTAATACATTTATTGACTTCGTACTTGGACTGGCCAAACGTAGATAGGCCATGATGTGGAAATCGAGCCAACCACCATGCACACGAACATGGCTCACAGTTCTTAAGACTGAGCTAATCTCAGAACACTCACAATTACAGGATACTGCGCATACACAAAATATAGGCGCTAATACCCCAGAGTGGCAGAAATACTTAACGTATGTAGAAACAAAATTCCAGCAATACGGACACAACAGCATCGCTCCACACAACTGACTCCACTCTGCAACATCCCGCTATAGACCTCCTTCTCAACCAATCCCAATCAGGACTATCACAGTTACATGTGCAAATACAACTGGTCAAAGGCCTTGCGCGCCTTCCCGAGCACAATTATCTTAAGATCTAGCACCCCCTCCCATGCACACACCGTCATATCCATCAGGTGATCCATCATGCAATTCATTGCAACGTATTGAGCACATCAGGGTAAATTAAATAATAGGGACAGTTTCATAAATACATAGGGCATATACTGTTAATAAAATTATTTCTATGTTTTAAGATTGTCACTGAACAATATGGACACAGTAGGTCCGCAATATGTTAGCACATATTTGCATATATTTTAAGATTGTGTAAATCTGAATCTATGTACTAAATGTCATACCTCAATGCATGTACATCCTTAAACTGCTAAGTTATCCAAATATGGTAAATTGAAAATCAAACATTACATGAAAAAAAAGTTTACGCTCTCTGCTGCGAACCATGAAGCTGCATAGAAGGATGCCACTGCCAGAGTGGCAGAGCTTTTTTTTTTATTTTAGGCGTTTCCAAACCACTGGCACTCTTGAGCGCTAGGTAGACCTTTGTATCTAAGGATGGCAGAGGCAGCAGATCAGCTGCCTCGTATGGTCATAATCATCATGGAAGACTGGATACCAGCATTTGGTTAGGGTCAGAACCTGACCAAAATATGTTCTCCGCAGTCGTCAATAAAGTTGGAACTGCATGGGCTGTGGCAGTTCTTTGTTGCGGACCTTCTCTGCAAGTCTCTGAGTTTCCCTATGGAAAATTGCTTTGGTGTTTAGATGTTCCTGTAGTCAAGGCACACAAGAGGTGAATGCAGACTGCCTACACAGTACCAGCATCCGGTTGACTCCTGGTTTCAGAACTTCTGAGTAGCAAATCATATAGAAGAGGCAGCAGTGGGTCCAGACATGGACTAGGACCATCTTGAGGCACCTGAGTAGGTGGCTTCACATGAGAGGCTCCAAAGAGAGTGATATCCATAAGCTTGGGCTCCAAGGAGGGCTCAGCAGGAGTGCATCGAGGTGACCTATCTCATCTTGAATCGCAGATCGTTCTCTTCTTATGACTTCCCCCTCTTTTCTTTCAGGGTAACTTGAAAAAGGAATGGCATGCAGCTTGGAGAGGTACCTCAACTGGATTAGAGTTCTCGTCACAGATATGGGCTATTAAAAGTTTGGCAGTTCAGTGTATGAGGCCACCTCTGTTGCACAACCTAGGTTAATGCTTCGACCCAAACACTAAAGTCAAAATTCATGAGGGTCTGAAAGACATCTGGCCATTACACAGCCAACAAGTTTAAACACCTGACTACTTTGACAGTGATATTGGATTAGTTACTTACCTGTAATCCTAGTTCACTTCCAGGGGTATCCTCATCAAAGTCATAAGCATTAGAATATTCCCACCCATGCGCGGGACCCCGGAAACACTATATTATATGTGAGATACACATATATATATATATATATATATATATATATATATATATATATATATAAACACCAAAACACCAAAATCCCACAGAGACTCCATGGAAAGCAGGCACGGACACGAAGTGGCATTGGATTCGGTATTTATTTTTCAGTGCAGGCTGCCCTCAATCCCAAGCACAAGGAGAGACGCGTTTCAGCCTTCAAGAGGCCTTTGTCAATCTAGTTTGGCAATACATAACACATTCGTTAAATAGCCCATCCCACTGACCTAATTGCTAAACATGGAAGACATACTATAGCGCATGTATTTCCCATTGCAGCTTAAATGCAACATGCTCACGCTGTCTGAAGCTTTTCATAAACATAAATGTAGGTAAGATGCAACATAATTATGTATAGTGTGCACAATGCATTACCCAAAGTTGCTAAGTTACCAGTAAAGCAGACAAAATATGTGATGAAGCATGTATGACAATTTAAAACACTGCTCAGTGGGATAAAAACGGGCACTTCAAACTGTTCAGCCAAACTAACATCCTGTGTAGCCAATATATTATAAAAATTATCACAAACTAATTTAAAACTGCTGCCACACATACTGAATAGTAGTCCATAATGACTGTCCATCGTCCCGATAGCTCATATGAGCTCTTGTCAGTTCCACCACAGCACAAACTCAGACCCAGTCCGGGAAGGAGAAGTGATCTCTGCCCTATTATTGCCAGAAGCTGCTGCGTGGAGCCCTGGGCCCAGTGAGCTTTCTTCGTACATGAAATAACATATTTACATCGTTAAGAAAATATTGCTCCAGAGTTAATACTGACTGAAGCTTGAAACCCCTTTAGGACTGCAAATCCCACAATGCAGCAACTTACTCTATTAAATGCAGGCAATTTAGAATTCCTGATATTGTTATAAGGCCAGTGTCAATGTGGCGTTTTACATCTGGGCAAGGACAAGAAATATCCAAAGGACAAAAACGGCAAGCATAAAAATGTTTAAATGGCACAACCTCGAGATTGAGAGGGACCCATCTGCAAATTCAATAATGCCATCACCACCTCACCACATCGGCGTTGTAGCGTCAGCGGTGCCCAGTTACCAGTATGAGCCAGTACTCCAGGCAAGGCATTTCTTGTCAGCGATATATATATAAAAACTAGCAATTGCAGCCAAATTCACAATAGCGCTGGATTATGCTGTAAAGAATTTCCACCATACATGAAACATATGCATTAGAAACATGAAAAACAACACCAAAGATTGTTTTGAAACTGTTTTAATGCTGAAAAAGCAGTAGAAATTTTTATTTATATCCTGAAAGCATAGAAAGCTCCAAGGCTGCATTGCAAACACACAGTCTAAAAAGACTGAAAAGCTAACCTGTAGCTGCATGCTACAAAAAACTGACACCGTGCCTTTAAGGCACTCATGACCCCCAGTATCCCATCATGCCTCAGGGGTCACAGTTGGGTCAGTTGTTCTTTTCGGAGACTGAAAAACCATGGAAACAAATAGGTTAACAATATCTTCAAATTAATAAAGATCCTTTGCCCGGGGAGGCGGGAGGGTTGCTTATGACTTTGATGAGGATACCCCTGGAAGAGAACTAGGATTACAGGTAAGTAACTAATCCTTCTCTTCCACGGGATCCTCATCAATAGTCATAAGCATTAGAATAGAATAGCGAGCCTCACCTCATCTCCTTGCGGGCAGAGGAGTAACAATACAGTAATAACATTACTAAGCCTAGAAAAACTAAGCTTGTACAGGCCACAGGCTACCCAAATAGATTCCTCAAAGAGGCTTGTCCTACTTGAGTATCAGTCCTGAAATCAGATTCTAGACAGTACTGCCTTGTAAAGGTATGAACTGATCTCCAGGTTGCAGCCTTGCAAATCTCTGACATAGGGACATCATGCAGGAAAGCTACTGTGGCCGCTTTCCCCCTAGTAGAGTGTGCTTTAGGTGACAAAAGTAAGGGCTTACCTGCAAGCTGATAAACCAATTTAATACAGGAGACAATCCATCTGGAGATGGATCTCTTGGCAGCTGGAAAGCCCGTTCTCAGCGGACCATAGTTGATAAACAATTGGTCCATCTTCCTACTCTCTTTGGTCTTTTCCAAATAAAATTTAAGCACTCTTTTGAGATCTAAAGAGTGCAGCGATCGCTCAGCCGGGGTCGTAGGGTTTGGAAAAAAAAGTAGTAAGAGAAATAGACTGATTTATATCAAAATCAGAGACGACCTTAGGTAAAAAGGATGGATGTGCCCTTAAGACTACTCTGTTGTGATGGAAAACAGTGTAGGGTTCTTTTGTACACAGCACTTGTATCTCATTTACTCTGCGCGCTGATGTAATTGCAACTAGAAAAGCGGCCTTCCACGATAGGTGTTGCAAGGAAGTTCTGTGGATGGGTTCAAAGGGGGGGGGCATCAACTTAGACAACACTAGGTTTAATTCCCACGGAGGAGAAGGGGTTCTAACAGGGGGGTACACTTTCTTCAACCCCTGTAAGAAGTCCTTGACCACCTCCATCTGGAAGAAGGAGGGCTGAGTAGGAGACTTCCTATAAGCCGTAATGGCCGAGAGGTGCACCCTGATCGAAGTATATTTAAGACCAGATCTTGCTAGGTACAGCAGGTAAGGCAGAATCACATCCTCCTGTGCGGATGAGGGATCAAAGTGACGTTCTCTGCACCAAAGAAAAAACCTCTTCCACTTAAACACATAAGACGTTCTTGTGGAGGGTCGTTTCGCTTCCTTTAAAATATGCATACAATCAGGCGTCAAATTTAAATGTCCGTATTGTAGGACCTCAGGAGCCATGCTGTTAAGTGTAGTGAGGGAAGGTTGGGATGAAGAATCCCCCCCCCCATCTTGGTCAGCAGGTCCAGCCTGCAGGGCAGTCTCCTGGGTGGAAGCACCGATACCTGTAGAAGGTCCGGGTACCACTACTGCCGAGGCCAGTCTGGGGCTACCAGGATCATGGTCATGTTGGATCTGATGAGCTTGGACACCACCTTCGGAATCAGGGGCAGAGGAGGAAATGCGTAAGCAAATGTCCCCGACCAGTCCATCAAAAGGGCATTCCCCCTTGTCCCTGGACGGCGGAATCTGGACGCGAAGGCGTAGCATTTTGAGTTTTCGTCGTCCGCGAACAGATCTATTTCTGGACGACCCCAGCGATGGAAGAGGTCTGCCAACACCTCGTCGTGCAGCACCCAGTCTGGCTGATCTTCGAAGTGCCTGCTGAGTGCGTCGGCCTTGATATTTAGCTCTCCTGGGCGATGCACCACTACTACTGTGAGGTTCTGGGCGAGCAGCCAGTGCCAGATGGCTTGTGCTTCCAGAGAGAGAGGACGGGACTGAGTTCTGCCCTGCTTGTTCAGGTAGAACATGGTCGTCGTGTTGTCCGTTTGGATCAGGACTGAGTGTGATTCGAGTGCAAGAAGGAAGGACTTCAGAGCCAGATGGACTGCTCGAAGCTCCAGCATGTTGATATGGTAGGTCTGTTCTTTTGCTGACCACCTTCCTTGAATCTGTAGACACCCCATGTGTGCTCCCCAGCCTTGGAGAGACGCGTCTGTGACTATAGACTGTCGGGAGAGGTTGGTGAAAAGACACTCCCACCAGAAGGTTGCGAGGGTGAGTCCACCATTTGATGGAGGTCTTCGTCACCTGGGAAAGATTGATCCGGTCTTCCCAGCGCCCTGTCGACTGATCCCATTGATCCTTCAGAGCCTGCTGCAAAGGTCGCATCCTCAGCCTGGCGTGAGGAATCAGGAAGATGCAGGACGCCATGGAACCCAGCAGAGACGCTACTTGACGTGCTGTTGGATTCTGGGACTGTAGTAGAACTCTGCACTTCTTCTGCATAGAAAATAGTCTCTCCTCCGAAGGATACGCTTTTCTCAATTTTGTATCCAGAACGGAGCGCAGGTAGTGAATGGATTGGGTTGGTAGTTGTACTGACTTCTCTATGTTGACATGGAGGCCGACCCTGTGCAATTGTAGCAGGCAAAGGTGGAAGTCGTTCTCTACCTGTTGAGGAGATGGGCCTTTTAGGAGCCAGTCGTCTAGGTAGGGATAGACGAAAAGTCCTCTTGTGTGCAGGCAGGCTGCCACCACTGCCATGCATTTGGTGAAGACTCTCGGCGCTGACTTTAGCCCGAAAGACAGGACCCTGTACTGGTAGTGTTTGCTGCCCACCAGAAACCTTAAGAACTTCCGATGTCGCATGGCAATTGGAATGTGGAAGTAGGCATCTTGCAAGTCCATCGAACACATCCAATCTCCTACTTGCAGATGTGGACATATTTGGTGAAGAGCAAGCATGCGGAACTTCTCCTTGACTATGTTCTTGTTCAGAACACGAAGATCCAGGATGGGCCGGAACTTGTTTTCCTGATCCTTTTTGGGGACAAGAAAGTATCTGGAGTAGACTCCTTTTCCCCTTTGTGAGGAAGGCACCTCTTCTATAGCTCGTTTTTGGAGAAGAGCCTTCGCCTCTTTTCGGAGCAGATCGAGTTGGTGTGGACGAGATTTCTTTGGGGGAATGTCCTGTTGAGGCGCACGGAAACGAAGAGCATATCCATTGCGCAGTCTATTCAGCACCCACCGATCGTTCGTGATGCTGCCCCACTCTGCCAGATGTTTTGAAACACTTCCTCCCACTGGAGTGGACAACGGCGCCAGAGGAAGCCAGTGCTCATTGTTTTCCTCCTCTCGTCGAGGTAGAGGACTGCTGGTGACCACCTCTACTTTGGCCGGCTTTACCACCCCGAAACTGGGTCTTGCCCTGGGTCTTATTTTGGGACCACTGAGGGGTTTGAACCCTCTTTTGAGCCCCTCTGCCTTTGTTGGTCTTGAAACGGCGTTTAAACTCTCTTTTTTTCTAAGCCAACTGCCTTGACGTTGTCGAGCTCGGCTTTCATCCGACTCATCTCGTCGCCTGTGTGCTGGCCAAAGAGAGATGATCCGGTAAACGGGACGTTCAGAATGCGCTGTTGCGCATCGGGCTTGAGGCCTGTCAGGCGCAGCCACGATGAACGTCTGGCACATACTCAGTGGGCATATGAATGCCCCACCAGTATTGCTCCATCTGCAGCAGTGCTAATTATCTGGTCAGCCACCAGACTTCCTTCCGTCAGGGTCTCCTCGAAGTGTTGGTGATCCTCCTTAGGCAATTTTGATTTAAAACGCTCCATTGAGTCCCATAAGGCTCTATCGTACCTGCCTAAAAGCGCAGCCGCGCTAGAAACCTTCAGCGTTAAAGCGGCAGAATTGCAGACCTTGCGGCCCCACGAGTCTTGCAACTTGCTGTCCTTATAAGGAGGAGTTGAGGAGGAGGGAGAGACTGAGTGGGTTTTTCGTGCTGCCGCCACGACTACTGAGTCGGCGGGCGGGTCCGCTTTCACAACGATCGGGTCAGACGGTGCGGCCTTATACTTTTTTTGGATGCGAACCGGCACCGCTTTTACCGATGCTGGAGCCAGGAACACATCATTGACAGGATCCATAATCCCTGGGACCAACGGTAGCACTGGACGAGACCCCGACTTTTGGTGAAGAGTCTCAAAGATCACGGTCGTGGAGACCTGTGGCACAGACAGCTCGATGTTTAATTTCAGTGCACCCCTCTGTAGTACATCATGATAGGTGTTGATATCGTCCACCGGGGAAACCCTAGAGACAGGGCTATCAACCAAAGTGGGGGAGTAATCCCGTATGGAAGAGCGGGTAGAAGGGGTAGGAGAAGTAGTTGGTGTTCGAGCTCTCCTTTCGCGAAATCTTCTGGCGGGTTCCTCCAGTCTAGGGGAACGAGTGTGCCTCCTCTCGTGAGACCTCCCTGAGCGTTCTACTCGTGCAGGGGAACGAGATGCAGCTAGCCTCACAGGCGATCTTTCTCTGTGCCTGGGACGGCTGCGACTGTCCACTTCCTCGACCAGTCTTTGCAGAGGAGATCTGTGTACTGGGCTGACATATTCCTGCAGCCGTCTTGTAGCCCCTGAGTCTCGCCAACTATGCAGAGGCATATACCATCTGGGAGACAACTGCACATCATCAGTGGGAGGTCTGCGGGCAGGACTTCTAGATCCAGGACTTCTGGATCTTGACGGGGATCTAGAAGAGCCAGAAGAGTGACGGGAGGCTGATTCAGTCACTTGGATCACTGAACCATCCCTGGATCTCGTAGCCGAGTGTTCATGGTGTCTCGACGTCGACCTGGACCGTTCATGGTGCCTCGACGTTGAATGCTCTGAATGCGCATGCCTCTAATCCGAGCGATGACGACCTCTCGACGCCGACCGGCTCTGCTCCGCCGTCGACGGAGTCCTTTCCTTCGATGCCGACTCTCTCTGTGGCGCCGGTGGATCAGGCAATCTCGACGTCGTATGCCTCGAGGGCGAATGACGTGAGGAATGATGGTCTCTCTACGTCGAGCGGCGTTGTGTGGCCGACGAAGGAGCTTCTTCTCTTAACGTCAAATGTCTACGTGACGTCGGCGGAGGGGTATTGGTCGCCCTCGACGCCGAACGTCGACGCAAAGTCGACGAAGATCTCCTCCTCGACGCCAAACGACGCCTGGTTGTCGACGGCGGAGGACTTGAGGCTCTCGACGTTGGTTGCTTAGCCTGCGACGACAGAGGTGAGCCAGCTCTCGACGCCGAACGTCGTGACGACGACGAAGGCGGAGGCTCCTTACCCCTCGACGCCGATCGTCACCTGGTTGACGTCAGCGGAGTCGCACTTCGACGCCGGTCGTCGCCTGGTTGACGAGGGCGGAGGTGTAACGCCCCTCGACGGCGATCGTCGCCGGGTTGATGACGGCGGAGGGGTCTTATCTCTCGACGCCGATCGTCGCCGAGTTGACGATGGCGGAGGGTCTGGACATCTCGACGATGACATACCTGTTCTTCTCGACGGCGAGCCCGCCGTCGACGGTGATAAACGTAGTTTTTTCGAAGAATTACCCACCGGTTGCTCCTTTCTCAGCGCCGAGCCCGACGCTGAAGCTGCAGGACGAGAAGACTCGCCCGTTGAAGGTTCTCTGGACCTCTTCTTGGCTGGGGACCTCTCTCTAGAAGACCTATGGGCTAGGCCATAGACTTGAATTCTCTCCCTGTCTTTCAATGTTCTTGCTGACAGGGACTCACAGTGAGGGCAGGTCCTTGGGTCATGGTCTTCAGGTAGGCAAAGGATGCATACCTCATGGCTGTCCATCTTTGCCTTCTTCTTGCCACAAGAAGGGCATTTGTCAAAAAGGGAAGGCATATCAAGATGAAAATGCCAACCAACAAGAGAAAACCTACTTGACTAGTTGAAAAACGTCGAAGTGAGGTTAAAAATGTAGAAAACAGAGAGAATTTTCTGTCAGAAACAGAAAAAGAGTGGAGCTGTGTAACCAGGATCCTTCCTGAAGGAGCCGGAAAGAACAACTGACCCAACTGTCACCCCTGAGGCATGATGGGATACTGGGGGTCATGAGTGCCTTAAAGGCACGGCTTCAGTTTTTTGTAGCATGCAGCTATAGGTTAGCTTTTCAGTCTTTTTAGACTGTGTGTTTGAAATGCAGCCTGGGAGCTTTCTATGCGTTCAGGATATAATAAGAATTTCTACTGCTTTTTCAGCATTAAAACAATCTTTGGTGTTGTTTTTCATGTTTCTAATGCATATGTTTCATGTATGGTGGAAATTCTTTACAGCATAATCCAGCTCTATTGTGCATTTGGCTGCAATTGCTTGTGTATATATATATATATATATATTCACTGAAAAAACCATAGGTTTGACACCAGTTATAATTAGCTGGAAATGTTACTGACATTAAACCATTGAAATTCCCACGTTATAGTTAGTTGGACTCACTATAACTTGCGCGCCTGCAATGCACTGCTGATGACGTCACATATTACATCACTCATGACATGGTCAGTGACATCACTCATGACATCACTGATGACACCATCCAGTGAATGTGTGTCTTTCTGAAAAATAAATATGTTTTATTTATGTATATGTAAAGGTCGATGGAAGAATAAATGTTTAAATAAGTGTCTTAATGGATTTTTTTTTTAAAAAAATGATTGGTTAACTGGCTTATTAAGTATATCTTAGTGAATACATATATTAGCGAGTATTGTTTAAATATTTAAATGTTTGTATCAGTGTTTCACTTTGTGTACAAGTGGCTGCATGGGTTGGTGAGTAGCTACATGTGTGTGTATATGGGTTATTAGATGTTTTTTTTAGTATCAGTATGAGTGTCTGTATGGTTTGGTGGGGGTGTTACTTAGCACATAGATGCATCAATGACTGACTCACTGTTTGTATGTGTTTTGAAGACAGCATATGTGCAGGACTGTATGGGTGGATGAGTGTGTATATGTGTGTGTTAGTGAGTGAATGACTGTCTCACTAGTGTCTTTATCAGTAACTACATATGTTTTAATCTAGTATATGTGAGTATTGATGTATATAAGTGAGTATATGTGAGAGTGAGAGATTGAAAGAGTTCTTGTTTAAATAAGTATGTGTTTCTATATGTGATTGTTTAAGAGAGTAAGTATGTGTAAGTTTCCTTAGAAGTAAGGTGGTAGTGTGTGTATAGCTGTATATGCAAATAAATGGATGTTCAATAGTTTATTTGCATGTGTGATTATGTGTGTGAGTAACTTTTGGATGACTGTCGGTGTGTAACAGGATGTATAGGTGTTTCACTACATATGATGAGTGAATATATGTATGAGTGACTATATAGAACTGTTGGTGAATGAGTGGATGTGTATATAGATGGTGGTATTACTGAATTGGTTGTTTTAACTGGTATGGGTATCTCTATTTTTTTGAAAATGTTAGTTTCTATTTTTGAATATGTGTTTCAAGGGTTACATTACACTGAAATGAGGTCTGTCACTCTGTCACAAGGATGGTGTCATCAGTGATGTCATGAGTGATGTCACTGACCATGTCATGAGTGATGTAATATGACACGTCATCAGCAGTGCATTGCAGGCGCGCAAGTTATAGTGAGTCCAACTAACTATAACGTGGGAATTTCAATGGTTTTATGCCAGTAAAATTTCCAGCTAACTATAACTGGTGTAAAACCTATGGTTTTTTTAGTGAATTTAATACGTTTTTTAAATGCTAATTCCTAACTATAACTGGTGTGAAACATATGGTTTTTTCAGTGAATTTCATAGGTTTTTTAAATGCTAATTCCTAACTATATAAGGCCTGAAACCTATGTTTTTTTCAGTGAATTTCAACGTTTTTTTAATGCTAATTCCTAACTATATAAGACCTGAAAGCCCACCAGGAATCTCCAGTATGCGCCAGGGGACTGCATTGCAGAGAGGTGTAATGAAGCCATGCCCCTTTTTACACCTCTCTGCATCGCAGCCCCCGTGCATGTTTGAAGAGGGGGAACTAATTCCCCTTGCATACTGGGGGCCCCTGGGGGCCAACTAGCCCACCTGGAACCTCCAGTATGCGCCAGGGGGCTGCATTGCAGAGGTGTAATGAGGCTATGCCCCTTGTTACACCTCTCTGAAACGCAGCCCCCTGCTGCGTTTGCAGAGGGGGAACTAATTCCCCTTGCATACTGGGGGTCCCTGGGGGCCAACTAGCCCACCATGAGCCTCCAGTATGCGCCAGGGGGCTGCATTGCAGAGAGGTGTAATGAGGCCACACCCTTTTTTACAGCTCTCTGCAACGCAGCCCCCGTGCATGTTTGAAGAGGGGAAAATAATTCCCCTTGCATACTAGGGGCCCCTTGGCCAACTAGCCCACTTGGAACCTCCAGTACGCGCCAGGGGGCTGCATTGCACAGAGGTGTAATGAGGCTATGCCCCTTTTTACACCTCTCTGCAACGCAGGCCACTGGCGCGTTTGCAGAGGGGGGACTAATTCCCCTTGCATACTGGGGGTCCCTGGGTCATATCTGCCCAAACATCGATATTCCGAACGATTGAAAATGACTTTTCTTGAGACACATTTGGATTTGGATTATCATGTCCTATACTTTGGAATTTTTGAAAGACTGACTTTGAGGATGCTATAAATTACTCAAGTCTGCCCGAATTGTGTGGGTAAAATTGATACCTAGTCACTTTGAATAAGAATGTACTTACGTCTCGTCTAACATTTGGAAGAAATATCTAGTTATATGACAACAGGATACCGACATAACTTGAAGGAAATAAGAACGCCCTGAAGAAGTTCTGTTGTACAGAACGAAACGTTTCGGCTGGCTGTGGTACATAAACTTAAGGAAAATAAAAGCATTTGAATATACACCAAGATTCAGCGCTTCAATAAGGACTCGAAGTGATATGATTTGATTGGACTTATCGTGCAAGTGGTGCTGTGCCAAACTTTGGAATATTCTCCACTACTCTCTACTACTCACTCTCTCCTACTCCACTACTCTCAAATACTCATTCTCTACTACTCTCTACTACTCACTCTCTACTACTCACTCTCTACTACTCACTCTCTACTACTCACTCTCTACTACTCACTCTCTACTACTCACTCTCTACTACTCACTCTCTACTACTCACTCTCTACTACTCACTCTCTACTACTCACTCTCTACTACTCACTCTCTACTACTCACTCTCTACTACTCACTCTCTACTACTCACTCTCTACTACTCACTCTCTACTACTCACTCTCTACTACTCACTCTCTACTACTCACTCTCTACTACTCACTCTTTACTGCTCACTCTACTGCTCCCTCTACTACTCCCTCTACTACTCCCTCTCTACTACTCACTCTCTACTACTCACTCTCTACTATTCACTCTACTATTCACTCTACTATTCACTCTACTATTCACTCTACTATTCACTCTACTATTCACTCTACTATTCACTCTACTATTCACTCTACTATTCACTCTACTACTCTCTACTACTCACTCTCTGCTACTCTCTCTACTGCTCTCTACTACTCACTCTCTACTCTCTATTACTCACTCTCTACTCTCTACCTCTCTCTACTTCTCTCTCTACTAGTCTCTACCTCTCTACCGCTACCTCTCTACCTCTACCTCTCTACCTCTACACCTCTACCTCTCTCTACACGCACACACATATATATGCATATATATGCATATGCATTTATATATATGTATGTGTATGTATATATATATATATATATATATATATATATACATACATATATAAACATATATAATCTGTATATCTATATAAATACAAATATAAATGCAGCATGTTATTTACATGAAAGTTTAAAAAATACTAATAAAAGCAAAGCTAAAAAGCCACCTCATTACAAACAGAATGGCTTTAACTTAAACGAGGGCGAGATCTATTGCATTTTCAATGCTTGTTTACTTTGGTTCCATCAAGAAGGCATTCAGATGTGTCACACATTTGCCATAAATTCTGAATGTTAGCACTCTAGTTGCTCATTAGATCACTGTAGTAAAGCTACTGCTCACCAGGGAAGTCTGCTGCTGGTATTCAAAGTGCATGTTTCAGTCTGCATGTCAGAATTTCTTTAATGAAATAGAAGAGGATTTGAGAAGTCACTCAAAATGATCCCTAATTTTACTTTCTGAAGCACTAATCATACTTTCTATGGCAAAATGAAACCCCTCATTTTGTTCCTTTTTAAATTAAATGTTTTCAGACTTACCACTTCATTCCAATCAAGATGGCTTCTGGTGTGCCATACTTTTGTCATAAGTAAGACTGTTAGCGCTCTAGTTGTTCTTTAGAACACTCGGCCATTGGGCTATACTTGGGCTACATCTGGGTGATATTTGGGCTACATTTAGGCTCTTTTGTCTCTGGTGGCCATCTTGGGAGACTGTATGTCAGAATTTTTTTATGAAATTGAAGAGGATTTGAGAATTCACTCAAAATGTGCCCTAATTTTTCTTTCTGCAGCACTAATCATACTTTCTATGGCAAAATATACCCCCTCATTTTGTTCCTTTTTTAAATTAAATCTTTTAAGAGTTACCACTTTATTCCAATCAAGATGGCTTCAGGTGTGCCATACCTTTGTAATAAGTAGGACTGTTAGCGCTCTAGTTGTTCTTTAGAACATTCTAGGAGGCTGCAGTAGAACACAAAGGAATCAACTGACAGTCTCTGTCCTTGTTGGATGTACATGTTTTACTGAGAATGTCAGACTTCATTCTCACATGACTGAGAAAGATAATGTGAATTTACAGAAAATATGCTTTCAGTTTAGCTTATAGATCCCCTTCCAAACCACTGTGGGAAAATCATGAGATATTAGTTTTCTTTCAAACATGATTCATGATATCACAGCAGAAGGCTTTTTCACATGGTAAAATCACCTTAGAACACACCACAATTCCTAAAATGAGTATGGTACCATCAACAAATGATTTATAATGTAACTAAAGTCCTAAAACCCTCTATTAACTACAATGCTTTTTAATGAGGTGCTATCATGTATATTGGTCCCAAGATGGCTGCCAACACTTCTTGGATGAAGTGCTGACAGCCAATCAGATCAGATGTGTGGTTAGGCTCCGCCCAGATATATATATATTTTTTTAACCTGAATTACTCAAAATCCCCTGGAGCACATATCTTGAGACATAGCAAAGGCACATCGGGCTACCAGTCTCTACAATTTTGCCAAGTTTTGTGGAAATCCATTCAGCCGTTCGGGCTAAAAGTGAGTCCAACCGCCCTATGGAAATTAACATGGGGAAACACGTTTTGGGACCCCCCTTTTATCTCGGCCCCCGCTTGAAGAATCTCCCTCCAACTTTCAGGGAAGGTGCGGAGCGCAGCGAGGCAAATTTAAGGAAAATTACAGGCAGATTCCTCACCCGGCGCCAAAGTAATTCCCAATAGAATGTTGCGGATTTCCTATAGAAAACAATCCTAACTATAACTACCTACTGGCGACCGCCAGTAGGTAATATATATATATATATATATATGAAACAATCTCAGCTTTCTCTCGCCTGGAGCCCAATCACGGATACCGACGGCGCAGAAGAAGAGAGGAGACCCAAGTGCAGGTGAGCAGTGATTTATTCAATCGTGATGAAGGCGCACCTCAGCATAACGTTTCGGCCTTCACAGAGGCCTTGGTCACATGACGCATGCAGGGGAAGAGGCAAAATTTAAAGTGCTAGTACCACTCAGTTTGTAACGTCATTGGTTGAATATAATCACATGTGGTTGCATCTAACAATAGACAGACAACAAATTTGAAAGTTGATGCCTCCTATCTCGGGGTAATCCCCTTAGTATTCAAGGATAATGAGCAAAGAGCAATGTGCAAAATACCAGGTGCTAATAATATCATCCAAACTATTAAAGTAATCAATAAATAACAATAATCAATTTGTACAAATCACGATATTAAAATCAGAGTACAAAAGAGAAATATATATACTAATAGTTAATATATTTACACTGACCTTAAGTTACGCTATATACATTGGATGAAATTACTGTTGGATGTTATGCATGACTGCTTAAATGCAATTCACAAACCCATAAAATCACAGCCACCTTAAATAAATAAATATATTGCACGAACTTAAAATCTGTCTATGTCATTGAGTGTATGTGGGGAGGAGATAGTCTTTGCTTGTTTCCAATACATTATCGCAGCCTCCCCCACCTACACATATGATAGAATATACATGACCCATTTGATTATACAATAGCATTGGTGGTAGTAACAGTGATATGTGAATCAAAATATGTTTTTCCTTTTTTTAAAAACTTTTTTCTCTCATTTTATGTGTTATTCAGAAAGTAAATTCATCAATCCTGTATGCTGTACACACACATAGCCTAAGCCTAGGCTATGTTGCACCATTTGGTCGGTAGCAATACTAGACATTTTCGGGACTTGGAATTTTTTGAAATACAATCTTAGCCAGCCCGGTTGACTTTCAGGACAAACATGCTATATAGCGTACCAGACCATCAAGATAAAACACAAGGAAATGCCCCGTGATAGCCATCTAGATTAACAAAGGGGACCGAGAAAGTTTTTATGACTCAGAGACGGGTATAGAAATCTTCCGTGGAATTTAACCCTCCCGGGGCTCTACTGTCCATTTCCAATATATACCTCGTCTCTAACCTTCTCAGAGCGCCCTCTCTGTCTCCTCCTCTTCTTAGTGGGCCTACATTATCTATGGCATAATATTTCAAAAGGGTGCTATCGTTGTTATGGCACTCTCTGAAGTGGCGCGCTACCGGGTATGCCGGGTCACTGGTGTTGATGGCCCTTATGTGCTGGAGTATCCTCTTGTGCACCTGCAGCTTGGTACTACCAACATACCGCAGGGCACACGGACACTCCAGCACATATACCACAAATTCACTTTTGCAAGTCAATTGTTTTTTGATCTTGCGAGCAATGGGAGTAAAAGGGACCACATATTCTGATTTATTAAGCCCATGCTGGCAGGCTTTGCAGGAAGAACATTTTCTAAAACCCTTGCTCTTGTCCAACCAGTTCTTGCGTGTTATAATCTCCGGGCTAGATTTAACAAGGGCATCTTGCATAGAATATGCCTTTCTATAGGTGATACATGGTTTAACTGGAATTTTATCACCTATGATTGGGTCACATTTAATTAAATCCCAGTGCTTAGTGATGATCCTTCTAAGTGCGCCATGTTGCCTGTTATAAGCCCAAATCAGTCTAACAGACCGATCTTGGGAGATAGCAGGTCCAGAAATGTCTTTACGTTGGAGGGTTTGGCTACGTGATATAGCATTCGCTTTGGCCATGGCTTTGTCAATTTGCCCAGACTTGTACCCTCTCGCCAGGAATCTAGTTTTGCTGGCCTCCTGTGCCAGACGACATTGAGCATTAGTACTGCTCAACCGTCTGATACGCAACATCTCCCCATAGGGGATGCTGCGTATGAGATGGGAAGGATGGTGGCTACTGGCATGGAGTACTGTGTTTCTGGCCGTGGGCTTCCTGTATAGCCTGGTCTCAAGTTTGTCCTGATCATTTATGATTGTCATGTCAAGAAAATGCACCTGTTCCTGACTTATATCTGAGGTGAACGAGAGATTGTAATTGTTACAGTTCAGTGTCTCAATAAAATGCTCAGCTTCCAGACGTGTGCCTCTCCAAATAAAAAACACATCGTCTATATAACGATACCAGCGCACAATAGACCGCGTTGCTGTGTCAGAGTGTTCGCCATGGAGGACCTGTCTCTCCCAGTAACCCATATGCAAACAGGCATAACTGGGAGAGAAACAGGCCCCCATGGCAACACCTCTGACCTGCTGATAGTATCTGTTATTAAACATAAAGAAATTGTGATGTAAACAGAATGAAATCATGGATAACAACATACGATTATGTTCTACCATCATGACCGGTCTCTGACCCAAATAGAACTCAATGGCCCGTAGACCATCTTGGTGGTTTATGCTGGTGTACAAAGATGTAACGTCCAATGTTACTAAAAGCCACTCAGGATCCCACTCTATATCCTCGATTTTGCGCAAAAAATCATTGGAATCCTGGACAAATGACGGCAAACTTTGTACATGTTCTTGCAAGAATGAATCCACATAAATAGTTGTTTTTTCCAGCAATCCCCCACATGCTGCAATGATCGGTCTTCCCGGGGGATTATCTGGGTTCTTATGAACCTTTGGGATCAGGTACAGGACCGGCATGATCGGATTATCGTTTTTCAAATATTTTAATTCATCCATGCTTATCAAGCCATAGGACCTCCACCCCTTCAATAGTGAGTAGAAGTCCCACTGGGCTTTCCTGACCAAGCTAATGTCACTATGTCTGTAGCAATCTGAGTTGTTGAGTTGGGAGAGGGCTTCATTCAAATATAGTTGTCGCGGCCATAACACTATATTGCCCCCCTTATCAGATTGCCTGACAATGTTCTCATTTTGCTGGATTTCTTGATAAGTTTCAAATATTGGTCATTCTGTGTATATTTCCTTTGTTTAGTGCCGAGCATTTTGGAGTACAGCACCTTGATTTCCTTTGAAGTCGCATCATGGAAGATGTCAATGTTATCATATAACATTACAGGAGTATAGGTTGAGCGAGGTTTGAATGATGTTAGGCCCCCTACGTTATTGGTAGTCTGTTCCGATGTATCTTGGGACATCGACTGTTCCAGTCTGAGTGTTTCCATGACCTGAAGACATGGGGCATCACGAGCCAGGAGCCCCTGGTTATCCAACTCTGTCCGCACTGGTGTTTTGCGTGTTTTGCTGCCTGAAAAGTGTTTCTGTAATTTCAACTTACGGATACATTTATATAAGTCTATCCTGATGTCTACATAGTTGAAGTCACTGGGAGGGCAGAACGTGAGACCCATAGATAAAATGCGTAATTCAGACTGAGTGAACACAATGTCAGTAAGATTAATAACAGAAAGGGCAGTACCTGATGTCACTGATAGATCGCTCACTTCCTGTTCCATTTCCTGGTGTTTTGCTTCTTTTTTTGCTGATTTTTTTCTTGCATTGACTTTTCGGCGTTGGTAGCGCTTGGCATTGCGGATTTTGTTTCTGCAGATGCTCGAATTCTCGGACGTAAGGTCTCGCGCCTGTCCTTTCGTAGGCATTCGAGCTCCTCCGCCAACGTGAGTTTGGTAAACCCCAACTGAGAGTCCGTCTGAGAAGTATTGGAGTCAGAATCACTATTCATGCTAGAGCTTAAATTGGATTCCGAGGTGTTATCTGGCAATGCTGCTCCTGCCCCTGATTTCAGAGTGGAACGACCAGGAATGGATGCAGACTTGAATCTTCTGTTGGCTTTGATAGCTTCATATTTTTTGGCGAATGTAAAAATTCGCCCCTCGGCTTAGTCCGCTTTGTCTCTTTGAAATTTGTAAGCTTTTCTCTTACTAATTGCTTCCTCTTCCTTTTGGAGTCTTGCCATCATTTCTCCTTGCAGTTTTGTGCATTCTGTTAGCTCACCACACGATGATTCTATCTCCATATTTAGCTCATCTATTTTAGCCTGTGCTTTCAGACGATCACTCTCAGCATATCGTACAAGTAGCTGTACCAACCCGCGTGAGGAATCGAGATTCCACTCTGCCCATTCCCTGAGCATATCTGCGTCAGGATCTTCATAGCTGGGGGCCAGCATCACTCGCAGCCCCCGCGGTATTCTATTGACCTCTAGATAGCGGCTCAGGGAGCGGTGTTCCCACCATTTCGAAAGTTCACGCCTCATAAGTTTTTCCAATTTTTTAAACTTCTCTTGGGTGCTGGTCATTTCGCTCACAGGTGCATCTTGTACTGCTGACCCAGATGGCTCCCCAGCCGGGGAATCATCGAACGCATTCAGGGCTACCAATTCCCTTGCTTTAATTGAGTCTGCTGACATGCTGCCTTCCTTCGGTTTCCTCACGCACAATGCGTGCTCACTGACACAAAGCGGTTTTGACAAATGCACGCCGCTAGATGACTGGGCACATACTTTTCTTACCGGCGCTATCTGGAATCACGACTCAAACACAAAGGCCCGACTACAGGTATCACCGGAGAGAAAAAACCCTCCGTGTTCCTCGTCAGGTCTGTGTTACTGTCGACGTCCTCAGTGTCCGGGGGCTGGAGCAGTTTCTCCCCAACGGGAGATAACAAACGACTTCCGGGTTACCAGAGGTCTTGGCTTCCTATTCCTCCGCCGCTTGCAAGAGAAGGGGTCATCCAAAAACCAGCGAAGCACAATGCCAGTTTGTAGAGATGAAACAATCTCAGCTTTCTCTCGCCTGGAGCCCAAGCACGGATACCGACGGCGCAGAAGAAGAGAGGAGACCCAAGTGCAGGTGAGCAGTGATTTATTCAATCGTGATGAAGGCGCACCTCAGCATAACGTTTCGGCCTTCACAGAGGCCTTGGTCACATGACGCATGCAGGGGAAGAGGCAAAATTTAAAGTGTTAGTACCACTCAGTTTGTAACGTCATTGGTTGAATATAATCACATGTGGTTGCATCTAACAATAGACATAGACAACAGATTTGAAAGTTGATGCCTCGTATCTCGGGGTAATCCCCTTAGTATTCAAGGATAATGTGCAAAGAGCAATGTGCAAAATACCAGGTGCTAATAATATCATCCAAACTATTAAAGTAATCAATAAATAACAATAATCAATTTGTACAAATCACGATATTAAAATCAGAGTACAAAAGAGAAATATATATACTAATAGTTAATATATTTACACTGACCTTAAGTTACGCTATATACATTGGATGAAATTACTGTTGGATGTTATGCTATGGATATATATATATATATATGTATATATATGTGGGGCACATATAATATAGTGTTTCCGGAGTCCCGCGCATGGGCGGGAATATTCTAATGCTTATGACTATTGATGAGCATCCCCTGGAAGAGAACTTAGCAGTACATTAAAGAACTAGTAGGAAAACACCCTAAACATGAAAAAAGTTACTCTGAGCAGCTCCGGATGTGCGGCAAACGGTGCAGAAAAAGGCAAAGTGCAGTCACTGTGGTGAAGTGAGTGCTATGTCACTTGTGCAGCATTTCCAGCACAAAGATGAAGTTCGTATCCCTTTATTGGCATTGAAGAACTATGACCATCTTCTGGAGCCTATCTGAAACCTGGGGATATTTAACAGGTGAAGATTCTGCAGGTAGAAGTAGCGATCAGAAACTGTGTTACTGAAAATAACCTTTGTCCTGAGCCTAGCATATGAAAGTCTCACCACAAGGCACATTTCACAAAGCCAGACGCATGTACATTGCTCTACAGAAGCTCTAAATTCTAACACAGTTAACAATATTCCCTCAAAGATCCCAGACAGACAACACTAAACCTTACTTCTAGAACTTGTACTTCAAAAGGTACAGACCTTCTCCTATTACAAATGCTTGCTTCCATCAAACCACCTTGACAAATTAGTAAATGAGATCATGCTAACACAAGTAAATGCTTAACTTTTGCAAGGACAGTTTGCAAGGACACTTGGAAAAGCACAAGTTTTTTCCACTTTGTTTCTTTCACATTAGGAAAAAATATGATTTCATGCAAAAAAAAAAAATCAGATCTTTAGTGATGCAGCCCTCTCTTGGAAAGATGACAAACCTACAATTAAAGAATGCAGATCAGTCCCAATTTTTTTCCAAAAACACCACTAAGGGTTTTGCAAGAGATAGCCGCTCCGAAGGCTCTACATTAGGCACAGCATTTTTTTCTGGCATTTGCACAGACATTAACACGGTTAATTTGCATGTATGCACACAGGAAATATACCAAACTCAATGACCCACTGCAACCTTCCTTTGCAGGTATAAAAAAAAATATGTATTTGCCATTATGTTTTCTCTGATCTTTGCTGGTGATATGTTCACAAATCATGAAAACCTTGCAGAGCACTGAAGACCTACATTGCAAGCAGATTTACTATAAGATTGTGATCTTACAGGGGGCGTGGCTAAGCCGGCCAAGATGGCGGACAGGCTTCCCTAGAGCTCCGGTCGGCTGACCTCCACACCGAAGATGACAACTGCCACCACACACATGCGACACCCCCCGCTGGTGTGAGAGGCCCCCGAGACCACCCTGGGGACCTCGGAATGTGGCCGCGAAGCGCCCGCACGGACCTGAGCCGATCGCCGCCGGATCTCCCCTAAAATGGCGGCGCCCAGGGGCTAACGTCGGAGGTCCCGAGCGACCGGTGCGGACCTCCCGTTAACGGGAGCAGAAACACTTCGAACACCCCAGAAGACATCCTGCGCGCCCGGAGGGGCTGCCGCCCGGGCACCTGACACAGCGGTACCATCAGAGGAGGTCTCTCGGCAAGGGCGCGATTCCCCGGCCCGCCGAGGACCCCCAGCGGACCCGTGAGACACGCACATCCGCCGCGCCTAAACGACCTGGGTTCATATGTGTGCGGCCTCTGCAGACACAACTGAGTGAGTGCATGAGTGTGCCTTCGCTGCCCCCGAGATCTGGTGTTAAGGCCCGGAGCGGTGACGAGTAGAAGTCCCCGCGGATTCCCTGATCCAAAATGGCGCCGCCCGAGCAGTCCTGCGGGGGAGCCGGGCAGTGAAGCACCAGCGACCTGCCGGGGCCCCTGAGACCAGCATCCCGAGTCTTCAACGACGCACTGCCACAGAGGGCCCCACGGCTGCAACAGGTGCCTAGACGCGATAGCCCATGCGCTCCACAGTCGGTGAGCCCCACACTCCATTGCCTGGACCGGGCCCCACGGCGGCCTGTTTGAGACCCGCTGGGAGCTACTGACCCGACGCAACCACCCCCCTGAGAAGCGGAGCAGTGGGCAGAGGCGAGCGACAGTGAGGGAACACACCAGAGAGGCCTCCCCAGCCCCCGGCAACGCGGCAGAAAGGTAGGGAGTGCGGGACAAAGTGAGAACACACCGAGAGCCTCCCTGATCCCCAGCGAGTGCGCGCCACAGAATCCCCACAGACCGGCGGCGGCCGGCCCACCCGGTCAGGAAGGACTGCACGGTGAGAACCTTGGGGGCTTCGACCGGCCGACATCGCCGCGGGCGGCAGCTCGAGACGTCTCTGGCAGACCGCGTCGGACCGACAGGTCATCCAAGCCACCCATGGGACGACCACAGAGGACGGTGACCACGACACCGGCGCCGGCCCAGAGACGATCACCCTCCCCAGGTCCCTCACGCGGCTCGAAGTCTGGAGGGCCGCTGCAGGAGTCAGACATGTCCACAAAGCTCGACAAAGTTCTAGCGGCCATCGAACACTCCCGGGTGTCCATGGAAACCAAATTCGGGGAATTGGCCTCGGACATTACCCTGTTACGTGACGACCATAGAAAATTGGCGGATAAGGTGAAACAAGAGAGTCACACGCTACATGAACTGAAACCACAGGTCCAGCTCAACCAAAAAGCCATCAAAGAATTGCAGGAGAAGGTCAACTTCCTGGAACGCAAAGCAGACGATTTGGAGGGGCGCTCCCGCCGGAGTAACATACGCCTGATCAACCTGCCGGAGGGAGTGGAGGGGGAAGATCCGATTCACTACATTGAGACATGGATAAAAACGTTCACCCGGGCCCAAGACCTCACGCCATTCTTCTCCGTGGAGAGAGCGCACAGGGTTCCGACCGGACGACCTCAGACTGGCTCCCCACCCAGACCATTCCTGCTAAAGCTTCTGCACTATCAAGACAGGGACACGATCCTACGAGCGGCCAGGCAAGCAAAAGTCCTCAGAGTGGAAGACAAAAATGTGATGGTGTTCCCAGACTATTCACAAGCAGTGCAACGCCAACGCGCCACATTCCAGGCGGTGAAGCAAACCCTACGTCAACACAAGATACAATATGCCCTCCTTTTCCCAGCCCGCCTCAAAATTATCCATGAGGACTCGACACACTTCTTCACGGACCCCGCGGAGGCGAGACACTGGTTAGATCATCGTAATCAGCCCCGGTCAGACCGTGAGGATACACCGTCGAGTTCCGCATCTAACAAACGGCGGCGGCTACGATCCAAGAAAGTCACTCTCAAACAGATGAATCGACCGCCGACGCCCAGCACCAAACGCGTCCCGGACTTGGAACAAATCATAGCGGACCGACGGAGAGCCATACAGGCGGCAGCGGAGGTCCGGCAGCCAGACGCCGAACAAGAAGAGGATCGGGGCCCTCACATCTTCACATCCGAGGACGAAGGCCAGAGCGATGCCCGCACCTCCAGAGACGGCTCAGCTTCTCCGCCACTGGTGACTCCGCAGACGGCGGACACGCTCATCTCAAGGCTGCTGACACAGACTGCGGTAAGGCCGAAATGACAGAACTTGCTCGCCGGCGAGGGACGTCGGGAAGCCACACTTAAGGTACTGGTGGCAGCATATGCACATGTAGAGACGCGGTGTGGCGGGCGGCCTAGATCTGGGCCCACGGCACCACCGTCGCACCACCCCCTTACACAAAACGAACTAGAGATAGTACGAGATGTACAGTTTGGACTTATTGTGCCTCACAATAGGCCCCTTCGGTTGGGACTGTTTCCCGAATGTTGTTTTCATGTTACACCCCTTCCCCTTTTACCCTGAAACCCTCTAGGGAGAGGACATTTGGTCGCCGTGGAAACATGTCTGGAGGGAGGTTATACGGGCGAGAGAGGCTCAGGTTTAGGGCGATTGGTGGTGGGAAGACCGACCAACACAACTGACAATCTCACATGACAAAATCCCCTAATACGGATGTTCCCTTTATCACACTTAACGTCAGAGGGTGCACACGGCAAGAAAACGCTATGCGGTTTATGCTTATCTAAAGAGACAGCAGGCCCACATAGCTCTCTTACAAGAGACTCACTTGACGACGACGGAAGCTAGCAGATTACAGAAAAAGTGGAGGGGCATAGTCTGTGCCACGGGCTACTCTGCATTCGCCAGGGGCACACTGATTTGGGTCAGACCGGGAGTCCCCTTTCGTGAACAGACCAGAGTGGTGGATAGGGAGGGACGCTATGTACTACTGGAAGGGCAACTGGATGGACAGTCTATCCTGATGGGTAGTATTTATGCCCCCAACGTGGAGCAGAACGTCTTTTGGTCTCGCCTCACGAACACGCTGGCACACCACACACACACACCCCTTGGCTACTGGGAGGGGATTACAACTGTGTCTTAGACACGACCCTCGACCGATCCCGCCGCCCACCGCCACGCTCACCACTTCACAAACAGACAGAGTTCTTCAATACATGGGTTTAACACTGGACATTGACTGACACGTGGAGAGCACTAAACCCCACAACAAAACTGTACTCATTCCACTCTGTGATGTATTCCTATAGGTTCTGTATCGATCCCCCTATTCCTGACCCTGTTCTGGTTAACAAGTTAACTAGCAGCCATCCCATGATGCAGAAACCGTTATCTGATGAAGCCACACTACGGCACAGGAACGTGTTATCTGATTAGGTCATAACGCTTGCCATCTAATTAGACAAGCGATAGTCCCCCAGCCCCTGATAAGGCATACGGAGTTCTCAAAACAAATCAAACCTATGACAACCTGGGAAAAACCCTGCGCCCATTGTTTTGATTTCACCGAGAACTTCAGCAAAAGAATGTGCTAACGACCAAGTCGTATGACATCCTTATTGACGTATCTATGTCCATCCTTACGTCAATCTCGGCACCTTACAGGTATAAATATTACCGGTATTGCCTTAAGCAAACACACTCGGTGGTGACGAGATCGGAGCAGCCAGACTTGCCGAAGCCCAGAGCAGAGCAGACCCCGCTGGCGCAGCCCCGCCTTCCTGACGCGCTGAGAACGAGACGCTGCTTTCTCCTGCCGAGAAATCCAGCTCCGGCGCTTCCGGGTAGCCCTCGCAGGCAGCCTGGAATATCGAGACAAGAGACGAGAGATACCATCCCTCATTCATCCTAAATTCCAGGTACAGAACTGAATAACCCCTCGCAGAGAATTCTTGAGTCAGTCACTTAGCAAAACAAACTTAACTTAAACTGCTACTTTCTATTCCCGCCCACGTATTAGGCTTAGGTCAGGTACACTGGGGTAGGCGTAGTTAGAAACACCAGTTGAGTACGATTAGTCAAATGTATATATGTATGTATCTATTTTATCCATTTTAAACCACCTTATGGCTTAGAAACCATATAAATGTTTTTACAGTATTATTTTATACTTCTGCTTTTAATGTATGCACTTTACTTAACCATAAGTATTGCGATAATATCGATCCATTTCTCATGTATGAGAAAAGAGACTGATCAATAAATACCATCTTTTATTGAACACGCCCTTCTCTTCCTTTTCTCTACAATCTGGTGAGACTAAGAATGCACGTACTGACTGAGTAAAATAAGTTGTCTTTTGTTTTCACACGACTCTAGAGATACACTCTTGATTAGGGGAGAGCAAAGTTGTCATGTTCTATGGTTGTCAGAAACTAAATCCCTTCTTGTCTATCCAGGGAGGTTCAACTCCTCCTTGCCTATTCGAGAAAGTTTCTAGTAAACTCTGAGCTAGCTGGCAAACCCAAAACCTTAAGTCTAATATCGACAATAGAAGACCTAGTTAACGTCTGGTCTAGGCCTATACTATTGAAGGTATTATTCCAATGCGCAGAGCCTATTGGGATAATAGGAACTACACTACATGGCGCCCAACGTGTTTGGCAAAGGCGATAAAACTAACGTAAGACATTAGAGTAACTCAGTCGTGCTTTTTCACTCAGACCCCTTTTTTCCCATAATACTCCAAAGACGTCTGGAGTGGGTGAAAGGTCATATCCGCCAAACCTCGCAGGAGGAAACTCCTATGTATGGTTCTTGGTTTAGTCAACGTTGAAGGATACACTGTTCCAAAACACTGTGCATCTAATCTTTGTTTCCACAAGAAACCTGATCTGCAAACAAACGGAATAACCTTCTGGACAGTACAATGTCAGACAGTGAAGGAGATAGAGAGGCAGCTAGAATAACTGCTGAACTAGTAGCAGCTGATAATGCACTGCAAGAAGCAGACCCGGGTATAATAATCATCCTGGTCAACACAAGGAAATCTATAACTTTAAAACTTATAGAAAATGGACTGACACCTAGAGGTGGCACAGTCATATTCGTAATCGAGGCACACGAATATCGTCAGACAGAGGTATTCTATACATGGATAAACTTTCCAGCAGCTAATGCTGTAACAAAGGTCTTCCACTATTACAAAACAGAGGAACCTCCTGAAGAGTACACTCCTTTCGAGGAGGTGGAAGTACCACTTAAATTTTAAGAGCACCTGTTCTTATTTAATGGCGCCCTAAAACATAATAATCACCACACCAGGCTCGGTCCGTTAGGTAGACCAGGAGCAACGTGGCCGGTGCTAGCCGGATACACACCACATCCAGACATCGACGGGATGTCTGCAGCAAATCTTTTAATACAACTAAAACAATTAATAAAATTGCATAGACAATTAGTCCAATATGTAATGCGGACTTCAACAATCCAACCAGCAATTAAAATTCCACAGCTGACCCCTCATCAGGGGAACACAAATAAAATTACACCACAGAACATACAATCCTGCCTGGGTAAAGTACCAGCTAAACGGGAACAAATACCATTCTGGTTAGCACAAAAAATCACCCAAATAGAGGCGGTGTTTCCAGACACCACCCCGTTAGAAAAACACAGGATTCTGACTGTCTTCCAATGGGAATCGCACCACACGTGGAGGACTGTGACACTTGGGGTACAGTCTTTGCTTCCATTTACACAAAAACTCATGGCGTTCCATCCATCTCGGTAATACCAGATGTGCTAAAACAAATTCAAGATGAATACGGTCCAGAACCCGCTTTAACTCTTGGTATGAAATTACTAAAAGACTTCAAGCAGGTCTCGGCTATATTACTAGCCAATATAAAGGGAGAAGCAGCAAACGTGGCGATCCGCCAGAGGTTAAAAGAAACAGATATAGCAGACCAACCAGCTGAAATTGCAAGAATCATAGAAAAATCCTATGAGGAACTAGGGAGAGATAGTTTAGGTGGAATACCAGTAAAACCACAACTGATTGAAAGTCCTGAAAAAGTATTTTTTAATAATAACTTAACATCACAAAAAAAGAGCTGGGATGGAAACAAACAATCCAATCCTAAAGAAAAGAAATTCCAGTCCAGAGGAAGGTCTCCTCGGCGAAGAGAAAAATCTCCAAACCAAAGACATAGGTCTCCCCAAAGTGATCCCTCTGGGAAAAGATATAACCTTAGAAATAGGGATAATATAAAGAAACCTGATAGATATCAAGATTTTGATACACGCCCCTCTCAATCTTTTCAGACTTCCTCGCAGAAATCGGAAAGAAGAGGACGATCAGAACAAAGAGAAGAGCACGCCAAGTCCAAAGACAAGGAACCTGCTCATCTAAAAAAGAAATTACAATTTCCAAAAAAGAAGGTAGCCAGTATTAAAGTAGTTAACAATGCCGAGAATACTGAGGACACAACTGAAAAACTGAGAATGGGCTCAGACAATGCTAGACAGCGCAGCAGAAGTGAGCATAGCTCGCAAAGTCCTTATGAATCTTCTGGAGACAGTGGACACGAATGAATATCTTCAAGTGGAAACTGCAGACACCAGAGTTAGCAAACCTCACAAAATATATGAAATAACTTTACGTATAGAAGGGGATAAGACTAGAAAAATAAGGGGACTATTTTGGGATAATCTCTCCAAGGGCTATGACATCCTTCTAGCTGAAAAAGACTGGCCACCAGAGTTTGTCAGGGACTGCCCTCATGGCGAAGAAATAATTATGCCTGCCTTCTCAAATCATATCCCAATTCATAAAAAATACACACTTGCTAGAAAGTGGGCAGTAGCTCAAGCTCCTGCTTTATATAAAAATCACGTAGGATGGGATGAGGACTATCCTCCTCACAAAATCCAGTTAAAAACACAACCTACTGCACAAAGACAGTACCCAATTAAGCAAGAAGCTAAAAAACAGGTAAAAGAAATCCTAGATCAATTAGAATACCAGGGGGTGATTGAAACTTGCACCTCACAAATGAACAACCCTTTGTTTCCGGTCTCCAAACCAGACAATTCATATCGTCTAGTTTTGGATTACAGACACCTTAACTCATGTGGCAAAACTTTTGCAGTACAAAACTCGCATAGTGCTGCACTAATGAATAACATAGTGCGCAAAAAATACAAAACAACATTAGACATCTCTAATGGATTCTTTTGTCAAAATATAGCACCAGAGAGCAGATATTTGTCTGCGTTCTCAATAAATGGCACTCAAAAACAATTCTGTCGGTTAGCCCAGGGGTACAAGAACAGCCCAGGAGTATTCTCAGCGAGAGTAACAGAATTACTACAAACATATGATGACGAAGCATTATCTTATGTCGACGACATATACCTAACAGATGATGACTTGGATACTCACTTGAAGAGAGTGAACACCATAATACTTGGGTTCGCAGCAGAGGGTTACAAATTCAACTTTAAAAAATCCAGAATTGCCCATCTAACAGTCCTGTTCTTAGGATATGAATTATCAAGTGAAGGCAAAAGCCTGGCAGACAATTTCCTAGAGAAATGTGCCGTACTCCAAGCACCTAGAACACTAAAAAACTTACAGTCAATTCTAGGCTTCCTAAATTTCGGAAGAACATACATTGCAAATTACGCAGAAAGGGTCAAGCCCCTTTATGATCTAATAAAACCAGATTTTAAAAGAACCAATTGGACTCAAATACACACAGAAATTCTGAGATCCTTACAAACAGACATGTTAATTAAAACAAAATTAGAAACACGTGATAACACACGCAATCTTGTGATTCGAGTCATCCCAGGAAGATGCGGATTCACATACCTGACCTCTAATGAGGGAGAAAAGGTACCAATTGCATTCAAATCACACTTGTACACAGAAGCTGAAAAGAAGTTCAGCATTAAAGAAAACATTGTTCATGCAGTTCAAACCGCAATAGCTAGAGAAAAAGATAAAGCTGACGGTAGACGTATCGCAGTCAGAACAGCAGAATCAGCCTTTGAGGCATTAACAACACCGTGTAATTTACCAACAACAACATTGAATCCGGAATGGATACAATGGGTGAATTCAATTACAACGGACAAAGTATACTACTACTTTGATCCAGAACTAGAGGAACTAAAAAATCTAGAATATGAAAGAACATTCCCTCTGCCAATCGACATTCTGCCCTTACGACAATACGCTTGTGTAATCTATACAGACGGACATGCTCAACCCTCCGTTTGGGGAGAACAAGCATACAACCCAACATGTGGGATTACAAAAGAAGTGTGGTGCGGAGGTAAACTAAGACCTCTATTAACAAAAACACTCAGTAGAAACTAATTCAGAACAACAGACTGAAATAATAGCATTGAAAATGGCGCTAGATAATGCAGATCGCGAATTCCCGACACTTATAGTGTCCGATTCATATTACTGCGTCAAATCATATAACAAGGATTTGCAGACATGGATTCAAAACGGTTACAAAGATGACACAGGTGCAACAATAAAGCAAAAACTGCTTTGGGAACAAATAGTTCTGTTACAAAAAGAACTACCAAAGACTCACGTGATACATACACTGAGTCATCAACGTGATGGCGTTCACGTTGCAGGGAATTCATTGGCTGAGACAGCCACAGCGGTAGCAACTAAATCGGCTTCCATAGCTAGAAAAAAGCGTACAATGAAGTACATTGACGGTGAAACAGTGCTGGCGGTGAAAACGTCATCAAAAGGCGACTGCTCAGCGCTACCGATCAACTATCCACTCAATTATACATACATAATCGATGCAAACTCCGTCCCTTTTGCTCGAATCCCTGGAGTGGGGGATAGAGTAATTCCAAACATGGACAGGAGAACTTTGTTAATTGCAGACGCACATATGGGTGAGGGTCTCGGACACCTCAAACTAAAAGATTCTCTGGAAGAATTACAATCAAGGTACTGGTGGCCAGGCATGAGCCTGCAGCATCACATCTTTGTAAAAAAATGCCCGGACTGCAACAGAGATCGCAGTGGCGAGAGAAACGGTATACTACCGTGGCGTTTCACTCCAGAAAAGATCAACAGTAAAAAGCAAAGCGTCCGATTAACATATACAGGCTAGTTTCCACTTATAATGTAGATCACCAGCACTCGGCTGACGTCTGGACTGTTATACAAAGATTTGCGAGTCTAAATGGCATATACGCTAGGAGCATGCTACGTTTGACCATTGTTTTCACTCTAGCCCTCCAGCCTGAGGGGAAACATGGCCAAATGAGCATAGCACAGCGGGACTCTTCTCACTTCCTTCCTGAGGGATACGGGATGGTGTAAAGAAAAAACCAAGGCATAAAGCTATCTATAACGGAAAGGATATTAGGTTCAGGAGCTGGGTGGGTCAAACATCTAATAAGTGTCCAACGTAGTCTAAATAACCTGCCAAGAAATTCTCTGAGGAGATTAAGTCCGTACGAATTATTGTTTGGAACTAGGATGTTAGTCTTAGATCTCGACAGTCAGACTTCAGTGGTGAAGGAAAAAAGCTTTGATATCAAAGATCGTTTGGCTATTTTGCAGGACTTAAACGAAACAAGAAAAGACCTGAGCAACAAAGTTGAAACAACAGCCAACAACCACTGAAGAACCACCACCTGTCCCAGCAAGACCTGTCTGGATTCCAAAAGTCGGGGATCTAGTCAGAGAAAAGATCGCGGTAAAGAAGGAATTTGGGCCTTCTTACAGAAAAGCAGTTCCTGTCTTGTCTATCAACGGGACAAGATCAGTTGTACTACCGCCGCTTGCTGGTAAAAAGGAGAACCGAGTTGTATCCATCGACCTGGTAAAACCACAATCATGTGGCCGATAACAAATAGTAGGCCAAGTGGACTCCCGATAAGTAGTAGAACACCAAGGTTTGCTACCAATACAGAGGTCCTAACTAAGAGGCTAATCACATTTGAAACGCCTACAGAACAACAAGGACTATGCAACAATGCAATGGAACTTAAACCTCTGAAAACCCAAATAAAAACATTTAGTAGAGACACACCAACCTACAATGAAGTAACAAACGAATATGCAAGAAACAGTAATCCTGAAGCTATTGGAACAATTGACAGATCTGCATCCGGCTACTTCATAAACTTCGATGATTCCTCTGAAGACCTCAGTGAATCAAAGATACAGCCATCAACAAAAACCTTTAAAGATAAAGCTAAAGAACTTTTGAAACAACTGAAAGAAACATATCTGATTTCTCCATGGATTGAATTTTGGGTGGGCTTTGGTGCATTTATCCTCATACTTTGGCTCATCATGGTACTAACTTTGGGACGCTTCATTGAGGGAAAATATGCTAAAATGGACACAGCAAGTCAGAAAATCAACTTGATCCTCAAACCACACACATCTTCACACGTCGAGAAAAGAGAACTTTCTTCAGTCAACTTCACAGCCAATCCTATACCGGGTGGGGTAGCATGGGACAATACCGACTACGAAATTTATGGTCCGGTCGAAATCCTGAAATATCCACACCAAATCAAGATCTCGTTGAGTGACTTTGTAAAACCAAGCTCATTTGCTGATGATTGGGACTTTGAAAGTATAAATAATATGATGTCTGACCTAGTGTTGTCTGCTAAATTTACCAAACATGATTATTTGCAGGGTTCGACAAATTATGATAGTATGTACTGTTACAACCACTATGGTAACCATTTTTTACATAAATCAGCACAACCTAGAAATGTTTTAAATTATAATCAATGGGAACATTGTGCAACCCCTCCAAAAGGAAGCTCAAGAACCTTTTATGACAAATATTCATACTTTTCAGGGTTCAACACAAATAATGCTGAAACATTTTATTTCAAATTGTCAAATAAGACAGGGACAAAGATCATGATAACAAACACGAAATTGATATATTCAGACTCATTTTTTGAACAAATGAATACTTTTGGTTTTGATTATTGGGACAAAAATGTTGAAGTAAAAAGTGTTTGGGGTACAAAAGACTGGCAAGTACAAGGTATAGAATCATTGTTTAGAGCCTGCATGATCCCAGAACAAATTATATTTTTGAATGACACTGTTCAACAAACAACCTGTCTTGGCCTAGCCAAAATCAAAGACTTAAATAAACCGTCTATTCCAAAGCCAACTATGAACAGCAATAGCTCTACAGATGAAGAGATAGACGTAAACTATGTATTAAACCAAAACAGAACACATCCTGATTGGAAACAATGGTTGATCTGGCCCACAGATACTACTAACTGTCAAGATAGATTCCTGAACAAAACACAGGGGTTCAAATTGACCAGGCCAGACCCTAGATATTCCCAAAGAGAACACCCAGGGATAATAACCACCTACAGTGTGGGCAAACTCTGCCTTCAATGGCTACAAACTTCACCTAACTTTACTTACTGATGGTGCTGACTTGCGTGATTTCATTATGGGACCGCGCAAACAGCGTCAAAAACGCTTCATAGCAGCCTCTGTATATGCAGCTTACAACGAGGCCTGGAAGGTTACTCAAATTGAGACAGCAGAAAGTATACGGGAAATTGACCGTATTAATTTGGAAAAATCACTTTCTGTAGTGGACAATGGGTTAATGACTCTGTCCTCCAGAATTTTTTCTTTGGACAGCATTGTGTCTTCAGCAATCGACATATTATCGCAAGACTTACTGTTGTTACAACACGGTCAGTCTCAATTGCGTTCTATTGTACAGCTTGGCTGGACGTTACAAAATCTGCGTTCAGGCTATGTGCCTTGGCGTTTAATCAACACAACGTCACTATTCAATATCTTTAACCTTACTGATAAACAAATCAGTATGGCACAAAAGGGTGCTGATTATACAATCCTGAGCATTGAGAAACTCGAGAGATTACCAGTGACAATGTCAGAACGACCTGTCAGTGAATGGATAATACATGGGATAATTAATATTCCAATATCAACCTTCAGGTTTCAATACTGCCAAAAATATACACAGGCTGGCATGTACGAAAAATTGGGAAAAGGGTACATTAAGACAACATGGAACTTGCCCTATTCACATGCATGTGTCAGTAATAAAGGACAGAAAGTGTTTCTTAGTGGCAATAATTGTGCGATGTCACTAAGCGGTACACTTCTGTGTAACGGAATTAGTTTGCATGGAGCCTGTGAAGGGAACTCAAATAACCTTTCATGTCACCAGCTAGGCACACCTGCAACAGAGATAGAACCATTTTTTCAAAGACTCTATAATGGGAGTTACATTCTAATTGTGGATCGCAGATGTTGTAGTCTTATGCCCGGGACTCCTTATCTCGTAACTACGACTGCGAAGGTCATGTGCTGTGGACACTCATTGTTCCCCAGCTCCTTTCCAGACAGGGAGGCAAGGGCATGGCCTAACTTGAAAATTACTTCTATTTGAATAGATACTTTAAGCAGAATGAAAACAGTGCTTCTTCAGACGCCGACCAGGCTCACGTCATCAAAAGAAACGTATGATCTCCTAGTCGCAAGGACGACTGCAGAGATTCACTCATTGTTATCAACTAATTCCCCCATACATTTCGCAGAAATCCTGAATGAAATCTTAAATATTTCTGATACCAGTGGAGTCTCAAAAGTATTTAAGACAGTATTTTCGATGGCATTAACACCATTCAAAGCCATACTGGGTATTTTTCCAGATTTCGTCCATTCGATTTTTGGCGGACTTCCCCTCATTTTGGGACTAATTGCAGGAATCCTATTCCTAGTCCTTATATTTCGTTATGGCAAACCGTGTCACAGACAAAACACCTGCGACAAGGGAAGAAACAATCCGAGCCATTGGATACCGGGACCGGATATCAAAAATCCTGGGACTATCCCGGCTTAGAGACCTGAACATGACTTGGTTTCTTTCATTTCGACCAATGTGGCATCGATGTGTTTTACCTGTATTAAGGTGCTTGCTGTGCGGAGAAGAATGCGTGTTGGACACCTGTCTGACGCTACAATCGGATGCGCCTGTGGATGCAGAAACATTGTTGGGTCCGATAACGGCCCATGCTTTGTGCTGCCCTCAACGGCTGCCAATCCTGATGACGGCATTCGTGGAAACTTCACCACTACGATTGAGGGGTAGTGAAGTTCAAGATGAAAGCAGCATCGATCAGGTACGACCTTCTGTCAGCAATACTAATCAAAACGTCAATGGAGACAATCATGCGCACAAATGCATGGTTACACCTTTTTCCGAGTTAGTGGAACTCTCCCAGGAAGCTGTTGACAGCTTTTTCGACAGTCTAAATGATATGATGTTCTCACCAGAGCAGAAATAGAGACTTTTGAGCAAGCTAGCACACGGCGTTCCCTGAATTTGGCCTTCAACTAGAATAGCAAAATAACATGAACAATTTCCCCTCCAGTTCACGGACAGCAATTTTTTCAGCAGCCCCAAAATATTTTTACGATATTTTCGGGACACTAATCTTCTGCTTAAAGTAAGAACTATTCTTAGAGAACTAAAATTTTTATTTTTAGAAACTTTATAGACATTAGCTGCCCGCTGGTATGTTCATAATTACTTTATTCTGTGATGGAATGGTCTCAAACTTTTTTCTTCTGTATTAAGAGCCATTTCATGTGTAAATTCTCATATACCAATTAGCAATAATGTATACATATGCGTGATTACTTTAGCATTATTCTGCAGCTTGAGTGCATATAATACATGTGACTGTTATCTCCGTATATTAGATAATTTCAAAATGCATTTTATGTATTTTGGGGTGGTAAGGTATACACGATACTCTACAGTATGTTTTACTATGCCTAGATTCGTAAACATGGCCATAGTTAGCGTGGAGTGGGTGTGATGTATTCCTATAGGTTCTGTATCGATCCCCCTGTTCCTGACCCTGTTCTGGTTAACAAGTTAACTAGCAGCCATCCCATGATGCAGAAACCGTTATCTGATGAAGCCACACTACGGCACAGGAACGTGTTATCTGATTAGGTCATAACGCTTGCCATCTAATTAGACAAGCGATAGTCCTCCAGCCCCTGATAAGGCATACGGAGTTCTCAAAACAAATCAAACCTATGACAACCTGGGAAAAACCCTGCGGCCATTGTTTTGATTTCACCGAGAACTTCAGCAAAAGAATGTGCTAACGACCAAGTCGTATGACATCCTTATTGACGTATCTATGTCCATCCTTACGTCAATCTCGGCACCTTACAGGTATAAATATTACCGGTATTGCCTTAAGCAAACACACGCGGTGGTGACGCGATCGGAGCAGCCAGACTTGCCGAAGCCCAGAGCAGAGCAGACCCTGCTGGCGCAGCCCCGCCTTCCTGACGCGCTGAGAACGAGACGCTGCTTTCTCCTGCCGAGAAATCCAGCTCCGGCGCTTCCGGGTAGCCCTCGCAGGCAGCCTGGAATATAGAGACCAGAGACGAGAGATACCATCCCTCATTCATCCTAAATTCCAGGTACAGAACTGAATAACCCCTCGCAGAGAATTCTTGAGTCAGTCACTTGGCAAAACAAACTTAACTTAAACTGCTACTTTCTATTCCCGCCCACGTATTAGGCTTAGGTCAGGTACACTGGGGTAGGCGTAGTTAGAAACACCAGTTGAGTACGATTAGTCAAATGTATATATGTATGTATCTATTTTATCCATTTTAAACCACCTTATGGCTTAGAAACCATATAAATGTTTTTACAGTATTATTTTATACTTCTGCTTTTAATGTATGCACTTTACTTAACCATAAGTATTGCGATAATATCGATCCATTTCTCATGTATGAGAAAAGAGACTGATCAATAAATACCATCTTTTATTGAACACGCCCGTCTCTTCCTATTCTCTACAATCTGGTGAGACTAAGAATGCATGTACTGACTGAGTAAAATAAGTTGTCTTTTGTTTTCACACGACTCTAGAGATACACTCTTGATTAGGGGAGAGCAAAGTTGTCATGTTCTATGGTTGTCAGAAACTAAATCCCTTCTTGTCTATCCAGGGAGGTTCAACTCCTCCTTGCCTATTCGAGAAAGTTTCTAGTGAACTCTGAGCTAGCTGGCAAACCCAAAACTTTAAGTCTAATATCGACAGTAGAAGACCTAGTTAACGTCTGGTCTAGGTCTATACTATTGGAGGTATTATTCCAATGCGCAGAGCCTATTGGGATAATAGGAACTACACTACAACTCCATTCCGCACGACCTTCGTGTGCGACTTGATAGGTTCCTATGCTCACCTGCCATACATGCCAAAGCTCGACACACAGACTACACCTTGGCAGAGTACTTTCAGATCACGACGCTCATACCCTGACCCTCAGATGGAAACCGCCCCACCCTCCAGTGCCGACATGGAAGCTCCCTCGGGAGTGCCTGACAGACCAGGTATTTACACATGACCACGGGGAACACCTGCAGGAACACTTCAGACTCAACATGGGATCAGCGTCCTCCAGCCGTATAGAGTGGGATGCACACAAAGTGACAGCAAGGGGCCACTGTATACAACAAGTGCTAGGGGTACGAGTGGTCCTAGAACGCGCATTACATACTGCGGAGCGCGCGCTGGCCTCCCTGTTACAGGCAGACGACCGCGGCGAGGTGACCCAACTGCGAGTAGCAGAGGCCAAGACAAAATACGCTGAAACATTGAGGGACCTGCGTAAATATAACTTCAGAAAGTACGCCAACAGGGTACACCGGGAGGGCAACAGGGGAGGCACACTCTTAGCCTGGCTGGCTGGACAGGATCCCGACTTGAAACCTATCACGGAAATTACAGACCGGTCCGGTCGACTCCAGACCTCCCAGATTGCGATCATGCAAGTTTTTCACACATATTACTCGCACATATATCAGACTCCATGTCAGGGGGATCCCCTTGCGATGACCGACTTCTTCCTCACGTTACCCATTCCCCGGATCTTACCAGCGATCCTAAAAGACCTAGACCGGAAAATAACACAAACCGAGATTAAGGCAGCGATAGGAGCGCTTGCCAGGAACAAGGCCCCAGGCATGGACGGCTTCCCCCTCGAATATTACCATGCATTCTCAGTTCACCTCGCCCCACGATTGGCGGCCATGTTAGACGACGCGCTCAAGGTGGGAGTCCTCCCACGTTCCCTTAGAGAATCGCTAATAGTCTCGTTCCTGAAACCACACAGGGACCCCCGGCTCCCGTCGTCTTACAGACCGATCGAACTACTCAACTCAGACTGTAAAATCCTTGGTAAAATGTTAGCGATGAGATATGCCCAGGTCGTACCCCAACTGGTCCATCCAGACCAAAATGGGTTCGTGCCCAACCGCAATACATCTCACAACCTCCGTAGGCTATTCCACGTCCAAGACATAGCACGTGAACAGTTCCCGAATGCAGCTTGCCTCATCTTAGACCTCGAGAAGGCGTTCGATACCCTCCTGTGGCCATATCTGTTTGAGGTCCTCGCGAGAAACGATTTTGGCCCACGCCTGACCGCTTACACCAGGCTCCTCTACTCGCAACTCAAATCCAGGGTCCGGATAGGTACCTACATTTCCCCTGAATTCACCGTGGACAGAGGGACTAGACAAGGATGCCCGTTGTCACCCCTCTTGTTCGCCCTGGCGGTCGAACCCCTAGTGATACGCCTACGACGAGAGGGCAAGGGCTGGGGTATTCCTCTAGCACACACGTGGCACTGTGTATCTCTGTACGCAGATGACCTCTTAATCTAAGTTAGGGACGCCACGAGTGACCTGACATGCATCTGGAAAACGCTAGAGGAGTTCGCGGACGTGTCGGGCCTCAAGGTCAACTGGGGGAAATCCTCCATATACCCACTGAGCCCCCATATGGCCCCCTTCGAAGCCCGGGTGGGCGTCCAATCACTCGCATGGAATGCTGAGGCCCCCCGTTACCTGGGAGTCCGGTTGTATCACACCCCGGAGGACATATATGCAGGAAATCACCGTAGAACGCTAGCTGGCCTACGATCAGCGGTTAGCTTCTAGAAGACACTCCCGCTGGCGCCTATAGGCAGAGTGGCCCTAGCAAAAATGGTTATGGTCCCCCGACTGTTGTATAACTTCGTGAACCTCCCAGTGATCCCATCACGGTCGTTCTTCGGAGTACTAAACACTCTCCTGACAGAACTGATATGGGGAGGGGGCCGTCGACGAGTGGCGCTATCCACGCTCTACCTGCCTACCACGGAGGGGGGACTGGGTGCGCCGGTCTTTGAAGCATACTTCCTAGCAGCCCAACTCCAGTGGCTATCCTACTGGACGGCGGGACGTCACACAGGGGAAACCATCACAGTTAATGGTCCTATGTCGCAGGCCGCGATCGTCCGACTTCTACTGCCGGGCACTAAACCCTTACGGACTCGGCCCATGCAAGTGTCCATTGCCCGTGCTTGCATGATGCGCATCCACCGCATGTCCAAAACGCAGCCACCATATTCGCCCCTGCTGCCGCTAGTGGGCTTCCCTCGCAAAGATTCATATTACTCCCCGGGCACACTTCCAGTCTGGACGGAGTTGTCAGTCACGGAGATCGAATCCTTTTTCGAAGACGGACAGTTAAAAACGTTTGCGCAGATGATGGACCAATATGAACTTCCCCCCGGGCAGTTCTTGCTCCATAGGCGATTACTAGACCGCAGCCGCACACACTGGAACCCAGATACCGGTGAACCCACGACACATCCAGTGATTCACGCGATCATGCACATGGGTGTAGGGAGACACCTGGTAACATGGCTCTACAGAGCGGTGCGCTCGTTACTCCTCCCATCTCTCCAATCTCTACGCCAGAAGTGGAAGACGGACTTCGGCAGAGTGGTCCACGATAGGGAATGGAGCTCAGCCCTGGAATTTCCCCAAAAGTCTCTATAAACGCTAGGTTCCGCAATATACAATTCAACATCCTCCATAGGGCCTATCTCACACCGAGCCGCCTCCAGCGGTTCTTTCCGGACACCCACTTCGAATGTCCTCGTTGTCGAACCCCGGGAGCGGATTTCAGACATATGTTCTGGGATTGCCTCACCCTCCGCCGTTTCTGGGACACAGTCCACCGAACCCTAGAGGTGGTCACGGCCATTGCAACCATGAACACGTGGGAGGCGTGCGCACTCGGAATTTTCCGTAGACGGAAAGCCGAGAAAACACAACACCGATTCTTATCACTAGCCATCCTCCTGGCGAAGCGCGGGATCGCCATGCACTGGAGAGCCCCCACGGGACCACCAGAGGCAGCGTGGATTGGCGCGGTAAATAAATGGGGTAAGGCAGAGGAGGAGATACTCCGGGAAGAGGAGGTACGTGGCCATCGCAAGCATCCCATATCCCTGGAGTGGACTCAGCTACTGTATAAATTCACACAGACGACGCGCCCTCAAGAGTCACCCGCCGCCTCGCAATCCCAAGCACGACCGGCCACACCAACCCCCACACCTCCATGAATATGCCACACATACTACACGAACGTCATGAGTGGCCGCACCCCGCGGCCCCCTAACACCCGAACACATACCAACCACGCCCGCCACATACTTACACCAGGTGACCAAGGAGCACTGCCACTGTGCTCCGATAAGGAGACCCAGACCCCTCCCTCCTGCCTTTCCCGAACTTTCTCCCTCATCCCATGTTATTCAGTTTACCCCTCAGTTCCTGGGTAGGTTAGGAAGCTCAACTTAGACAGGGTGCTACCCTTGCATATGGCTCACTGGCCAGACCCACCGATAACGATGCCACGATACCACATGTCATCACGAATCAAACCCAAACAATCGGCGCCTCCAGCACCACCCCCATAGTGCCCGCCGTATCACGAGTTCACCCCCTCACTGATACCGTTTGACAGATTTACATGAACGGGACGGCTCCCCCCCTGGGGGGTACACACACTCTGGTGGGAGGCTGCATGGTACGCGCTACTGAGCGCACGGATAATGGTGATCGACAGACGGCAGACCCCGAACTGAGAAGAACCGCAAAGTGACTATTTCTAAAACTGTATTTTTTATGATTCCATTTTGCAATGCTCGTCTACCTTTTTGATTATCGTCATATTGTTTATGTAATGCAACCTAAAACCCAATAAACTAATTTAAACAAAAAAAAAAAAATTGTGATCTTACATTTAGCCACAGTGCCAATTTTAGATATTGACATCATTAGCAGCTTCCTCAATGAGCATAAGTGTTTTTCAAACATTACATAGTGTGTGTAGTTGGAGGCCATGGCAGACCAACCAAATGCCATTATATCAGGGATAAATGTCCACTTAAACCTATTGTCTCTGGCCCAACCCACAAAGCAGGTATATAGTGGATGTCATCTCCAACCCACAGCTAGTGACTAATCAACAAAATTCACCAGTCACATGGACCGATCACTACATCTTCACCTGCTTACTCATGATCCCAAATAAAATATTAACAGAATCCCACCAATCAACAACTAACAGACAATGGAAAGAATAATGCATGCAAGAATTTTAATCTCACCTTAAAATTAACATAATTGGAGACAAACTCAGTAAAGAAATTCTATTAAGTAGTTGCTAAGCATTTTAATTCACAAACAGTTGAATATAAAAACAATGGGTTAAATCTGTACACAAGGATATATCTACATATTGATAAAGCCATACAATTCACATCCATATTCTTCCTGGTCAGCGTGTTGCCTGGAGAACAGTCTTTTTTAAAATCATTCTGGGTCAGACCTTTGCCCGCAGAAAGGATGCTGTACAGAAAATAATAGGGATTCTTTGCCAATAGACAAATACAAACTGACTAACATTGAATGATAAATAAATGATAAACATATACCAGATGTAAAAAGAAACAAAAAGTAATCTACCTGAAAAAAATGAACCAATTTTGTTATTTTGAAAAGCTTGGGTTGGTACCTCACTAATAAAACAGATTATTTCACATTCTCTTTTCAACCTACATATGAATTCTTAATAACAAGGAGAAAACCTACAAGTTCCTCAACTGAGAGACTCCTGTATCTTGTACAGAGTCACGATCAGTAACTCAACTTGGATGAACAACTCAAAGCCCTAAAGGTCAAAGAATGTGAGCTCCTACTTGCCAGACAATTTATTCTATTTATTATCTTTGTTCGGCATATAAAAATGTAACAATAAAAGATACATTAATTACGACAGTTACTCAAATCACACGAGCAATCTATAGAAGGGTTACCACATACATGATTAAAACCATTTTTAAGTACTTTCATTCTCCCTCCTGTGTCACTAGGTGAACACCAGTCCTTCCAAATTTAAAAAGCATTACAAATTGTTAAAAAAAATAGGGCTGTGAGTAGTCTGCTTTAACAGTGAACACTAAATAGTGCAGGGACATGACAGGAATGCCTCTAGACTTCAGCCCCCCCTTGTAGTTCTTAACTTTAAAGCAGCTCTTAAAAATTTGGACACACAGAAGAGTGTAAAAATATCTGACGAAAGTTTTAAAAACAATAAAGCTATACGTGCCTGCCTAAATCTGACTTTTCTTAAGAGGCCCTTCAAAAACATTTTTCTGGGGTAAGCGTAATACGGACAACGTAGGACTAGGTGTAGGGTGTCCTGAGGAGACCTGTTGTCACAGCCACAGGGCCCTCTTCTCTTCTGAATTTATAATAAAACCTGCTGGTACCGCAAGTAAATGATGAATGAGATTTAGTCTATAGTGTACTCTTGTCATTAATGTTAGGTATGGTTCAATACCCTGGGTAGTTTTGACAAATATGTGATCTCTCACCCTATGTTTAGCGAGTTCAGTGGCTTCACATTACACCATGGCGAACTTGAAGTATAAGACTTTTGGTGAACAGGTCTACACGCCAGACATAAAAATGTCACACCTGTAACCTTAATGGATGAGAAGAACCGTCAATTACTTGGTGTCAAACAAGCATTAATCTACCAACTTTATCAGTAGGCTTTGACAGAGTTGGCCGAATTGCGCTAAGAGGAACTTGGTAAAGTGCCCAAAAAACTCCACTACGCAGAGTTCCGCAGGCGGAGCTGCTCGCCGTACCCATTCATGTGCCATTTACAGTCATACGTTCTCTTGCCGGAAATCGCACACAAATGGCACCATGGTTTTCACATGGACTAGGCCATATTGTTTTTTGCTCTGTTTATGGTGCTGGGCCTACTTTTTATTCTTTCTTTATTCTATTTAATCCTCCGCCTACCAAACTTATCTACCCCTCATTTTGTATTTATTATATTAGTGTATGTATTTGTATATTTTACGTTTCTCAGTTTTTTGTGGCACTTTTACATTTTCATTTTTTGATTTACTTACTCATTTTTGCCCCTTCCTTTTCCTGTTTAGCTTTCCCCCACTCAGTGCCAAGCCCACTGAACCACCTGCACCACCAGCCACCAAACTTGCACCCTAAGGGGTGAGGCCCTACGCTTTTTTTTTCCTGAGGTGGAGGTGGCAGCACTAGTTTTTTCTGAGCAGCGCCACCTCCCCTTCACCCTGGCAGCGGCTACTGCCCTCGGGAGTTTTGGCAGCGGTGGGAGAAGGAGTGCTGGTGCACCCAACAACAACCTGGACAGGCACCAAGACATGCTGATCTGAAGGTTGCAGGGCTAGGTGAGTATCTATTTGTGGTGTTCTTTTGATGCTAATGTATATTTTTCCAAATAGCATGCTGCTAACACTCAGAGCTAAGTTAAGTTTTTGTTACAAATATGATGTGATCATCAACTAGCTAGGTGGTTGGCGCTACCTAATCATACTAGTTGGCGCTCGCTTGGGCTGATTTTTTAAGAAGTGATGCAGACTCCTCTGTCCTCCTGTCCCAAAGACAGTGACAGTTGATAGTAATAGTGAGTTGGAGTTCTCACACTTTTCTGTGCCTTTCTTTTTTTGTAGCTTGTACAGTCCCAAGCAATCCTCCAGTGATGTGTATGTATTTATCTATGCACTGAACATAATGCAGACTGAGTTAGCCAGTCAAGGGGGTTGAGATTGAGAATGAGATAAGAATCAAAGATCATTTCTTATTTGTTCCAAAATGTAGTTTAGGAAATTTGGAATAGGGTTAGGTTTAGGACATTAGGAATAGGTCCACTAAATACTACTACTACTACTATAGGAAATGTGGTTTCCGAAAAGAATAATATTAATGCATTTGCCTTTCAAAATATTTTTTTTGGGGGGGGGGGGGGGGTTAACTACCACAAATCTTTATTTTATCTTCTTTATTGCTTACATCAGCATCCAGGGGCAAGCAGAGGACCACAGAGGGGGATGAGGAAGTTGTGGGTGCCTTGGCAAGTGCCACGGCAGATGGATCTACTGGCCCCAATAATTCCTCCTGTTAATATAATTATTTCCCTAAAGTTTACTGATGCACATTTAGAATAATTTGTCCTTTCTATAGTTTTTTACAGTGCCAGTCCCCTAATATGTATGCACCTCCTCCTTAGTCTATCTAATGTTTGATAATTTTTCCTTATCCCAGCATTATCCTATTTACTTATTTTCTATATTTTACATTTCTATACTCAACTTCAAAATGTCTGTACTTGTCTGTCTGTAGCTTCATTTCTTCCGCTTTGTCAGTAAGCTTTCCCTCTCCCTCTCCCCTTAAATATCTTGTGGACTGGTACTGTAAGACTCAGAGAACCCATTTTAGATCAGGTACTCTACTGTGAAGATTGCATACCCAAGTAAGGTATTCTATGCATGTTTGTTGAGAAGACTCTTTTTATGCTCATGCTCAAAGTGGTTGATAGTGCAACATGGTAGGAAGTATGAGGACGGCACCATGGCATTTGACATCCAGGACCACATGTCCTTCATTGACCAATTATTCAACCCCCTACAATGTGCTTCATTGACTCAGATTCATTTAGCTCTGCCCCTCCATTACAAAAAGTTTTTGGATGGCTTGACTACCTGGCTTTTCAAACACTGGCCACCAAAGAAATACCAAATGTGATATTTTGATAGAAGATACCAAAACCTAACTGTAGTGATGTAATATGGATGAATTTTTATTTTATTTTAAATAAGGTTGGGGCTTAGCTGGCATCTAAAATGTGTAATTTTTTTCTAGCCACAAGTGCTGTGGCTTGTAGTGAGAGGACCAGCGGAGCGGAGGCAGTGATCGAAGGAGGAGTCCCAGCGGTGGCAGGTAAGTCACATTGAAACAAGCAACTTGTGCACACGCAATTATTAACAGTTTTACTCTGAATGTATCCCATAAGTCACACAATCATGCAATATATGATTTCCACGAAGGAGTAGTTTCTGTCCTGTAACTCCAGTTCTGTAGTAGGGGTATCTCTGTTATAGTCATAATCTAGTGAATAGTCCTGCCCATGTGCGTGGACCCCGGAGCAATCAAAAATAATCTTACAGTGTCGAAAAATGCAGAACTGCACAGACACTTAAGAGATAATTCAAAGACAGATAATGCAGCCTATAAAAGCTACACTGTCCAGTACTTCAACTAGAAATTCCACCACAAAATCCACAAAACAGCAAAGCCTGTACAGATTTCCCTTGCTTTAACAGCAAACACCCTCTGGAATGATAGAGAGGAGAACCTGGACAGACAAGCCCCATAGGCTGCCATTATGTGGCTCAGAATAGGATACTGTGCCTTTGAGAGAACCTTCCAGAACTTCACAGTATCCCAGAATGCACTGCAGGTCCCATTTAGTTTCAGTTCTTTTTGAAGGCGTAACACGCCAGACCTGTAGCATTTCTTACATGAATATCTCTCTCCACCGGGGAGGAGGGCGGGCGCTTATGACTATAACAGAGATACCCCTACTACAGAACTGGAGTTACAGGACAGAAACTACTCCTTCTGTAGTAGGGGATCTCTGTGTATAGTCATAATCTAGTGAATAGAATGGCAAGCCCATCCCCACACCAAAGCGGCGGTGAAGAAACGAGAAATAACACCACTATTGTGCGAACAGATTTCGCAGCGAAGCCTGTCCAACCTGAGCGTCTGCCCTGGCATCAGTGTCCAGGCAGTAATGCTTAGCAAAGGTATGGACCGACTTCCAAGTGGCCGCCTTGCAGATTTCTGCAATGGGAACATTACGAAGCAAAGCCGTCGTGGCAGCTTTGTCCCTGGTGGAATGAGCCTTAGGTTTGCCCCCTAAGGTCTTATTAGCCTTTTGGTAACACAATTGTATGCAGGACACAATCCACCTCGAGATGGACTGTTTAGAGGTAGCAAGACCCGTCCTGACTGATCCATAATTGATAAACAATTGGTCTGACCTACGAATATCTTTGGTTTTATCCAGATATAATGTCAACACCCTCCTAACATCCAGGGAATGTAAAGACCTTTCCGCTGGAGACAAAGGATTCTGAAAAAACGTAGGCAAAGTTATAGTCTGGTTGACATGAAAATCAGAAATAACCTTGGGAAGAAATTTAGGGTGAGTACGCATAACAACCTTAGCAGCATGAAATACAGTATAAGGTTCTTGGCAACACAACGCCTGAATTTCACTCACCCTGCGGGCCGATGTAATGGCCACGAGGAACGCCGCCTTCCAGGACAGGTGCTGCAACGAAGCCTTGTGAATAGGTTCAAAAGGCTCCTTCATCAATCTGGACAGCACCACATTCATTTCCCAGGAAGGTGAAGGAAGCCTGACAGGAGGGAATACTTTCTTCAAGCCTTCCAAAAAGTCCTTGATCACAGGGATCTGGAAGAAGGAAGTCTGTGAAGGGCATTTCCTGTAGGCAGTCAAAGCAGCCAGATGAACCTTAATGGAATGGACATTAAGACCAGACTGCGCCAGATGTAGTAGATATGGAAGGATGACATCCTCCTTGCATGTCGTAGGGTCATAGTCCTTGGACTTGCACCAGATGCAAAACCTCTTCCACTTGTAAGCATAAGAAGTCCTAGTGGAAGGTCGCTTAGCCTCCTTCAGTATGTACATGCAATCCTCTGGGAGATTCAGATGGCCATATTGCACTATCTCAGGAGCCATGCCGCCAAACTCAAAGACGAGAGCTTGGGGTGCAACATCCGCCCCCCGAACTTCGTGAGAAGGTCCGGCCTGCACGGCAGCTTCATGTGAGGAAGGAGAGACCTGTGAAGCAGGTCCGTGAACCACCACTGTCTGGGCCATTCCGGGGCAATCAGTATCATCCGCGCCCTGGACTGGGACAGCTTGATGAGAACCGTCGGAATCAGGGGAATGGGTGGAAAAGCGTACAGAAAGCTGTTCGACCAATCGATCCATAACGCATTCCCCAGCGTCCCCGGCTGGTAGTACCTGGAGGCGAAGTCTCGGCATTTGCTGTTTTCGGCGGTGGCGAACAGATCTACGTCTGGAGTTCCCCACCTTGCGAAGACTTCTTCCAGTACTTCGTCGTTCATGACCCATTCGTGGTTTTCCTGAATCAGTCTGCTCAGTTCGTCTGCCTGAACATTCTGCACACCTGGCAGATGGGTGGCCGTTATCGTCAGTCCTCGGGCCAGAAGCCAGTGCCAGATCGCCTGCGCCTCCTGCGACAGAGTGCGCGATCTCGAGCCCCCCTGCTTGTTGAGGTAATACATCGTGGTCGTATTGTCCGTCTGTACAAGCAGAGAGTTGGTCTGGAAGGACGGGTGAAAGGCCTTCAGCGCCAAGTGAACAGCTCTGAGTTCCAGGAAATTGATGTGGTACGTGGACTCCGTCGGGGACCACGTCCCTTGAATCTGTAAGTCTCCGGAGTGCGCTCCCCATCCCTGGAGAGAAGCATCCGTCACGATAGTCTGAGTGGGAATGTCCTTGTGGAAGGGAACCCCTCTGAGGATATTCTCCGCTGAACACCACCACTTCAGAGACTGAAGAGCATGCAGAGACAGTCGTATCTTGTCGTCCCAGGATCCTCTCCTCTGGTCCCACTGATCCTCCAAGCACTCCTGCAGCGGTCTCATGTGCAGCCGCGCATGTGGCGTCAGGAAGATGCAAGAGGCCATCGATCCCAGTAGAGAAGACACCGTCCTCACTGTCGTAGATGGAGTGGTCATGAGAGCCTGAACCTTCCGAAGGAGTGATAATCGTCGCTCCTCCGAAGGAGACACGCTTGCCGACAGCGTATTGATGGAGGCTCCCAAGTACTGAATGCACTGGACCAGAGTCGGGACAGACTTGGACATGTTGATGTGCAACCCCAGCTTGTTCAATAGAACGCACGTCTTCCGGAAGTGCGCTTGAGCTTCAGAGAAGGAGGAGGCCTCGATCAACCAATCGTCCAGGTACGGGTAGACAAACACCTTGTTCTTCCGCAGGTGTGCCGCTACCACTGCCATGCACTTCGAGAAAGTCCTGGGCGCAGACTTCAGCCCCAACGGAAGTACCGTGTACTGATAGTGATTGGTGCCGACTTGAAATCGCAGGAACTTCCTGTGTTTGTGTGCAATGGGCACATGGAAGTATGCATCCTGTAGGTCTATGGCACACAGCCAGTCCCCCTGTTGCAGCTGAGGATAAATCTGGTGCAACGACAGCATGCAAAACTTTTCTCTGCGAATCCACTTGTTTGCCTGTCGCAAGTCTAGAATGGGCCTGAACTCGTTCTTGTCCTTCTTGCGGACCAGAAAGAACCGGGACTACAGACCTCTTCCTCTTTGAGACAGAGGTACGTCTTCTATCGCCCTTTTCCTTAACAGGATGTCGGCCTCTGCCTGGAGCTCGCGCAGCTGATACCGCGAGCTGACCGGAGGAATCGATGGAGGAGGGCTGGTGAACCGAAGACTGTATCCATTGCAAACAATATTCAGCACCCACTTGTCCTGAGTAATTTTTCTCCACTCTGCCAGGAAAAATTGAACGCTTCCCCCCACCAGAGCGGGTAACGGATGAAGGGGAAGTAACCGCTCAGGGTCGAGACCCGGCCGGGCTTTTTTTCATAGTAGAGGACTGCTGTCCACCTGTACCCCTCTGGCATTTTTGAAAGGGTCTCCGGAACTGCTGCTGTTGCTGTTGTTGTCCCGAAGACTGTCCCCGTCCTTTCCCCTGCGAACCGAACCGTCTCTGGAACGGGCGGTAGGGCTTCTTTTCTTTGGGCTTCTCCAAGCCCACAGCCGTCAGGGTCTCTGCCTCAGCCTTCATGCGGGCCATTTCATCATCGGCATGTTTTCCGAACAGTGTTTCTCCGGAAAAGGGCAGATTGGCCACCCGCTGCTGTGCCTCAGGCTTGAGTGACGCAAGTCTGAGCCAAGCATGGCGGCGCTGGTTGACCCCGTGACAGTAACCATGGGCCGCAAAAAGCGAGATATCCGCAGCGGCGCTGATGACCTGGTTTGAAACCAGCATCCCTTCCTTAACTATTTCTTGGAAGTCCTCCCTCCTGTCGCGTGGCAGAAGGTCCGCGAACTGTTCCAGGGAATCCCACAGTGCACGGCCGTACCGCCCCAGCAATGCCGAATCGCTGGAGGCTTTCATAGTCGTGGAAGAAGTCCCACAAGCCTTCCTTTCAGCCGAATCAATCCAACGGCTCTCTTTATCAGGCGGCACGGTGGAGGACGGGGAGGTAGAATGTAACTTCCTGGCCGCCGTCACAATCACGGAGTCGGGTACTGGGTCCATCCGTAGGAAGGCCGGGTCCGAATCCGGTGCCCTTTACTTCTTCAGAAGTCGGAAGGGAGTGGCCTTCACCACCGCAGGCGTAAGGAACAGCTCCTCCGCAGGTTCGACCAGTCCTGGCACCAATGGCAGCAGAGGGCGAGACAGATGCTTCTTGTGAAGTGTCTCGAATATCACGGACGTCGTAGGTGTAGGAGCCGTCACCGTGATACCCAATTTCGCAGCCCCCCTCAGGAGAACCTCCTGGAACGTGCTGACGTCGTCCACTGGAGACACCCTTGTCTCCGGGGAGTCCGATAAGGTAGGTGAATAGGAGCGAGTCCTAGAGGAGTCCGTACGGGACCTGGATCCTCGCCTCCCATGGCGATGCCTAGATCTAGTGGAGGACGTGTCTACTCCTCGATCTTCCTCTCCGTCCGGAGCGCGACCGTGATCTCCTAGGTCTGGGACCCTCTGCCGGCTTCCCCAGGGCGGGCGTCTTGGGCTTGGACGGGACCTGCGGCTTAGGAGTCCCTTTGGGAGGGGTCGGAAGCCTGGGCAACGAGACCGACCTCGGTGGAACCGGGGGCGGCCTCTCTGGCACATGAGGCCGAGGCACCGGTGGAGGTGGTGGAGGCAGAGGAGGCAACGGAGGAGGGGTCGGAGCCCTCGGAGGGAGACCCCTCGGCAACGGAGGCGGGGGTGTAACATGCTTCTGTGGAGTATACACCTCGGAGTACACCGATCCCAGTGATACGCCTTCCTTTCCAGATCCGGACTGTGGAGAGCCTCCCACAGCATCAGGCCTCTCACCACAATTCCTCGACGTCGAAGAACGGTGACCAGACGGCGAGCGTAGGCCCCTCGACGTCGAGCGCCTCTTCGGCGTCGACCGTCTTCCATGCCTTGGCGTCGACCGTCTTCCATGCCTCGACGTCGATCTCGTCTGCCTTGACGACGACCTCTTGCGTCTCGACGACGACCTCTTGTGCCTCGACGGCGACCTCGAGTGCCTCGACGGCGACCTCGAGTGCCTCGACGGCGACCTCGACCGCCTCGACGGCGGCCACGATGACGAGGATCCCCTCGACGACGATCGCTTCCTCTTCGCCGACGGCGAACGGCGGTGCCGCCTCGACGGCGAGCGCCGACGCCGGGCCCGTCGACGTCGATCACTCGACGCCGACGATGAAATCGTCAAAGGAGACTTTGACGGCGGCCTGTGTAACTCCCTCGACGGCGACCGTCGACGTTTCTTCGACCCAGAGCCCTGGGGAGATGGGGAACAGACCGTAGTCATCCCTCTCAACGTCGTGATCAGTGCCACCGACCCCAATGGAGAATGGGAACGTTTGCTGGTCTTCCTGCCCCTGGGGAGCCCCCCAGAGGCCTCAGCATGGGCAGAAGAAGCCCCTCCAGACCCACCTTGCACCTTCAGCCTTGTTTCCTCGAGGCCCTGAAGCCTGATCTTCTGTCTTTCCTTCAGGGTCCTGCCAGAGAAGCCTTGACAAATCTCACACTCCTCAGGGATGTGGGAAGAGGGAAGGCAGAGGATACACACCTCATGGGAATCTGATTTTGCCTTCTTCCTGGAGCACTCCGGGCATTTGTCAAATAATGCAGGCATATTTGACATCAAAAGGGAGCAAAAACCAAGAAGAACAGCACTAAAATACTTTAGAAGCACTCAAATCGAAATTACAGTGAAAAAACACCAATAAACCCTTGAAAAGGGAGAGCTCAATGCTCCAGGGTCCTGCTTGCAGGAGCCAGAAAAAAGAACTGAAACTAAATGGGACCTGCAGTGCATTCTGGGATACTGTGAAGTTCTGGAAGGTTCTCTTAAAGGCACAGTATCCTATTCTGAGCCACATAATGGCAGCCTATGGGGCTTGTCTGTCCAGGTTCTCCTCTCTATCATTCCAGAGGGTGTTTGCTGTTAAAGCAAAGGAAATATGTACAGGCTTCGCTGTTTTGTGGATTTTGTGGTGGAATTTCTAGTTGAAGTACTGGACAGTGTAGCTTTTATAGGCTACATTATCGGTCTTTAAATTCTCTCTTAAGTGTCTGTGCAGTTCTGCATTTTTCGACACTGTAAGAGATTATTTTTGATTGCTCCGGGGTCCACGCATATGGGCGGGACTATTCACTAGATTATGACTATACACAGAGATCCCCTACTACAGAAGTTCTTTTTCTCCTTTTTCAGGTTCATTTATTTTTCAAGTGCCCAGCCAACACGTGTTTCGTCTGGGAATATCCCACGTCTTCTTCAGGACTAAAGTGTATAAAGGCAATACATTACAAGTGAAGGAAGAAGAAAGAAGAAATGAAAACCAATTTGTGAAAAACCTGCACCAAGCTAAAGACATGCCAATAATCCATAGTCTTACCTATAGGACAACTGGCAAAAATATCAAGAAACCTAAAATTAGGGAAAACAGAGCTTAATGAGTAACTAGACAGGTAAGCGCTTTGTAAGAGAAGTGTGGCTCACCGATTAGAGCGGCAGACCCCGAGGCAGAGGTCTGGCCCGGGACCAGGGTTCAATTCCCGACGCGGCAGGGTCTTGGGCTCAATGTCCATAATTCTCGCTTAGGTGTCTAATCTAATCATGGGTCCCACTCTGCAACTCTGGGCAATAGCTTGCTTAATCTCCACAACGGCCCCGAAAGCGCTAGGATGCCTGGCCTCACCTTGGAGGTGCCCAGTAAGGGTGCATCTCACAGGGAAAGCCAGGAAGGGTTCCACAGCGGTATATAGCGCCAAGATACCTTTCAGGTGATAGTGCGCTTTACAAGTATACACACATTTACATTTACATTTACAAGCGCTAGCCATGCTATGGCGTAAAGCAGATGTTGTAAGAAACCGTAATCTCACCTCTCTGACGGTTCGTCCCGGCCGAGATCTCCACTTCAATAAAACCAATATTCGGTCTAAATGCAGCGATAATTCAAACCCAAAGATGGGGGTGAAGGGGGGGAAAGTGCTGTAAAGTGAAAACCGGAGCAATGCATCAAAATAAAAATATCCAAATTGCCTAAGACGACGCAAAATAAGAGCACCTAAACTGAGTCAACCATCTCTATCTATCAATCCTATTCTCAACTCTCTTAAAACCTGGGAGTACATTTTTCATCCCATCGATAAAATAATAGTATTGTTTAAAAACGAATTCTGTTGAAAAATTTATGAAAATGACCCGCTGCCCAGACTATAGGGTCACAACTATGCGGAGCCGGCCAGTCTATTAGCGCGGTCCCCAAGCCAATACTAGTTACTACAACGTGTGTCCTTCGCTGTCTATGCTAAGAAACCAATAATTCGCACAGAGGGACAACCTGTGTCTGTAAGTACAGAAATCCATCTTATTCGATTGCTGCTTCAATTAACTACAATGCCCCATCCCTAATCCAAAATCAGTATATAATCACTTTGCTCACGCGTGTAAAGAGAGCCATGCACGGGGACACAGAGAGCCTTACTCGGTAAGTCCAGACTAGCTCAAAGCAACAAATCCAGCAAAAGAGCCTGTTTCCTATAATATGGTGGCCGCGGGTGTAGTCTGCTCACTTTTTCTGGTTAAGATATAAAGGTGAGCAAGGTGATTATATACTGATTTTGGATTAAGGATGGGGCAGCCATCGAATAAGATGGATTTCTGTACTTACAGACACAGGTTGTCCCTCTGTGCGAATTATTGGTTTCTTAGCATAGACAGCGAAGGACACACGCTGTAGTAACTAGTATTGGCTTGGGGACCGCGCTAATAGAATGGCCGGCTCCGCATAGTTGTGACCCTATAGTCTGGGCAGCGGGTCATTTTCATAAATTTTTCAACAGAATTCGTTTTTTAAACAATACTATTATTTTATCGATGGGATGAAAAATGTACTCCCAGGTTTTAAGAGAGTTGAGAATAGGATTGATAGATATAGATGGCTGACTCAGTTTAGGTGATCTTATTTTGCGTCGTCTTAGGCAATTTGGATATTTTTATTTTGATGCATTGCTCCGGTTTTTACATTACAGCGCTCCCCCCCCCCCTTTCACCGTAATTTTGGATTTGAATTATCGCTGCATTTAGATCGAATATTGGTTTTATTGAAGTGGAAATCTCGGCCGGGACGGAAGTAGAACCGGCAGAGAGGTGAGATTACGGTTTCTTACAACATCTGCTTTACTCCATAGCATGGCTGGCGCTTACCTGTCTAGTTACTCATTAAGCTCTGTTTTCCTTAATTTTAGGTTTCTTGATATTTTTGCCAGTTGTCCTATAGGTAAGACTATGGATTATTGGCATGTCTTTAGCTTGGTGCAGGTTTTTCACAAATTGGTTTTCATTTCTTCTTGCTTCTTCCTTCACTTTCTATTTTCGCGACTCAGATGTAATGTTCAGAACAGGATGACTAATTTGAAGAGTATAATGTGACCGCATAGTTTGAGTAACTTGCTTTGGCATGTACACAGGTGTAAATGATTCAGCTTTCACGGTGCAATCCTTTTGAAATCTTGTGAATTGAAGAGCAAAATTATGACAAACAGTTAATTTTACCGTGAACATTTTTTCAACGCATTGTGCTAAACTGTACGCACTGATTTCTCTTGGTCTAATACAACCTGAAATGTGGGATGTATAGGGTTTTCACAACGGGTGAAGTTGTCACTCTTGAACTCTTTGCCGTTTCTTGTGTAAAGTCTTGGAGGTCAATACCTTTTTTGTAATGTATTACCTTTATACACTTTAGCCCTGAAGAAGTCGTGGGATATTCCCAGACGAAACACGTGTTGGCTGGGCACTTGAAAAGTAAATGAACCTGAAAAAGGAGAAAAAGAACTTCGTGGAAATCATATATTGCATGATTGTGTGACTTATGGGATACATTCAGTAGTAAAACTGTTAATAATTGCGTGTATACAAGTTGCTTGTTTCATGCATTAGGACTACGGTCCGCTTTGGAGGTTGTGAGTTATCCTCTCACTTGTTGCACCGTGAATAATATTCAGTTGTTCAGATTTACATGAACCCTAGAGGCACCAATTCTTGCCACACTACTGCTAACCCAGTGACTAGTATCTTGGGTAAGTCACATTGCTGGCTTATTGACAATTAGTAATGTACTCCCTGCAAGGGCGTTGATTCAAGAACAGCCCGATTTAGCAGGTATAGTGGGGGTTGAGTAGTTAATGGTCTCTTCCATCTGCAACTCTGCAGACAAACGTTCATAATGAAAGCTAATAACGATAGGTTGATGGAAAAGCGAAACAAGCATTTGCAATGCAATTGGTCTCACATTTGTGAGAGTTAGAGCTACTGGCATTGTGAATGACAATGTAATTTCCCAATGTTTAGTGGATGTATGTGGTTTGGAGTGGAATTATGTGGGTTGAATTAGAATTGGTAGTTGTGGAATTGTGTGGGGTGAAATTGTGTGGTGTGTAGTGTGTTTGTGTAGTGGAAGTATGTGGCATGGAGAATAGAAAAACAGTGTGAGCTGCACAGAACAGACAGAAAGGAAGATAGAGATGGATAGGTAGTTTGTGCAACAAGTAGTGAATGAACTCCAGACAAGGGAGCAAAAAGTGCGTGAGAAAGAAGGGGAGAGCATGCCACAGACGCATAAAGAAGGTGTGCCTGTGTTCTCAGAAGACACCCCAAGAAAAGGAGGAGTGTGGGGGTTTCAGGGTCGAAATCTTGAAAAGGTATGGGAAGGAGAGAAACTGAGCTCAAAGACCTGAAGTGAGCTAAAATGAGAGAGGTGAGAAGAGTGTGTGCGTGTGTGAGAGAAAGAGAGCGGGAAGGAGGGGGACTAGTGGGAGGGACACTCAAGGAGGGAGGCGAGAGGTGGACCAGTGCACAACATGAGGAGGTACAGGAAGGTAACGTGTGAGAAGCCAGAATAAAGAGCAGATAAAGAGTGTGAGAGAATGATGAGAGGGCAGGGAATTGCAAGATGAGGGGGAGTTGTAGCCCTAACAGCAGCAGTCTGGCCTCACAGTGCGTCTTCACCCAGTGAGCCAAGCCTATTCCCTAGTAACTAGCGGCATGACTACAAGAGAAGACCGTACAAACGGAGCCTCCATTGCTTTGAGGATAGAATAGTAAGGCTTATATCAACAATTTAGCTTACAGGCATCTGTGGTGGAGAAGGTGCCCAAGCAATCCAACTGCAAATTCTGTCCAGCAAAAGAAAGTCAGCGTGTCAGAGCTGCTCAGTGCTCCCAGAATGACTGACATAGTGGATCAAGCACTGCAGTACCGGCAATCTATCTCTGACCACCTCAAGCTACTAAGGAGCATGAGAAACTCCTACTACAGAAAGATCAGACAATCAAAAGCTCTAGACCGGGTCATAGGGCTTGCACAATAACACGCACAATGATCTGGTTACTGTGCGATTTACCCTCCTAGCCATAGGATATTGCACCTAGCCAATAAACAAACTTCTGCTTTTATTTTCAAGAATATCCTCGTCAGTCACACGTGCAACGGACAATCGGTAGGCAAACGGGCACCGGGAAGGAAGCGTCCCGTGCAACTTCCACTCACTTCTCCAGATACACATTAGTGCTCTAGTGCCTGGCATACCAACCCAGTGACCGCACTTCCGGCCCTGGCCCACACTAACAGGTGCGAGTATTTAGCAACCACTTAACTAATTTACGGCTGCATAAATACGCCCCCGACCGTGCTCTCCTTCACGCAATGGAGCCGCGGGATGGCGCAAGTCGAGGTGAGGACTTCCTAACCACTGAGTGAGTACGGCATAGCCGAAGGGGGAACTAGACATCAAAATTAAGATTCATTGAGTGTTTTTCAGAGAAACACTAAAACGCCAGGAGATCCATGTATTTCTTACGTTTATTAGTTTTGGCCATAAGGGAGGAATGTCATTCTTTTTCCCAAATTTTTTCCTACAACAGATTACAGTGGCCATTTCCTCCCCACCAGTAAAAGAAGGCTCATGGAGCACTGACTCCTAACGTTTCTAGTATGTAGTCATTGGTTTCCTTCCTGATCCACAGCTATTCCGAAATCTACAACATAGAGAGTGTGTTTTCTGTTTTGTGTATGTATGTCCTGTGTTTGTTTTCCCTTTTTTCCTGAACAAGTCACAGCAATTGTGTTTAATTATAATTATAAAGGACACTATGGTCACAATGTATTACCTTTATCTCCATTAGGTAATCCTTGTTTGTGCATTGGGAGGCGCACATGAAATAACTGTGCTCTCTTTTTCAGGCTTACTTTCAGAAATACTGACAGAGCTTAGACGATAACAATACCGACTGGGTACTGTATTTTAAAGTCACTCTTTGTACATAACACTTATTAGCAACATAGTGAGCACTAAAGGGATCATCTGTAGTCCTGATGAAGAAGCCTTGTAGCTTCGAAACATGTTAACTTGACCAGGAGTATCAGCACATTAAAACGCGTGATATCTCTGCACTACCTTTTTAATAGTACCAGCCTATGACCGAATACATTTCTTTAGTCTATAAGGCCAGGTACTTTTTTTTACCCACTCATCCTATCCACCCCTGACCATTTCTCTCATTACACATACACCACACATAGCACTACAATAACAGTGCTCCAGCGTAATCGCTAATCGCAGCACGCCCCGTCCCGCAGCGGGCGGGAAGACCCCTATGATGAAGCATGACACCAAGGGCCCTTTCGGTGTGTGAGGGGTATTTAAGCAAACACTGTGTATGCCCTACCAAGTTTGGGTACACTTCCCTTTGAACCTCTTTGAGGTGGATCTTTTTGTTTTGAATTCATCTCGTGAGGAGGACGCATCCACCCCAGTGACCGTGAGGGGCATAACCTCTTCACTCCCTAATTCTGTTCTCTTGTAGCAAAAAATCTAATGCCAAGTTGTCTGACTTGCAGCCAATTATGGTCCTTGTTGTTAAAGTCATCTTAAATGTCAGCAGCATCATCACCTGCAGATATTTCTCTAACCCCCACAAAAGAAATCCAGTGTGAAGTGATGCACATGAAACCAGTGGCTTGGAAGCTGGTTCACATGTCTGTCGTCAAGTAGATAGAGTGAACAGCACTCTCTTGCAAAGCTTGCCCAACCAATTCCGGCAAGTCATGATGTAGCGCTGGAACAGCAACTCTGGCCAGCAGCAAACCTTCCATTTTGTGCCTGACGCAAATTCTAGAAAACCCACTCCTTTCACAAATGAAAAAGGGAGGGGGTCCAGCTAACATTTTAGTGAGCTTCCTGTTGTACAAACGTGCATTTGAGTGGTTGCGTTCGTACTGCACCTCCTTCCTAAATATGCCAGAAATAGTAGCCTGTTTTTTTTTCTTTTCTGGTGCAGATCACTTCTTGAGAACAGAAGGTGGTAGGCTCAATGCACGTCTCAGTGGGGCAATCCCTGTATGCTCTTGCCTTGGTGTCTCAATCTGACTGAGTCTTGTGCCTTTGCGATGTTGCACAAGAGGGCAATACCACTGCAGTGCAAGGAACAGGGCGGATTTGCATAATGAAAATGTCACCCTCTTCTTCACTTAACACCCTGATCAGAGGAGATTCCTTGCTCTCATCACCTTCGCCAACACTACTTTTAGGTTTTTTGCTAAGGTGCGCCTCCCAGGGGATTGCGTGGTGTTTTCTCAAATTGGATGTTTGGCCTTTGGTACCACAGTTTGTACCAAACTTTCCCTAATACTTGCGTTGCAAATGGAGCATATGGCAATGTTCGCCATCTGCTTGCTAACCATAATGAATTCCCAAACTGGGGGGGTAATCTTGGACACTGGTACTACTGCTGTCTGAAGAAGCAGCAGCAGGTGGGTATTTCAACATTTGCCTCTCTATAGTGCCCACTTCTACTGTGGTGGGTGTGGATTAAGGTTGCAGGGGTCTTGCAAATAAGGAAGCTGGTGGTGTTGGTATTTGTAGGTATCCTCAGAGCAGGTTGAGATAGGGTAATGTTGGTCTACTCTGGAACTGGGCTAAGATCTATGAGGTCCTCGTCATCCATAACTCCAAGGATTTCAGGAACCTTCCTTTCTCCAAATGCATCAAATATGGTACCTCACCTATACACTACTTGCAGAACAGAAACACAAAACACTCCCAAAATAAAAATTGGTAATTTAATTCAATGCCATCCATGGCCTAAATGATGTTTCACTTCAACTGACACTACAGAAACAATGGTTTCATGCACCCCTGACTAGTACTGGACCTACTGCTGTAAGGCTCATTGGCAGATTAGGACACAGTGAATGAAATGAATATTGCTAATTTATTTTAAAAAAATATAGAAAATGTACCTAACTGTGCAGCATTTTTCCTTTATAGTAGAACAATAATTACATGCAGAAAAATAACTAGGCCCCTACTGAAACTGCAGGCTACCCACCACAATAAATTTCAACAATCGTATAAAAGTACAAATAAATCCTGGTGCAGTCCTCTATCAAACAAACACTTATTCAACAGCTTTTGAACTTACTTGTGATATCACAAAAACAAATTCCTTAAATCCAATGATATATATGCAGCAGACCAAGTGGTCCTTCCAGCTCCAAATCCAAATGAGAAGTGAGCAGAGTGTACAAAGCACTTTTTTTTAAATTCCAAATTGTCCTTTTGAGGTGATTTGGCTGCCTCTTAAGGAGAGAATCTTCTCCAGGTTGTAGCCGATCGTGCTCCCTTACGTCACAAAAGAAGCGCTATAAGTCGCTAGCACGCCCTAAAGCCACGCTAGCAGGTGCAAAATCTCACAGGAGCTCACTGAATGGCTATCAAATCTCGAGGTGCTTGCGAGCGCACGAATGTCTTGTCACCCTCCACACAATCGCGAAATACCGTGACAAGCTTGGCAACAAAAAATAAATTCTGAGTTTATTGGTAACTCCATGTTCACCACGGAGTTGCCGAATTCCGCAAACTCTGCGAGTGGAGTTTAACGCCCAGGCCTATACATCAGCCCAGTACCTCTTCAATCCAACCAATACCTATAAGAAGTTGGACTGCCAGTTGTCATCTAGAGGAAGGATATCTCATCTAGAGGAAGGGTATGCAGAACTATGAGCAGCAAAATCACTGCACTGAGCTGTACATACTTACACATGCAATCCTTTATTCAGTCTCAGTGGAAGCTTAACAAATATCTTAGCCATTTTATAGGGGAGGCAAAAGGCAGCAGTAACTAGTCAACTAGAAGAATAAAATGCTACAAAATCTTATTGGAAGGGACCTATAGTAAAGATGACATCCACTAAAAGGTATGCACCGTAGTCAAATTGGCTGGCCGGCAAATCATACACTGAGGAAATTATGCTGGGAGGTCAATGAAGCTCTCCAGGGCTTCAGAGAATAGGCATTTATAGTTTCAATTTCGAAAAAAACCTTAATCTTGCAACATTATAGACAGCAGTAAACAATCAAAGTGGCACTAGAATTTTTAAATACTCTTTTAATGGGCATAGGACGCAAATTAAAGAAACTAGAAACTTCCTCAGGACTTCCACTTGTCCAGGTAAAAGATGTGTGCTATACAGGTAATGAGAACATTGGCACTTGAAGAATGATTTTGAAACACATATCAATAAACAATAGTTCAATGTTGTCAAAAAGAGATAAAACTTTAGATTAAAAAGTGAAGAACTAGTTAAAAATGCATCTTTATCCTGACTAAATACTGTGGCAGCTATTGTACAAAGGTCATCATTAGAGTATGAAGAGTCATTATGGGCCCTTAACACTAAAATAATAAAATTAAAATCTCAAACTGGATAGTGCCGCCTAATTGTTAGGGGGAATGAGCCCTAAAAATGTTCTTTGAACACAACCTTATAGGGATAGAAATGTTACTTCCCACAGCTGCTGAGAGTTTCAGTAGTAGACAGATAGTATCTGAAGTTATTACATTGGGTGTCTGAACAGCAAGTGCAAGGCAAAGAGAAGGCTTCGTACAAGGATGAAGTCACTGGATGTATGTATGTATGTTGAGAGAAACCATAAGCGAAATAGGGCTACTTATAATACCATGACTAGTACTGGTAGTCCTCACTCCTCCCAGGTTCCATATTCATGTGATATCCAGGGAAACACCAGAAAACTGGAGCATCTGTGAACAGCATATGGCTTATATGTTAAACAAAAAGTGTTCTTATCTAAAGCATATTGTTAGCAAACAGTATGTCATAGCCCAGAGAGGAGTTTTGTGTATGTTGGAGAACTGTGGCATGAGAAAGCCACAACCTTGTCAATTACATGTTGCTGAATTTCTTTGGAGGAGGAACATATTTCAACGAGTAACATTTCAGCAAACAATAAAAAGAAACCACCATTAGTACTTTGTGATCTCCATCAAAAGCCCAATAGAATGACTAACTCTACATGTGAGTGGGAGAATGCAGTTGAAAGTCACTCATTCCCCTATGTCTTGCCATCAAGACATGCATCAGATCATCACTCTCAAAGAAAGGAACAATCTCTATCCACAACGTGTAATTTACATTTCTTAGGCATAGTTTCCTTATTTACCTTAGGCTGTAAGTCTTTACTGGCCACACTGGGGTAAATTAGTTATGCCTCACTACGTGTGGTTCTTGCCCTGAAAGGCACTGACGGATGGGGCAAAAAACACAAACTCATATAGAAAATTCAGTGTTTAACCCTGTTCTGCATTAGGATCTAAACCTCTTTCTCCCAGCCCAGCCAGTCAAGTAAATAGCAGAAAGGTAAGCAGTGACTGTCTTAATCTGTGGAGGCCTATAGCCACCGTCCCAGCCACATTCTAAAGCTTTCACATATGAATGAAAATGTACACCTGCTCCCATGTATTTATCTGTAATAAAGAAAATACTCTACACATGAAAGACCAAACACAATAGTGTAGGACCTTCCTCGGAACTATACTGTCCTACAATACTCCTTTGTAGGGCTAAATTATCTTAGGAGTGCACAAAGTTATGTTTCTCCGACTGAATCGCTCATATACACCACTGCTGCCTCCAATCTAGAGCTTGCTATAGACTTTTGAATTACTCATGGAGTTATTGCCACCTCACTTGTAGTTCTAGTAATGTATGGCACATGATTTTGATTCAGTGGCTTTCTCTCTAAACTAACACTTTTGAGTCAACCTTGTTTTTCCCAATGTGGGCTTTCAAGAAAGACTGTAGATCTTCATGAAACAGCTTTCCCTGTGTGGATTTTATTCATAAACCAAATACCTTGCCGTAATTATTTGATGATTCCCCTACAAATCTTAGCCTTGACTGTCTTGGTGCTGCTTAAACCTGTAATTTCCTAATTAGGAAAATTATTAAATTCTCGGTAACATGACCAGTGGAAATGAAAACAATTGAAATGTTTCAAAAGCAGGAAAACCCAGCTTTAATATGATTAGCTGGTAAAGAGGAGAATGCCTTGGCAAGGTGAGGAGGCACGTGGCTTTTGAAGTGAGGAGGTGCTGAGGGGGCCACAGGTATTGGAGTCCCCTGTAACCTTGGGGCGTACCTGTTAGAAATCGTAAAGAAGACCAGGGGGCGCAAGATGTTGTACAAATTCCTACAGCTAGTGCTGCTCTTGACCAAGCGCAGAGTGGTCATAGGTTAGATGGGTTTCCAGTTGCTGAGCGCGTACATGTAGATCAGAGATGAACTAGGGGGGAGGAGGAACGGGGTGGTTGTAGAAGAGCAAGATATACACCTCTCCTGCACTGATAAGCATTTGCAATGCAATAGGTCTCGCATTAGGGAAGTTTGAGGTATTGGTATTGTAAATGACACATTTTTTATTTATGTGTTGGTTTTGAAAATAGCGAAATTAATAGCTGTCATTTACAATGCCAATAGTTTTGACTTTCGCAAATGCGACACCTATAGCATTTGTAATGCAATATGTGTTGTATTTACATGACTTAGATGTATTAATATTACAAATAACAATGGCTTTTATATTTTTTATTAGTACTTAAATAAAAGTTATTGTAATTTATAATGGCAATAGCTTAAACTTTTGTAAAGAACGTTTGGGAAGATTATGTTCAGTGTATTTTATTGTGATGAAAATCCAAGAACAGAAGTGAAATATTAACATCTTTTTGTGACATTTGAAATAAAGCTTGAAACATTGAGAGAACATATTAGAACCAGTTGTTGTTGAATGGTTGCACAGTGATGCTGTGGCCTTCAGTGATGCTGAGTGATGCTGTGGCCTTCAGTGGTGCTGAGTGATGCTGTGGCCTTCAGTGGTGATGTGGCGTTGAGTGATGCTGTGGCCTTCAGTGGTGCTGTGGCGTTGAGTGATGCTGTGGCCTTCAGTGATGCTGTGGCGTGGAGTGATGCTGTGGCGTGGAGTGATGCTGTGGCGTGGAGTGATGCTGTGGCGTGGAGTGATGCGGTGGCGTGGAGTGATGCGGTGGCGTGGAGTGATGCTGTGGCGTGGAGTGATGCGGTGGCGTGGAGTGATGCGG